>NC_056736.1:455331431-455631431 GCF_019279795.1 Protopterus annectens
GTTTGTGTGTGTGTGCTCGGTTTCAAGTGTGTGTGTGTGTGTTCGCTCTCAAGTGCGTGTGTGTTCCTTCTCAAGTGTGTGCGCGATCTCGCTCTTTAGTGCATGCTCGTTCTCAAGTGCGTGCACGTGCTTGTTCTCAAGTGCATGCACGTGTTCATTCTCAAGTGTGGGTGTGCATGTTCATTCTCAAGTGTGGGTGTGCGTGTTCATTCTCAAGTGTGGGTGTGCGTGTTCATTCTCAAGTGTGGGTGTGCATGTGTTCATTTCTCAAGTGTGCTCGTGTTCATTCTCAAGTGTGCAAAGTTCTCAAGTGTGTGTGTGTGTGCCTGTTCGCCCTCAAGTGTGTGTTCGCTCTCAAGTGTGTGCGCGTGTTCGCTCTCAAGTGTGTGCGCGTGTTCGCTCTCAAGTGTGTGCGCGTGTTCGCTCTCAAGTGTGTGTACGTGTGTGTTCGTTCTCAAGTGCGTGTGCTCGCTCTCAAGTGCATGCGCGATCTCGCTCTCCAGTGTGTGCACGTGCTCGTTCTCAAGTGCGTGCACGTGTTCATTTTCAAGTGTGGGTGTGAGTGTGTTCATTCTCAAATGTGGGTGTGCATGTGTTTATTCTCAAGTGTGCTCGTGTGTTCATTCTCAAGTGTGTTCTTTTCTCAAGTGTGCGCATGTTCATTCTCAAGTGTGTTCATTTCTCAAGTGTGCACGTGTTCATTCTCAAGTGTGCGCAGTTTTCAAGTGTATGTGTGTGTTCGTTCTCAAGTGTGCACGCTTCTCAAGTGAGTGTGTTTGTGTTCGCCCTCAAGTGTGTGTGTGTGTGTGTGTGTGTGTGCGCACGTGTTCACTCGTGTGTGTGTTCACTCTCAAGTGCATGTGTGCTCATTCTCAAGTGCGTGTGTGTTTTCGCTCTCAAGTGTGTGTTCATTCTCAAGTGTGTGTACGTGTGTGTTCGCTCTGAAGTGTGTGCATGCTCTCGCTCTCCAGTTTGTGCGCGTGCTCGTTCTCGAGTGCGTGCTCGTTCTCAAGTGTGAGTGTGCGCGTGTGTTCATTCTCAAGTGTGCGCGTGTGTTCATTCTCAAGTGTGCGCGTGTGTTCATTCTCAAGTGTGCGCGTGTGTTCATTCTCAAGTGTGTTCATTTCTCAAGTGTGCGCGTGTTCATTCTCAAGTGTATGTGTGTGCGCGTGTTCATTCTCAAGTGTATGTGTGTGTTCGTTCTCAAGTGTGTGTGTTCCTTCTCAAGTGTGTGTGTTCCTTCTCAAGTGTGTGTGTTCCTTCTCAAGTGTGTGTGTGTGCTCATTCTCAAGTGTGTGTGTGTGCTCATTCTCAAGTGTGTGTGTGTGCTCATTCTCAAGTGTGTGTGCGTGTGTGTGTGTGTGTGTGTGTTCATTCTCAAGTGTGTATGTGTTCCTTCTCAAGTGTGTGTGTGGGTTCGCTCAAGTGTGTGCGTGGGTTCGCTCTCAAGTGCGTGTGTGTTGGCTCTCCGTGCGCGCGTGTTAAGCTCTCAAGTGCGTGTGGCGTGTGTTAAGCTCTCAAGTGTGTGTGGTCGCTCTCAAGTGCGTGTGCGTGGGGTCGCTCTCAAGTGTGCGTCTTGGCGTGTTCGCTCTCAAGCGCGTGCGCGCGTGTTCGCTCTCAAGTGCGTGCGCGTGTGTTCGCTCTCAAGTGCGTGCGCGTGTGTTCGCTCTCAAGTGCGTGCGCGTGTGTTCGCTCTCAAGTGCGTGCGCGTGTGTTCGCTCTCAAGTGCGATGCGTGGGTTCGCTCTCAAGTGCGTGCGCGTGTGTTCGCTCTCAAGTGCGTGCGCGTGTGTTCGCTCTCGTGCGCTCGCTCTCGTGCGCGTGTGTTCGCTCTCGTGCGCGTGTGTTCGCTCTCGTGCGCGTGTGTTCGCTCTCGTGCGCGTGTGTTCGCTCTCGTGCGCGTGTGTTCGCTCTCAAGTGCGTGCGCGTGTGTTCGCTCTCAAGTGCGTGCGCGTGTGTTCGCTCTCGCGCGTGCGTTGTCAGGTGTGTTCGCTCTCAAGTGCGTGCGCGTGTGTTCGCTCTCAAGTGCGTGCGCGTGTGTTCGCTCTCAAGTGCGTGCGCGTGTGTTCGCTCTCAAGTGCGTGCGCGTGTGTTCGCTCTCAAGTGCGTGCGCGTGTTCGCTCTCAAGTGCGTGCGCTGCAGGTTCGATCTCAAGTGTGTGCGCGTGTGTTCGCTCTCAAGTGCGTGCGCGTGTGTTCGCTCTCAAGCGTGTGTTTGCTCTCAAGCGTGTGTTTGCTCTCAAGTGTATGTGTTCAGTCTCAAGTGTGTGTGCGTGTGTTTGCTCTAGTGTGTGTGCATGTGTGTGTTCGTTCTGAAGTGTGTGTTCGTTCTCAAGTGTGTTCAGTCTCAAGTGCGTGTGTGTTCGCTCTCAAGTGCGTGTGTGTTCGCTCTCAAGTGCGTGCGTGTTCGCTCTCAAGTGCGCGGTGTTGGCTCTCGCGCGTGCGTGTTCGGCTCTCAAGTGCGCGGCGTGTGTTCGGCTCTCGTGCGTCGCGGCGTGTGTTCGCCTCAGCGTGCGCGTGTTCGCTCTCAAGTGCGTGTGCGTGGGTTCGCTCTCAAGTGCGTGCGCGTCTGTTCGCTCTCAAGTGCGTGCGCTGCAGTGTTCGCCTCAAGTGCGCGGGCGTGTGTTCGATCAAGTGCGTCTTGCGTGTGTTCGATCTCAAGCGGCGGCTGCGGTGTTCGCTCTCAGAGCGGCGCTGCGTGTGTTCGCTCTCAAGTGCGCGCGTGTGTTCGCTCTCGCGCGCGCGTGTTGCGCTCTCAGAATGCGTGCGTGTTCGCTCTCGCGCGCGCGCGCTGTTCGCCTCGCGTGCGCGTGTGTTCGCTCTCAAGTGCGTGCGCGTGTGTTCGCTCTCAAGTGTGTGTTCGTTCTCAAGTGAGTTCAGTCTCAAGTGTGTGTGTTCGCTCTCAAGTGGGTGTGTGTGTTCACACTCAAGTGTGTGTGTGTGTATATATATGTTTGTTCTCAAGTGTGTGTGTGTTGATTCTCAAGTGCGTGTGTTCTCATGTATGTGCGCGTCTTCGTTCTCAAGTGTGTGCGCGTGTGTCTTCGTTCTCAAGTGTGTGCGCGTGTGTCTTCGTTCTCAAGTGTGTGCGCGCGTGTCTTCATTCTCAAGTGTGTGCACGTATGTCTTCATTCTCAAGTGTGTGCACGTGTCTTCCTTCTCGTATGTGTTTGTTCTCAAGTGTGTGTGTGTGTTTGTTCTCAAGTATTTGTGTGTGTTGATTCTCAAGTGTGTGCGCGTGTCTTCATTCTCAAGTGTGTGTTTATGTGTCTTCGTTCTTGTGTTTGCGTGTCTTCATTCAAGTGCGTTTGTTTCCCAAGTGTATGTGTGTGTCTTCATTCTCAAGTGTGTGCGCGTGTCTTTGTTCTCAAGTGTGTGCGCCTTCGTTCTCAAGTGTGTGCGTGTGTCTTCGTTCTCAAGTGTGTGCGTGTGTCTTCGTTCTCAAGTGTGTGCGTGTGTCTTCGTTCTCAAGTGTGTGCGTGTGTCTTCGTTCTCAAGTGTGTGCGTGTGTCTTCGTTCTCAAGTGTGTGCGTGTTCCTTCTCAAGTGTGTGCGTGCTCCTTCTCAAGTGTGTGCGTGCGTGTTCCTTCTCAAGTGTGTGCGTGCATGTTCCTTCTCAAGTGTGTGTGTTCCTTCTCAAGTGTGTGTGTTCAAGTGTTCTGAAGTGTTTGTGTTCATTCTCAAATAAGTGCATGTGTGTGTGCATGCATGTGTGTTTGGTCTCAAGTGTATGTGTGCCTGTGTGTTTGGTCTCAAGTGTATGTGTGCCTGTGTGTTTGGTCTCAAGTGTATGTGTGCCTGTGTCTTTGGTCTCAAGTGTATGTGTGCATGTGTGTTTGGTCTCAAGTGTGTGTGTTGTGTGTTTTTTTCTCAAGTGTGTATGTGTTTGTGTGTGTGTTTTTTCTCAAGTGTGTGTGTGTGTGTGTGTGTGTGTGTGTGTGTTTTCTCAAGTGTGCATGCGTTAGTTCAAGTGTGTGCATGTGTTAGTTCATGTGTGCATGTGTTAGTTCAAGTGTGTGCATGTGTTCGTTCCCAAGTGTGTGCATGTGTTCGTTCCCAAGTGTGTGCATGTGTTCGTTCCCAAGTGTGTGCATGTGTTCGTTCCCAAGTGTTTGTTTGTGTGTTCGTTCCCAAGTGTGTTTGTGTGCTCGTTCCCAAGTGTGTTTGTGTGCTCGTTCTTAGGTGTGTGCGTGTCTGTGAAATGCCCTAGTTAGGTATAACTGGTGGTTAGAATTACTCAGACTCAAACGCTATACCTTAGGTACAAGGAGCAAGAGCCTAAATTCTCTTCTCGCACCTCCACTTGTGATTTAAGGAGTTAAGTCCATAGAGTTCTCAACTATCCAACGTTTTAGAGAATGTCTGGAATGTTTGGCTCATACTTGTGGTCTCTGTTCCTCTTAACATTTGTGGTTTTCTGGCAAATCAGTGAGAACTGCATTCACTTAATAATGATAGCCATTTAAGTTCAGTCTTCCTATCAGGAAATGCATGGCAACACAACAATGTATTCTAGCAAATTTTCTAAGATTAGAAAGCAATGTTTAAAATGTTTCCCTGGTTTTGCCCCCCCCCCCCAATACATTTTGGCTTTTATCAGATTTCCTGTGCTGCATACTTCTTCAGTGGGAGAGAGGTTTAGTGCTGCTTATGCCAAGTCTGTTTGTTGTTAGTAGCACAACAGGTATAATAATTGCTTTTGATGCAGAAGGCTATGGGTTCTACTCCCACAGTATGTTAGATGGATTGCTGATACTGCACTGTGTTGTACATTTAAAGAGGTAGATGCTGCAGTCCTGAAAGTGTACTCTTTGGTGGAGATGCCTAGTAACTATGAACTTGTTATCAGTTTGCCATACATTTCCTGTTGCAATATTACTAGCTTATTTTTTTATGTAACATAGGCAATTTATTCAAGGGCAACAGGCACTTTATTTGTAAATAAAGCAATGAAATATAAAGTTATTTGCTAGCAGCAACCTCTTCATTAGTTACAGATCTCTTTAATGCGGAATTATTTAGATGACTTTTACTTCTGTAGAGATTGTGCATATTTACAGATATAGGTGGATTGTAGAAGTTTGAGTAGACTTTTATGATGGAAATGTTCTGAATTGAGCAATTTTATCATTATTGCTTCATGTACTTTGTTTCATTGCTTACCGGAAAAATGTTCAAACAGTACAGTTGTGTACACGTACCATAAATGTAGATGTTAGAGTATATTCACTGTTGCAGTCATTACATTTGCGTAATCTGCTGGCATGTTGCCCTCAGTCAGCCTGATTAACGAAGTCTTGGGTCCTGCATCGGTTGCTGTCCCTTCTTCCATGACGTCAGGTCATCAGGGATATAAAACATGCAGTCAACGCCATTACATCAGTTTTTCTTGCCCCAGATATCAGGTGCCCCCCTAATGGGGAGAAAATACACAAAAACACAATGGTATACCTCCAACCAAAAGCAAATTCACCAAAAAGGCTTTTAAGCATAGTAAAGGAAAGGAGAGTTATAGTCAGAAAAAACTAGGGGGTTGGAGGGAGGCTAACCAGGACTGCAATAGTGAATACACTCTAACATCTACATTTATGGTAAGTGTACACAACTGTACTATGCTCTTCATGTTTCACTGTTGTAGTCATTACATTTGGGTAGATTCCCAAAGCTATGGTTGGGAGGAGGAGTTTATACAGCATTAGAGCCAGCTATAAGGCCTTGCAAGACAGCAGTGGCAAAGCCAGCTCTGGATTTAGAGAAAATTGGTAAATGATAGTGCTTGGTGAAAGTATGTACAGAACTCCAGGTAGTAGCTTCTAGGATATCCCTGGTAGGAACACCTCTGAGAAAGGCTGCAGAAGTAGATGCAGCCCTGGAGGAGTGAGATCTGATCCCCTGGGGGATAGGTTTTCCATGGTGCTTATAGCAGACATGAATGCAATGGCTTATCCATTTAGAAATGGTTTGTTTTGAAATAGCCTTCCCCTCTGCCCCTGCAGCAAATGCTACCAGCAATTCAGATTTTCTTCAAGATTTAGTCCTGTCCAAGTAGAATATTAGTTGTCTGTGCACATCCAAGCAATGCGGACTCCGTTCCCCTTTGTTCTGTAGATTGGGGAAGAAGGCCGGCAAATGAAGGGACTGATTAAGAGCCACACTTGAAACCACCTTGGGCATGAAGGATGGATTTGTCCTGAGAGATACCCTGTCGCATTCACAGATGATGAAAGGCTCCACTGCCATAAGAGCCTGTAATTCAGATATCCTTCTAGCTGAAGTGATTTCTAAAAGGAAGGCTGTTTTCCAAGAAAGAAATTTTAAGTCTGCAGTAGCAGCTGGCTCGAAAGGAGGTAGAGTGAGTTTCCTCAAAACAAAGTTAAGGTCCCAGGCAGGGGTAGCAGCTCTCCTGGATGATCTCAAGTTTTTTGCCCCTCCGAGATGCTGCTTGAGCAGAGGATGAGATAAGAGGGGTGGTTCTGTGTTACAGTGAGCTGAAATAGCTGAGGCATGGATTTTAATGGAGGAAAAAGACAGGCCCTTGTGAAGCATCTCAGTTAAGTATTGCAAAATCTGAGGTAAATTGGGCGCTGCTGTGCTCATCCCTAAAGATTGGTTCCAGGCACAGAATCTTTTCCATTTGTCAGCATAAGAATTCCTATTTTTAATGTTTAAAGTTTTATATTTATTATCTACAATATTTAAAATGTATTTATGTCTTATATTTTTTGCAGTTTTCAATAAGTAGAAGTATTATAATATTGCCCATTTTTGTCTTAGCACTGACCCTGTTCTTGCCGAATTGTAATACTTTAAGGACAAGCAGCTTTAAGTATTTTAATTGTTAATTAATCAATTGAAATAATTGTGAAATATATAAAATGGTGTCATTGTTTTTTCTTGTTGTCTGATGAAGGTGGGACACTGATCTTACCGAAAGCGCTTATTAAACGTGGTTTGTGGATTACATCTGTTTTTTTTTTTACTCCGCTCGCAGTGTTACTTGCTTTATTGTTTTTAAAGAGTTTAGTTGTTTATTTCAAGTCTTTTCGTGCGTTTGTTATGGAGAGCGAAACTGGAGCGGCATCACAAGTTCTGTTCACCCAGGACGAAGTGAATGTTTTAAATAGAGCCGGGACTTCAGAATCTAATGCAATTGGTAATCTAACAGCTCTAGTTGAAGTACTGGTGGGTCGAGTTGATTTCCTTACCCAGCATTTGGATGCTCGAACAGTGTATGAAGCGAATGCTTGTCCTAGGAGACCCGTTCTTGGTGAAGGTAACCAACAGAATTCTCCTGTTCTAAATTTGGCTTTGCATGAAGAACATAATGGAATACTACAAAATAACAACTGATCATTTTCTGATGCTATCACACAACGCGGAAGGAACAATGGGAATGGCAATAATAATGAACGGCCGTTAGGCTCTCAGAATATAGACGCTTGTTCACTTCCTTCCATGGTAAGCTTCCTCAGTAAGAACAACTTTTTTGGTGATGGCAGTGACGCAACGGCATTACAAGAACCACACATTGGGGTGAGTGCAATAACAGATTTAATTAGTGACTTTGACAATAAATTGTTTAAATGTAGGAAGCTGCAATTAGAGACAGCTTACCTACAAGAATGTATTGACAAGAAAATAATCCCAAAGGGGCTGCGCCAGTGGCGTTACCCCGTGGGTCTTGTTGAAAATTCAACCTTCCATCGTGAATTGCTAACTCTTTTTGATAAAACAAGGGTCAGAATTTATTCTTTCACTTATTAATTTTTATAAATGTGAAATAAATGTTCTTAAAAGTGAACTTGAAATTCTTGAACATGCCATCAAAACAGATACTGAGTTTTTTCATTACAAATACGATTATGCTAGAATTTTTTCTAGCATTGATGCTACTATGGACAAATTATTAGCCACTAAGAAAAAGAAGATTATAAGAGATGTGCATGAATACACTGCCAATAAAGCTTACCCTCGTCTGCCACTTAATTTCAACAGTTCTAATTTTACAGCAATGAATGTTGCTGCACCTAATGACTTGGCTGATCAAGATGAGACTAATACTCCCCCAAGTGCAGAGAATTTCTCTACGTAGGAGCGAAAGATTAAACAACAGTGATAATAATACCAGTTTTTCTCATCAAGGGCCGATTACTAATAATAACACCCACACAAGCTCAAACAACAAACAGGGTTTTCAGATGAATCAAAGTAGCAGGGCCAACAATCGCAGGGGAAATAGGAACCAGGGCCAAGCAAGGAACAAACAAAATCAGTGGAGAAGATGACTGGACATTCTCAATTGATGCCCCACATTCTAACTAGTTCTGAAGGGGATTTAAGATTTATAATTATACCTCTTTGGAGATAACTGACGGAATGACAGGACTTTTTCTCTGAAGGGTTGTCTTTTGTCCCAGACAGAAATATGGACATTGTTAAAACTATTATGGACTAAAGTTATTTGTACGTAAACTTAATTTGAATGTGTTTATGGGCTGTATGCCTTCCCTTACAAACATTCTTAGAGTATCAAGCGTGTTTAATCCACCATTACATGCTAATTTGAATATTTTTGAAAAAACTTGTGAAATGGACTTGAGATCCATTTAAAAAAATAAGTATTCTTATAAGAAGAGAAAGTCTAATATTACGGAATCCGAAAGAGATTATCTCAACCTAGTACATGATTGTGGGATTAAGGTCATGAAACCCGATAAAGGAGGTGGACTGGTCTTTATGGACCAAAAATGTTATAGTTTGAGCATGGAAAAACATTTGCAAACTGAAGTGTATATACCAGTCAGTATTAACGAAATTAATATAGCATATAAAAAGATTAAAAATACACTTGATGATCTTTTTTTGGAAGGGACCATAGATATGGATATACACCGGTATTTAATAGTGGATGCCCCTCGAGTACCAGCCTTTTTTGGTTCCCCGAAAATCTATACGAGACTTAATGATCTTCCCTTTAGACCAATAGTTGATGGGAGGGGGTCTGTTACATACGCTTGTGCTAAATATGTAGATAGCACTTTGAAACCCTTGATCGAACAAGAATCTCATATGTAAGGATTCATGGAGTTTCCTTGAAAATATTAATAAATTGAAATATAGAGAAGACTCCTGTTTCCTTACTATCGATGTTAAAGACCTGTACACAGTCATTCCCCAAATTCTGGGGCTAGAGTGAATTAGGGATTTCATGACCCTTAAACATATTGATGAAAAAAACAATCTATTTAGTGGAAACTCTGCTTGAAATTGTCTTGAAAAACAACTATATGATATTTGATGGACATTATTTTCTCCAAAGATCTGGAGTGGCCATGGGCTCCCCCTGCAGGGGGTAGCTTTGCTAATTGTATTATGGCCTATTGGGAAAGAATGCTGTCCAAAACAGATTGTTTCAAGAAAATGTTGCCTGGTATACGCGTTACCAGGATGACATGTTCCTAATATGGAAGGGACCAAAAACCCTGGTTCCTGAATTTATTGACAGTATATCGTCTATGACAGACTTCTTCGAATTTACTTTTAAATTGGAAGAAGTATCTATTAATTTTTTAGATGTTAAATTGTTTAAGGACACTACGAACCAAAGGTATAAAAGTATTATATATAGAAAGCCCTCTTACTCTAATTCCTTTCTTTTCTTCACTAGTAGCCATCCATATCACCAAAAGAAGGCCGTTGTGAAAGGACAGCTTGTCAGAGCAGCTAGGATGGTCACTGATGAAGAAGATTTTTCAGACTGAATGTCTTCTTAAGACCATGTTTATCAACAGAGGCTATGATAGATTCAATTTCCCTCAAAGTAAGTTATAAGAGGAGCACAGGTCATTTTATGCCTTTGTTGGCCAATACGTTACAACCAAGAGTTGATGGGTTCGAACCGCCTATTTGTGCAGCTCGAAATGACGCAAAATCTGACTATAGAGTCAGCTTTCTTTGTACTTATTCTACAGATTATAGAATGAAAGAAATATTGTATAAAAATTGGTCTTTTATTTTAGAAGATAGTGGCTTATTAAAAATATTAGGAGTGAAACCAAAAGTCACTTTTAGAAGAGGAGCTAATTTGAAAGCATTATTAGAAAGAAAGAGCAAGTCTAAAGTATTTGGTAAATTAGGCATGTCAAAATGTGGGGCATGCCACCAATGCAGATTTATTATGGTTGATAATAAAGTCCAAATAAAAAATGACACATTGTACATCAATGGGAAGTTTAATTGCCTTAGTAAGGGAGTTATCTATGCAGCCATTTGCTCTGTGTCCTGCATTTTACATCGGAAAGACTGAGAGAAAAATTAAACAGCATATTTATGAGCACATCTATGTAATTAATAAGAAGGATATAAATAATGCTTTAGCCAGACATGCGACGGCTTTTCCTGAGCATAATTTTAGATTTACTATTTTGGAGCACAGACATGTCGATCCCAGAGGAGGACCGTGGCAATTGCTTCTGGAAATAGATGAAATCATGTGGCAGATTAAAACAGAAGCTTACATTTTTTTCCCTGGTCTAAACAAACTTGTTTCTATTAAATGTATTTTAAAACGTTTAGCCCTGAATAGATGATATAATACGTGTTAATATTTTTAGTTTTTTATTGGTTGAAATATTAAAATAAATAGCAGCTATGTTATAGGTATAAGTCTAGTAACATTTCTTCTTGATTGCATTTCTTTTTGATGGCACTTTGAAAGGTTTTATTCCTATTTTTAATGTTTAAAGTTTTTTTATTTATTATCTACAATATTTAAAATGTATTCATTATGTCTTATATTTTTGCATAGTTTTCAATAAGTAGATGTATTATAATATTGCCCATTTTTGTCTTAGCACTGACCCTGTTCTTGCAGAGTTGTAATACTTTAAGGACAAGCAGCTTCAAGTATTTTAATTGTTAATCAATTGAGATAATTGTGAAGTATATAAAATGGTGTCATTGTTTTTTCTTGTCTGATGAAGGCGGGACACTGATCTTACCGAAAGCGCTTATTAAACGTGGTTTGTGGATTACATCTGTTATTTTTGACTCCACTCGCAGAGTTACACAATAAGATTTTCTAGTACTAGGTCTCCTTGCAGCCAAGATGACATCCATCACAGGTTTGCTGAGGGATGATAAGGGTGAATTTAAGTGATTAGCCAAGGCTGCAAGGTTCAATGGTGGAAGCTGAGGGTGCAGAATTTGGTTCTCCTGCTGAGATAGCAGGGAAGGGGTCTGAGACAGGTGCCATGGAGATATGTGCAACACTGTGCAGGAGGGGGTACCAGTGTTGGCGTGGCCAGTCTGGAGCAATCAAAATCATCCTTGGTTTGTCCCGTTTGACTTTTAGTAGAACTTTGAAGAGCAGAGGCAGAGGGGGAAAGGTGTAGACTGATAGTTTTTTCCACCTGAAGGACAGAGCATCCACTTTCCAGGCTTGTTTGTGGGGAGTCCTCGTGCAAAACTTGTCCAAATGGTAGTTCTGGGGGGGGAGGCAAATAGATCTATGTCTTGGATCCCCCATTCGCTTGTCAACATGTTGAAAATCCGTGGTTCCAGTTTCCACTCGTGTGGGTCCATGAGGTTTCTGCTTAGTCCGTCTGCCAGTGTATTCAATTTTCCTGGAAGGAATTGAGCTTGTAGATGCACTTGGTAGCTCAAGGCTGTGTTCCACAATGTCATGGCTAGTCTGCAGAGAGGGGAGGAATGTGTACTCCCCTGCTTGTTTATGTACCATTTAACAGTGGTGCTGTCCGTCTTACCATTGGCTGTCCTGGAAGAATGTAGTCCTTGAAGGCTGTCAGAGCATTCTATACAGCTAACATTTCTTTTTGATTGATATGTAGGTGCATCTGATTTGGGTTCCATTTGCCCTGAATGCACTTCCCTGCCAGGTGAGACCCCATGCATAGTCTGATGCATCTGTAGTTAGGGTTTGGGCGGCAGGGGATAGTGTGAATAGTAGTCCCTTGTTTTGGTGGCAGACTTCTGCCCACCACATGAACTCTAGGCGTAGGCATGGTATGATAGGAATAATTGTTTCCAGGTTGTGACAATGTTGACTCCATAGACTTTTTAGATACCACTGTAGTTTCCACATATGCAGTCTTGAACATGGAATTAAAAAGAATGCAGGAGGCCATGAACCCCAAGGCGTGCAGTATTTGTCTTGCAGATAGCAGGGTTTTTGTGGCCACTTGTTTGACGCGAGTTACCAAATGAATTTGCTTCTCTGGCGTGAGGAAAGCCATCTGGGCAGTTGTATTCAAGCTTGCACCCAGTAATGTAATCTGTTGACATGGTACCAGGTGCAATTTCTTTTCGTTTATGGTATACCCCAGACAAGTTAGAACCCATTTTACAAATGCCAGATGATTTAAGAAGTATGTCCTGGTCTTCTGCCTGAATTAGACAATCGTCCAGGTATGGGTATATTTGAATATTTCTTTGCCTGCAAAATGCAATAACTGGAGCCAGGCACTTTATGAATACCCTGGGCGCAGTATACAAGCCAAAAGGCAGTACAGAGAACTGATAATGCAAGTAGCCTGCTTTGAAGCATAGATATCTTCTGCAAGATTCCCTGATTGGGATGTGCAGGTATGCTTCTTTTAAATCCAGAGTTGCCAACCAGGCGTCTTTGCCTAGCATAGGAAGTAACTGGTGAAGAAGTCAGCATCTTGAATTTTGGAAACTCCAGAAAGGTGTTTAGAGTAGACAGGTCCACGATTGGACGCCATGATTTGAATTTTCTGGGTACCAGAAAAAGCCTGGAATAGAAACCTTGTCCCTTTTCCTCTTCTGGTACCAGTTGAATAGCCCCCATGCTTAAGAGGGAAAATACTTGTTTTTGAGCCTCTGCCCACTAATTTGGGGGCAGGTCTGGCCACCCATTTGGCATTGGTAGCATGTGGAAATTAAATCTGTATCCCTGGGACACTATTTATAACCCATTAAACGTGGGTTATGAGTTCCCAGTTCTTTGCATGAAGAGCAATATTTCCCCCCAAAGGGGTGGTTAAAAGATAAGTGCTTGGTAATTTTAAAAGGAAGTCATTGAGACTATTTACGGGGTGTCTTGTTATTTCCAGATTTGGAAGTGGAGGCCCCCCACTGCTTAGTTCTGAGTCCCCTGGGACTGAAATGAGAAGTTATGTACCTACCATAACGTTCCATGTTAGTTGTCTTCTCTCGCCTTCTTTCTTGCTTGATGGGGTTCGGAGCTGATCCTCGGCTCCGACTCGGCACTTGCTAAGCTCGAGAGTCACTTTTACCAGCTCGAGGCAGCCCCATATCCCATGATGCAAGGCGGTAAGTACCCAGATCTCGTTTGATGACAAAAGGGCAATAGCACCAAGCATAAACACTTCCCAAAGGAAGAAAGAAAGCCTGCAGGATGGAAGAAGGACCAGCTCTGAATGGTCTTCAGCATAATAATTCCTTGTAGAAAAAGGTCTGTCCAGGCCTGGGGGAAGGAGGGAGGGTCGCAAGAAAGAAGGCGAGAGAAGACAACTAACATGGAACGTTATGGTAGGTACATAACTTCTCAATGTTAAGTTGCCAATCTCGCCTTCATTCTTGCTTGATGGGACCGTGTCCCTAGCACCTCTATCCTGGGTGGCTCAATGGAACAGACTCTTGAGGACTGTAGAGCCAAAACTGGCTCTGTCCCTGGAGGCCAAGTCCAATTTGTAATGGGAAACAAAAGTATGAGGAGTAGCCCAAGTGGCCGCTGCACAAATAGTGTCTAAAGGAAGTCTAGCTTGAAAGGCTGTAGAAGTAGCTAAGCTTCTAGTTGAATTTACTTTAGGTTTAGAGCACAGCTGTTTTCCCCTGAGCCGATAAATTTCAGAGATGACAGAAGAAAGCCATCTAGATAAGGTCACTTTTGAGACAGGAAGGCCTTTCTTGTTATCAGCATAGGAAACAAAGAGTTGATCGGATTTCCTAAATTGTTTAGTTCTGTCCAAATAATATCTGAGTTGGCGGTGGACATCAAGATAATGTAGTTTTTGTTCCGATCTGTTTGAATAGTTTGGAAAAAATACAGGGAGATCAATGGATTGATTCAAATTAGTCTTTGAGGCGACCTTGGGCAAAAAGGTCGGATTAGTTCTCAATGATACTCTGTCTTTGTGAAAGACCAAATAGGGGGGTCGAACAGATAGAGCATGAAGTTCAGACACCCTCCTGGCCGATGTAATAGCTACTAGGAATAAGGTTTTTCATGAAAGAAATTTCAGGGAGCAAGAAACAGCTGGCTCGAAGGGGGGAAGAATCAAGGATGCCAGCACTAAATTTAGATCCCATTGAGGAGGAGGATTCCTGATTGGAGGCTTCAGGAGGAAAATTCCCTTCAAGAAGGCTCTACAAAGTCTGTGGGACATGATATTGTGATCTGCGAACCCGACATGAAAGTTCGAGATAGCAGCCAATTGAACTCTAACTGTGGAAGAAGAGGAGCCTGCATGAAAAATCTCCGCTAAGAAATCCAAAACTGCCTGAACTGGAGCAGTGAAGGGATCAATATTCTTGGCTTTAGCCCAATAAGAGAAACGTTTCCATTTGCTTGTATAAATCCTCCTGGTAGAGGATTTTAAGGAAGCTACTAGTATGTCTCTAACGGGGTTAGAGATCAAGGGAAGCCTGGCTAAGGAAGGAAGTGGAGCAACCATGCTGTGAGGTTGAGAGAAGGGATAGACCGGTGCAGCTGACCGGATTGGTGAATCAGAAGATCTGGCACTGGGTCCAGATGCCACGGCTGCACCAAAAGGTGACGATGGAGGAACGGAAACCAAATTTGTCGAGGCCAATAAGGAGCAATGAGAATCATTTTGGCTCTCAAAACGGTTGCTTTCTGGATAACTTGAGGGATCAGAGGAAATGGAGGAAAGGCATAAAGAAGTCCCTGGGGCCAATCCTGGGTCAGAGCGTCTCTGGGGGGATGGCCTGGCAGAGGGAAGAGAGAGAAGAAGTCTGGGCATTTGCTGTTTTGGGGAGTAGCAAAAAGATCGCAACATGGGCGACCCCATTCCAGAAAAATCTCTTCCACTATAGATTGCTTGAGAGACCACTCGTGAGGCATGAGAATAGCTCTGCTCAATCTGTCCGCTAAAATGTTGGTTTTCCCAGGGATGTGCGTTGCTATCAGAAACCGATGAGAGGAGATCGCCCATTGCCAAAGTCTGAGCGCTTCTCGACACAAGGGGTAGGACTTGGTTCCGCCCTGTTTGTTGATATACCAAACTACAGACATGTTGTCTGTGTGGACTGCAATTGTCCCTACGGGAAGAAAGTCATTGAGGGCTTGCAACGTTAAAAGCACTGCTCTCATCTCTAGGACATTTATGTGCAGGTGGTATTCTAAAGGTTGCCACGTCCCATGAACCATCCTGCCCTGATAATGACCCCCCCACCCGATCAGGGAGGCATCCGTGGTGACAGTGGCTACCGGGAATGCGCGTACAAAGTGTCTGCCTTGGTGAATCTGGGAGAAGTGATCCACCAAGCAAGATGATTCTTGCAAATCTGTGTCACCAGTATTTGGTGACGCATTGGAAGTTGTTGGTAAGACCACTGAGTGAACAACATCCATTGAAGAAGGCGCATGTAGAAGCGAGCCAGGGGAAGAAGAGTAATGGCCGCAGCCATGAGACCTAACACCTTTAGAACCATTCTGGCCTGTACCTTCTTGTTGGCTAGAATGATCCTGACGTGACTTTGAATGTCTGAAATTCTTTGATCTGTAAGGGTAGCTGACATCCGAACAGTGTTTAAGTTTGCGCCTATGAAAGTAATAGACTGGCAGGGCAATAAGGATGATTTTCCGGAGTTGATCGAGATGCCCAATTGAGAATAAAGATTTATTGTGTAATCCCTGGCTTGAACAAGCTGATGCCTGGTGGTGGCTGAAAGGAGCCAGTCGTCGAGATACGGAAACACCTTGAATCCTTGACGTCTCAGGTGAGCCGTGACCACTGCCATACATTTGGTGAACACTCTGGGGGCTGTAGTGAGACCAAAGGGCAGGGCTCTGAACTGGAAATGACTGGACCCCAGCCGAAAGCGGAGAAATCTCCTGGAGCGTCTGTGAATTTTTATGTGATAGTACGCATCCTGAAGATCTATTGAGCACATCCAGTTGTCCTTCTGTAAGAAGGGCAGAATTGACTGAAGAGTGACCATTCGGAATCTTGTCTTCCTCACAGACTTGTTGAGTCTGCTGAGATCCAATATTGGTCTCCAGTCTCCCGTCTTTTTGGGGACCAAAAAGAACCTTGAGTAGATTCCGGGCTCTGAATGATCTGTTGTAACTGGCTGAAAGGCTCTTTTTTGCAGTAGTTTTAAAACTTCTAACTCTGCAATTTCCCTTAGACCGGGTGGTACATCTGGAAGGGAATTTGAGTGATAGAAAGGACTTTCCTCGAAAGGAATTTTGTAACCCTCGGATATGATCGACTGTACCCATCTGTCTTGAGTGAGGGAACACCAGGCTTCTGGGTACAGCGATAGTCTTCCCCCGACCGCCTCCAAGGACGGACAGTCGGGCAACATCTCAGGGATGCTGAAAGGGCTTGTCAGAGAGAGGCTCTCTGCCTCCCTGGTTTTGTGGACCCCCTCTGCCTCTAGAAGGAGCGCGTCTGTTGTTGTTACCCCCTCTGCCTCTAGGGGTAAACTGACCACGTGAATCCGGCGTGACTCCTTGGGATTTGCGGAACCACATCTTGCCACCCTTCTGCCCTTTGGGGTAAGGTCTAGAAGGGGTGGAAAAACGGACTCCTACGGCAGAAAGAGTTTTGCCGTCCTGCTCGCACCTGGTCAACGTTTCCTTCACTTGAGGGCCAAAAAGCTGACCCGTCAAAGGGAGAGTTTGTGAAGGACGCCTTAAAGGGATCTGCAAAATCACATAGCCGCATTCAGGCTTGGCGTCTAAGAGCCACACCTGTACCTGCGGCCCTACTCGCTCCATCAGCCGCATATGATATCAGTCGCATGGAGGAGTTTGCGATGGAGTTAAGGGTTCCTAGCTGCGAAGCAATTTTTTCTTGAGCCCCTGCAGCTGTAGGATCCTGTACTACCTCACCTAGCTCCTTAAGGATATCCCTTTGGAGTCTGGTGAAGTGACATAGGTAGTTCAGCGAACGCATAGCAAAGGTCGCTGAAGAGAACATCCGCTTACCATATCTATCCATGGTCCTAGAGTCCTTATTAGGAGGATGGACAGGTACGGAAGGATCTGCAAGTTCCTTCTTGGTGGCAGCCGCCACCATGGCATCAGCGGGACACCCTTTGTGAGGAATTGCTTGTCCGCGGGGCAGTAATAAATTTAGAAGGCCTCCTAGGGACTGGCTCTACAGAGTCAGGAGCAGCCCACGCCTTCGAGCAATGACCTGCATAAGGGGTCGAAGGCGGAGAAACCCAGGAGGTGGAGGGCCGAGATCCAAACGCCTCCAGGTATACTGACTCATCCTCAGAGGGATTATTAGTGGGCCAGTTTCCCCTCTGTCTAAGGAGTTCTAGGATGTCTGAGAAGGAGACATCCTCAGAGGGGGATCTTGGGGATCCCTCTGACTCATCTAAGTCAGTATCTGAAGTGATAGACTCAGGGAGTCTCGTGTTTCCTCTTACAGGTCCTCTTCCGCGGAGGATCCCCGACAAATCAGGAGAATCCTCGGAAGAGGGGATATTCCCAGTGGGGAAACCTGAGGTGGAGGATCTCTGGGTCCTGGAGCAAGAGAAGTGGCAGAGATGTCAACAGGCACTATAGAGGGAGGAGCTAAGGGAACAGACTGCTGGCTGAGACCAGTGGCCAGCACACTCTTCATCACCTCGAAGGCTCCCCTCCCAGGGAGGTCCGAGAGAACCCGCTCCGAAGAACTAGGAACTCAGGACCCACCGAAGGGAAGGCTCGAGGCAGATGTCGGAGCCGAGCTCACCAAGGCCGAGGTTACAAGGGGAAGAGCGGGTCGGACAAGGGTCCGATGCCACTCACCCCTCGGAGGAGACCAGGAAGCCCGGCCACGAATCCCTCTAAGGAAGGTCTCGAAGAGGAGATAAGAGTAGAGGCTGAAGGAGCAGAAGGGGGTATCTGTCCCTCAGCCATAGCAGAAACTATTCCCGAAGACTCCAACTCCAAGCTCTGGGGTAGAGTCGAAGGAGGAACTGCAATGGGGTGTGGACTAATAGTAGTCTGCTGAGACGGACTATGTAGCATTTGGGCCAGTGCCTGTGATTTTAGTAATCTACTGACCACTCTCTCTAAATCATGGTCAGAAAGCCTGGATGACCTTGAAGATTGGCTCCGATGGCTCCGTTCCGAGAGGAGCGGGCGAGCCGAAAGTATCGGCTCCAAGGAAGGGGACCTAGACCTCTTCCTCGAAGGAACCATCGGAGCCGATGAAACCACAGAAATTGTCGGAGCCGACAACTTATCGGCACCGACAGGTAGCTTCGATGCATCGGCTCCAGCTGGAGCCGATGCGGCCATAAAAGTAAGGGTGTCGGAGCCGATCGGAGCCGACACCGATGCCTGAGCCACATGGTGGTCGGAACCGATCAGAGCAGACACCGAAGTGGTCGAACCAGAATCGGCACAGATAGCCATCGGTGCCGAAGGTTTGGGTAACCCAGAATCGGCTCCAGCCGGAGCCGATCTCGACTCTGAATGAGTTGGAGCCGAGGCCACAGGCTTGGACACAGAAGCCTGGGCCTTGGAAGACTTAGAAGTCTTAGCTGGAGCCGACTTAGCCGGAGAGCCCTCCGGCTTAAGAAGGCCCCTCAAAATCAATGTATTTCTTCTTTCCTGCAGGACTCTCTGGCTAAAAGAGTGACATATAGCACAGGAGTCCTGCAGGTGAAGAGGCCCCAGGCAGTAAAGGCAAGAAGTGTGACCGTCTGTCAGAGACATCTTCTGACAGCACGAGTCACACTTCTTAAAGCCTGAGACCCTTTCCTTAGACATGGTGAATAAAACACACACACAACACCAGTCCAAGAAATTAAATTAAATATATCAAAAAGTATCAATAACAGACAGACACACACACCCTAACAAGGGGGGGGGGGGGATGGGATGGGAGAAAGTCTGACTAAAAGTTTTAAGGAGACAGGGAAATTTTTCTCAGAAAGGGACTGAAACTATGTTAAAACTAATAATTTTACGGTTTTTCGAAGAAAAGGGGCAAAAATAGTAATGTAAAATTCACTTACCAGGAGCTGGTAAAAGGAGGACCTCATCAGCGAAGCGGCAAACGAGATCTGGGTACTTACCGCCTTGCATCATGGGATATGGGGCTGCCTCGAGCTGGTAAAAGTGACTCTCGAGCTTAGCAAGTGCCGAGTCGGAGCAGAGGATCGGCTCCGAACCCCATCAAGCAAGAATGAAGGCGAGATTGACAACTTAACATCCTTGTTTTTTTTTTTTTTTTTTGCTGTGTCTGGGTTTGGCTTGAGAGGATCTGGAAGGGGTTGAGAAGGACCAATTCTTAGTAGGCCAGTGCCTACTAAATCTTGGAGTTGCACTAAGAAATCTTTAACAGTATGCATAGATATAGCTTTATCTTCCATCTTTTTTAGAACTTCTTTAGCCTTATTACCAAACAGGCAGTCCTGATTTAAAGGAGCATCTAACAATTTAGCTTTAACATGATCAGGCAAAGATTGCTCCTTAAGCCAAGCATGCCATCTAAGCACAGACCCAGTAACAGCAGCCCTGCAGGAGGCCTCTAAGGAATCAAAACCACATTGCAATGTTTTCCAACTTGTTCAGCAGAATGCATTAAATCCTGTAAATCTTTATTTTCCACACAGTCAGGCATCAACATCATTTTCTGTTTAAAGCAGTCCAATAATATGCTGTTGATATTTTAACATATGAAAGTGGCAGTTTAAAGCTCTGATTGCCAAGGCTGCAGAAGTAAAAACCTTTTTCCCCATATATCCAGCACCCTGGAGTCTCTATCTGAAGGGGTAGGATTTTTAGCAGTAGAAGCCTTAATGCCCTTGGGTCCCTGAGAAATGGTTTCTGGATCTGCAACAGGATTTTTGAAAAGGAACTTGTGGGACTCAGGAACCCTGTAGTATCAGTCAGGTTTACTAGGAGCCGGAGGCAGAGAATCAGGGGCCAAACTGGATTCCGAGAACACAGCATCAACAATGTCTAGCACAGGAGGTATAGCCAAAGGCCTATGCTGAGGTAGAAGGAAATCCCTAAGCCTCTTTTTTTGAATCAGAAAATTCCTGGCTTTCCCAGTGGAAATGCTCCCTTAAAGTATGTAAAGTTTCCCCAAAAGAAAAATCCTCAGGAGGGGAAGCAGAGGGAATGGAATCCTCTGCATCAGAATCCTCATAAGTAGGTATGGACAAATCCAGTTCATTAGAAGAGTCAGAAGAAACAGAATCCTAGTCAGAAGATTCATAATCAAGCTCAGCCCTAGGCCTCTCTGAGGGGGAAGGGGGGTTGACTACCCCTGATTACATTAATTAGATCTTCAGCCATTTTTATCATTTGTTTTTTAGGCATAGGGGTATGAACATGTGGCCTGGGCATCGGCTGTTTAGACCTGGATCAAGATTTAGGCCTTAATAATGAAGGCAGTGTCGATTTAATATGCAAGTCTGTAGGCCTGAATACATCCTCAGAAGCCGGTGCCTGCACAACAGCTCCAGACCCATCCAAGGTAGAGACAGCCGCGGGTTCCATAGGTGAAGCATCTCACGGCATACCGGACTCCGAATGGGTCTCAGTAGAGGCCTGCGAATCAGAAGTAGCAGGTATCAGGGGCTGCGAAAGCGCCTCACTGAGTACCGGCGAACTGGCGACTGGCTTAGGAGAAGCATCGTCGGCAGTTTTGGAACTCAGCGGCCTGTCTCTGTCTTTATCTTTGCATTTTTTCGGAATCCCGGCAGTCGGATGGCTAACCAACGACATTTCTGGGTAATTAAACTGAGAACCAAAATATTTAGAGGCAAAAATGTACCGACGGACAGTGCGCTGATTAAAGCACAAAACCGACAGCAAGGTACGTCATGGTCAGGGCCTAGGCAAGGAATACAGTACGAATTAAAATCTTTATGAGGTATTTGCTTTCCACAAGTAATGCAACTATTAACTTTTACTGACATTGGTAAGGAGCAAGAAAAAGTTTCCCCAATGGGGTACTTAGCTTTACTGACATCGGTAAGGAGCAAGAAAAAGTTTCCCCAATGGGGTACTTAGCTTTAAGTTGAAGACTTCAGTTCTGAAACTCAAAAACGAAAATTTCAGGAGTCAGCCAACCGGCACTTGCATACTGCTTTTGCTTCGGGCACCACACAGCAAGAAAGACTGATGCAATAGCGTTGGCTGCATGTTTTATACCCCTGACGACCTGATGTCATGGAAGAAGGGACAGCAACCGACCCAGGACCCAAGACTTTGTTAATCAGGCTGACTGAGGGCTACCTGCAAGCAGATAACCCAAATGTAATGACTGCAACAGTGAAACACGAAGAACATCAATAAATTTAAAACTAACAAGTGTGCTGTATTATACAAGGAATATAATTTAATACAATCAGGAAGGTGTATCAAAGAACACATGTATGTTTTGTGTGCAAGGGGCCTATGATTTGAAAGCCAAATGGTAATCTTTATCCACCATTGGCCAGATGCATTTTCTTTGAATGTAGGTTTCAGTGCGGTTCCAATGAATAAGAGTTTCAAGTGCAGAGAAGTTTTAATGCTAATATAAAATACTACCAAAAGTCTGTTTTCATTGTGAGACTGTATTGCTTTTTTTAGCAGATGCCTATTGGTGTTTGTACTATAAAATGTAAAATAAAAGTTTTAAATGAAATCCAAATAATCACTGTAGACGTAAAGCAGTATGTACAATGGTAAATGAGGTGAAATAACCAAGCAATGGGACACTGTAATGGCTACAGGGGGAGGGCTGTGTATGGGGGGCCCCTCACTAGACCATGATTTTGTGAGGGGGGGGGGCAAACACAACAGCCCCGGGCAGCACAAACTCTAGCTACACCACTGATAACTAGGCCATAGAGAATGACTTTTGGAGGTCCTAGCAGACTAATATTCTTTTAGTAAGATTACAATACTGCCTACCAGTAAATGCTCTACCTTTACCACAAAACCAACATACTGCAAGTCACCAAAAAACAAAAGGTTCATCTTCTCCCTTCCCAGTGAACATCATTGCTACATATTTCAAAACCATTGTTACCATTTACTGCAGAGTCTTGGGGGTGCATATCTTGGTTGTCTGTTCTTCAGTTTGCATTTGAAAGTTGATATCCCACAATTCCATTGGAGCGGGTGGGGTTACATAATTATGTATGCTAATTTTATGTTGATCAGCATACAGATTTGCACCTATTTTTCATGGTCCCTTGTCCGCATTTTTGATGTTTCCAGGTTGAGAGATATGATACAGTCTTTCACAGAATTTCTGAAATATTTCTAAAACCTCTACAGCATCTTGTCATCTTCCTTGTTACAGGCTCCCTAAGCTTGAAAACAGCCCTTTGTACTTTGTTGCCTGTGTTGTGTTAATTGTTTTTTGCTCTAGTTGCCATTAAAAAAAACCAGTTGCTTAACAGCAATCTTTTTAAGCTCGTGTACATTATGGAGGTAAACCCTTATTTTCAGCTTAGCATTGCATAACTGATCCTCCTCCTGTTCTGTGAGATTCCCCCATTCTGCAATACTTTAACATTTGTCAGTCCCTCCAATTCTTGTTGCTTCTTAACCACAAGCTCCCTTCTCTAATTTCCACCCTGTTATTAAAACTCCACCTTAATTTTATCCCACCCCAGCTACATTTTTCAGAAGAAATTTCTATCCTTTCGAACAGCTTCTGAGTAATCTCCACTGCCCAATTCCTTAAACTCCTCTCTTTTCAACAGATAGGTGAAAACTGCTAGTGTCTCATTTTTGTTTTATTACCCTATGTTTTTGTTTTAATTATTGGTGCATGATCAGAAATAGTTATTGGGTCTGTATTAAGAGTTGAAATGTAAATTCTGTCTAGCCTGACCCAGTTTTTACATCTTGGGGAATAATATGTAACTTTACTCCAAACTCCTATTACTGAATTCACATCTTCCATGCCAAATATTTTCATAAATTTCTTTAAAAAATCTACCCTTCCTTGCTTTCCCTTCTGAGCCCCCCAGACACATCTTCACTGCTGCAAATCAAATTCCTGTCTCTGCCTGTAAGAAATATTCCTTGTTGAAAACGGATTATTTCTCCCAGAGTTTTCTTAAACTCCATTATAGCAGTTTTAGGTGGAATATAAATACATGCCAGTGTAATCTTCATCCCTTGCCAGTATCCCCTTAGCACTACAAATCTGCAATTATCTATCACTACTGGAGATCCTTTTTAAATTATTGCAAGTACTTCTCTTTACCTTTGTCCCACACATTCTGCTGAATAACCATCCTGATAATCTCTATCAAATTCACATATTCAGTTCTTTCCAAGGGCGTATCCTGTAGCGTAGCTATTTGCACTTTACATTTTAATATAGTTCATGTTTTTTTTTGTATTTATCTATGAGATCACTGACATTTAAAGACATTACAGAAAGCATCATTGTATTAAAAAAGTATTCCCACCTTTTATGGAGAACTTTTTTTTTTGTTAAATTTCTAGCTCCAGCTTTTGTGTTACATGCATACACTGTTTGGCAGGCTGAACTTTTATATCGTTGTTTATCATATCCAGTTCAGCCTATGTCACATCTTACAAAACATTTAGTCCGCAAAACAAAACAAACCCTTAAAAGCCATTAATTTAATACCAACACACAAAACTATGTGCACCTTCAAATACTGAAGTCTTACACAAATGTCCCAAACTGAGAGCCACCTTCACAGACTTGACTTAACCTAAAATAAAGATTATTCATGCTAAGATGCAGGGTGCAGCCTATGCTTTTAAGTGCTAACTGGTAGTGTCTTATCTTTATAGCTCTTCTAGCTGGGAAAACCCCTGAATGCTTTCAGAGAACATCATCTCCTAGCCAGTTTCTCCCCCCCCCCCACAGCCAATCACTCTCCACCAGACTGTACCCAATTTCTCTATCAGATTGTCTCTATGGAGACATGAGAACCAGACATCCAATTTCTCATTATCAGATGGTCTTTGCGGAGACATGAGAATCACACAGTCAATTTCTCTATTAGACTGTTTGCATGGAGACATGGGGGCCAGATACAGAATTGCTATTAAGCATACATTCATTTGCTAGAAAAAAATCCTCAATATTCTTTTTAATTTACTTGCTTTCTCTTAAAACTTGTTACTACATCAGTCTAAGGTCCTTAATCCAGTCATTCCTCCATGCAAGAAGAAGAAAAATCACATTAACTGTTCTTTTGTCAAGAAATAACTGTACACCACAAAAATACTATTAAGAGAAAATGTTAAACTTTCTCCCTTTTCTTCCTCTCCAAAGCATTTTTCCAGACATTAATGACATGAAGTAGGGCATATACTTTAAGAGTCCCCCACAGGTCAAACAAATTCTGAAAAAAATTCCAATATTTCTAGATCATCTTGTTCTATCATATTTCAAATATAATTATTGTATTGTACTCCGAAATTAAGTTACTGGTTTTATTACTGTTCATCTCCATCCCCCAAGTCCTATCATTGCTTCATTTCTAATGTAGTCTTGATTCTTCTAGTCAACTCTTGAGCTCCCTTCCTTCTCTCCAACATTTTCCATTAAAATAGTGGAAATTGTTTCACAGGTCCAGTTTTCCCCTGTGATCTTTATTACCAGAAGAACAAGAAGCAGAATTTCCTTCTGTTTCACAGCTCACTTTGTTGCACAAACTTTTGTATTTCCTCCTTTGCATGTACTTAATTAAAAAATGAAGTTGCCCCTCCAGGGAAGAATACAGTAAAGTTGTGTACACTTACCATAAATGTAGATGTTAGAGTGTATTCACTGTTGCAGTCATTACATTTGGGTAATCTGCTGGCAGGTTGCACTCATCGGCCTGAATTCCAAAGTCTTGGGTCCTGCGTCAGTTGCTGTCTCCTTTTCCATGACGTCAGGTCATCAGGGGTAAAAGACATGCAGCTGACGCCATTTTCTTTAGTTTTTCTTGCCCCAGATGTCAGGTGCCCCCAAAAAGGTAGCAAAAGTATGTATATATAAATACATGCATCAATATAAACGTTACCTTCATCTACAAGCAAATACACCACATAGGTTGTAGAAGATAGAGAAGGAAAGAAACTCCAGAATGAAAGGGGGTGGTGGGTGGGTAACCTGGACTGCAACAGTGAACTCCAGAATGAAAGGGGGATGGTGGGTGGGTAACCTGGACTGCAACAGTGAATACACTCGAACATCTACATTTATGGTAAGTGTACTCAACTGTACTATGTTCTTCATGTTTCACTGTTGCAGTCATTACATTTGGGTAGAATCCCAAAAGCTATGATTGGGTGGCTGGAGAAAACAGCATTAGGTGCGGCTATAAGGCCCTGCAGAACTGCAGTGGCAAAGCCTGCCCTGGACTTAGAGTAGAGAGGCAAATGATAATGCTTTGTAAAGGTGTTAACTGAACTCCAAGTAGCAGCCTCTAGAATGTCTTTGGTTGGTACTCCTCTGAGAAAGGCTGCTGAAGTAGCAGCAGCTCTAGTGGAATGAGACCCAATGCCCTTGGGCACAGGTTTACCATGGTGAAGTAGCAGAAAAGTACAGTTTTGTACCTACCGTAAATGTAGATGTTAGAGCGTTGACACTGATGCAGTCATCACACTCGGGTTATCCTGCCATCAGGCGGCCCCGCAGTCGGCCGGAATTCCAAAGTCTTGGTCCGGTGTTGGTTGTCATCGCTTCTTCCCTGATGTCAGTGCGACAGGGGTATAAAAGAGGCAGCCGACGCCATTTTCTTTTGTTTTTCTTGCCCCAGATGTCAGGTGCCCCCAAACAGGAAGGCAATACATAATTCTATGAAAACATATGCAAGTATAAAAGCAATGGCAGTAGCTGCAAGCAAATACACCATATAGAGATACATCAAATTGATAGTAAGCAGTTGGAGTTATACAAAAAACCCTGGAAAGAAGAGGGGATGGTGGGAGGGTAACCTGGACTGCAGCAGTGTCAACACATCTACATTTATGGTAGGTACAAAACTGTACTATGTTCATCATGTTACACTGCAGCAGTCATCACACTTGGGTTGAATCCCAAAGCTATGGATGGGTGACTGGTACTAAACCGGGTTAGGCGAAGCTAGGATGCCCTGAAGAACTGCAGTGGCAAAGCCAGCTCTGGTTTTTGAGTATAATGGTAGGTGATAGTGCTTAGTAAAGGTGTGCACTGAACTCCAAGTTGCAGCTTCCAAAATGTCCTTGGTTGGTACCCCCCTGAGGAAGGCTGCTGAGGTTGCTGTAGCCCTGGTAGAATGGGACCTAATATTTACAGGTACACTTTTCCCATGGTGCATGTAGCAAAAGCGGATACAATGTGCTATCCATTTGGAGATAGTCTGTTTTGAAATGGCCTTTCCTTGTGAACCTGCAGCATAGGATACAAAAAGTTGGTCAGTTTTTCTGAAGTTCTTTGTCTTATCCAAATAGAAACGTAATTGTCTATGAATGTCCAAAGAGTGAAGGAGCCTTTCTCCTTTATTCTGGGGGTTTGGATAAAAAGTGAGTAAATGAATGGTCTGATTCAGGGCCACACTGAATACTACCTTTGTCATAAAGGTAGGGTTAGTTCGTAAAGACACTCTGTCCTGATGAAAAATGATGAAGGGTTCCACTGCCATTAGGGTCTGTAGCTCTGAGACCCTGCGTGCTGAGGTGATTGCCAGCAGCAAGGCTGTTTTCCAGGACAAGTATTGCAGGTCTGCTGAGAAGGCTGGTTCGAAAGGAGGCAGTGTTAGTTTTTCTAAAACAAAGTTGAGGTCCCACGCTGGAGTTGGGGGTCTTCTGGGCAGTCTTATATTCTTAGCCCCTCTGAGGAACTGCCGTAGTAAGGGATGTGAGAATATAGGAGGATCCGTATTGTAATGAGCTGAAATGGCTGAAGCATGGATCTTAATGGAGGAAAAAGAAAGGCCTTTGTGTAACATCTCGGTTAAGTATTGCAGTATCTGAGGAATATTTGGAATCTGAGGGTTTTGGCCTTTAGTCTGGTTCCATGTGCAGAATCTTTTCCATTTGTCTGAGTATGTTTTTCTGGTGCTGGGCCTCCTGGCTTCAAAATGACATCCAGGACATCCTTTGAGAGAAGTGTGGATTGATTATTCAAGTTATTCTCCATGCAGCCAAATTTAAAGTCCTGAGCTGACCGTGAAGGATCTGAGAGTTTCGCTGAGTCAGCAGGTGTGGAATTTGAGGTAAAATCCATGGAGGGCTGTGCGCCATGTTCCGTAGTATTGGGTACCAGTGTTGGCGTGGCCAGTCTGGAGCAATGAGGATCATTTGTGGCCTCTCTGATCTGACTTTCAAGTAACACCTTTGCCAGTAATGTAATGGTGGGAAGGCATAGACGGTCAATGTTTTCCAACTGAATGATAGGGCGTCCACTTTCCAGGCTAGTGAATGGTATGTCCTTGTGCAAAATTTTTGTAGTTGGTAATTGTGGGGGGATGCAAATAGATCTGTCTGGGCGTCCCCACCTTTGAGTTATCATTGAGAATACTTGTGGGACCAGTCTCCACTCATGAGGATCTGTGATATTTCTGCTTAGTCTGCCAATGTGTTTTCCTTTCCAGGCAGGAACTGTGCTTGCAGTTGTACTTGATAAGTCAATGCTGTGTTCCACAAGGTCATTGCCTGTCTGCATGAGGGGTAGGAATGTGTTCCTCCCTGTTTGTTTATGTACTACATAACTGTGGTGTTGCCTGTCTTTATTAGTAGTTGTTCTGGATGCAAAAGGTCCTTGAAAGCTGTCAGGGCATTTTGCACAGCTAACATCTCCTTTTGGTTGATGTGCAGATGCATTTGATTTGCAGACCATTTGCCCTGTATGCACTGTCCTGCCATGTGTGCTCCCCAGGCGTAATCCGAAGAATCTGTTGTTATTGTCTGCTTCGCTGTAGGTAAGACAAAAGGAAGACCCTTGTTTAGGTGACATGCTTGAGCCCACCATAGAAACTCTTTTTGAAGGCAGGGAATGAGTGGTATAATTGTTTCCAAGCTGTGACTGTGTTGAGTCCATACACTTTTCAGGTACCATTGTAATTTCCTCATATGCAGTTTGGCATATGGAATTAGTAGTATGCAGGATGCCATGAACCCCAACGCCTGCAGGATTTTCCTTGCAGGGAGCTGGGTTAAGGTTGCCATTATTTTGAAATATTGAGTCAGTTGTCTTTCTTTGTTTGTCTGGCGTGAGATAAGCCATCTGGGCCGTTGTATTTAAGCTGGCACCTAGGAATATTATCTCTTGTGACGGCACTAGTTTTGATTTCTTTTCGTTTACTGTGTACCCCAGGCAAAGTACAGTTTTGTACCTACCATAAATGTAGATGTTCGAGTGTTGACACTGCTGCAGTCATCACACTTGGGTTATCCTGCCGTCAGGTGGTCCCGCAGTCAGCCAGAATCCCAAAGTCTTGGTCCGGCATTAGTTGTCGTCACTTGTTCCCTGACGTTAGTGCGACAGGGGTATAAAAGAGGCAGCCAACGCCATTTTCTTCAGTTTTTCTTGCCCCAGATGTCAGGTGCCCCCAAATAGGAAGGCAATACATAAACCTATGTAAACATATGTAAGAAGGAAAGCAATGGGAGTAGCTGCAAGCAAATACACCATATAGGGATACATCATCAAATTGATAGTATGCAGATGGAGTTACACAAAAAACCCTGAAGTAGAGGGGAAGGTGGGGGGGGGTAACCCAGACTGCAGCAGTGTCAACACTCGAACATCTACATTTATGGTAGGTACAAAACTGTACTATTTTCATCCTGTTACACTGCTGCAGTCATCACACTTGGGTTGAATCCCAAAGCTATGGATGGGTGGCTTGTACTAAACTGGGTTAGGTGAAGCTAGGATGCCCTGAAGAACTGCAGTGGCAAAACCAGCTCTGGGTTTTGAATATACTGGTAGGTGATAATGCTTGGTAAAGGTGTGCACTGAACTCCAAGTAGCAGCCTCCAAAATGTCCTTGGTTGGAACCGCCCTGAGGAAGGCTGCTGAGGTTGCTGTAGCCCTGGTAGAATGGGACCTAATATTTACAGGTACTGTTTTCCCATGGTGCGTGTAGCAAAAGCGGATACAATGTGCTATCCATTTGGAGATGGTCTGTTTTGAAATAGCCTTTCCTTGTGAACCTGCAGCATAGGCTACAAAGAGTTGGTCAGTTTTTCTGAAGGTCTTTGTCTTATCCAAATAGAAACGTAACTGTCTATGACTGTCCAAAGAGTGAAGGAGCCTTTCTCCTTTATTCTGGGGGTTTGGATAAAAAGTGGGTAAATGAATTGTCTGATTCAGGGCCACACTGGATACTACCTTTGGCATAAAGGTAGGGTTAGTTTGTAAAGAAACTCTGTCCTGATGAAAAATGATGAAGGGTTCCACTGCCATTAGGGCCTGTAGCTCTGAGACTCTGCGTGCTGAGGTGATAGCCAGCAGCAAGGCTGTTTTCCAAGACAAGTATTGTAGCTCTGCTGAGAAGGCTGGTTCGAAAGGACGCAGTGTTAGTTTTTCTAAAACAAAGTTGAGGTCCCAAGCTGGAGTTGGAGGTCTTCTGGGTGGTCTTATATTCTTAGCCCCTCTGAGGAACTGTCTTAGTAAAGGATGTGAGAATATAGGAGGATCCGTATTATAATGAGCTGAAATGTCTGAAGCATGCATCTTAATGGATGAAAAAAAGGCCTTTGTGTAACATCTCAGTTAAGTATTGCAGTATCTGAGGAATGTTTGGGATCCAAGGGTTTTGGCCTTTAGCCTGGTTCCATGTGCACAATCTTTTCCATTTGTCTGAGTATGTTTTTCTGGTGCTGGGCCTCCTGGCCTCCAAAATGACATCCAGGACATCCTTTGAGAGAAGTGGTGAATGATAATTCAAGGTATTCTCCATGCAGCCAAATTTAAAGTCCTGAGCTGACCGTGAAGGATCTGAGAGTTTTGCTGAGTCAGCAAGTGTGGAAATTGAGGTAAAAATCCATGGAGGGCTGTGCGCCATGTTCCTTAGTACTGGGTACCAGTGTTGGCGTGGCCAGTCCGGAGAAATGAGGATCATTTGTGGTCTCTCTGATTTGACTTTCAGTAACACCTTCTTTCAACAGAGGTAGTGGTGGGAAGGCATAGACTGTCAATGTTCTCCAACTGAATGATAGGGCGTCCACTTTCCAGGTTAGTGAATGATACGTCCTTGTGCAAAATTTTTGTAGATGGTAATTGTGGGGGGAGGCAAATAGATCTATGGGCGTCCCCAACTTTGAGTTATCATTGAGAATACTTGTGGGTCTAGTCTCCACTCGTGAGGATTTGAAATATTTCAGCTTAGTTCGTCTGCCAATGTGTTTTCCTTTCCTGACAGGAAATGTGCTTGCAGTTGTACTTGGTAAGTCAATGCTGTGTTCCACAAGGTCATTGCCCGTCTGCATAAGGGGTAGGAGTGTGTTCCTACATGCTTGTTTATGTACCACATAATTGTGGTGTTGTCTGTCTATTAGTAGTTGTCCTGGATGCAAGAGGTCCTTGAAAGCTGTCAGTGCATTTTGCACAGCTAACATCTCCTTTTGGTTGATGTGCAGATGCATTTGATTTGCAGACCATTTGCCCTGTATGCACTGTCCTGCCATGTGTGCTCCCCAGGCGTAGTCTGAAGAATCTGTTGTTACTGTCTGCTTTGCTGTAGGTAAGACAAAAGGGAGACCCTTGTTTAGGTGACATGCTTGAGCCCACCATAGAAACTCTTTTTGAAGGCAGGGAATGAGTGGTATAATTGTTTCCAGGCTGTGAATGTGTTGAGCCCATACACTTTTCAGGTACCATTGTAATTTCCTCATATGCAGTTTGGCATATGGAATTAGTAGAATGCAAGATGCCATGAACCCCAATGCCTGCAGGATTTTCCTTGCAGTGAGCTGGGTTTTGGTTGCCAACATTTTGAAATATTGAGTCAGTTGTCTGTCTGGCGTGAGATAAACCATCTGGGCCATTGTATTTAAGCTGGGACCCAGGAATACTATCTCTTGTGAGGGTACTAGTTTTGATTTCTTTTCGTTTACTGTGTACCCCATGCAACTTAGTAGTTTTGTTACAAATGCCAGATGCTGTAAAAGAATGTTCTTGCTGTCTCCTTGAATAAGGCAGTCGTCCAGATATGGATAAATTTGGATTCCCTCTTTGCATGCAGTATGTAATTACTGATGCCAGGCATTTCGTGAATACTCTGGGCGCAGTAGATAAGCCAAAAGCAGTGCAGAGAATTGATAATGCGTTGTACATGCCAGAAATCTGAGGTATCTTCTGCAATTTTGTCTGATTGGGACATGCAAGTATGCCTCCTTGAGGTCCAACGTTACCAGCCAAGCCTCCTTGCCCAGCATGGGAAGAAGCTGCTGAAGTGTGAGCATCTTGAATTTGGGTACCTCCAGGTATGTGTTTAGAATTGAGAGGTCTAAAATGGGTCTCCAGGCTTTGTCTTTTCTTGGAACTAGAAATAGTCTTGAGTAAAAACCTTGACCATGCTCCTTTGTAGGTACCTCTTGAATTGCTTTCATGTCCACGAGAGCTGTAATTTGTCTTTGAGCCTCTACCCATTGGTTTGGTGTCAGGTTTGGCATGCCTCTCAGCCTTGGTAAAGTGTGAAAGTGGAATCTGTAGCCTTGGGTAATAATATCTAGAACCCATTTGTCCTTTGTTATGATGCGCCAATTCTGTGAAAAAAGAGCTAGTTTCCCTCCCAAAGGGGCTGCCAGGGTGTTTTTGCTTGGCAGACGGAGAGGAAAGTCATTGTGTTTGTTTTCTGAAGGGTTGAGATCTGTCGTCTCCACCTCTCTGAGTTGTTGCAGGCCATTGTCTAGACCTGAAGGAACCTTGTGGCTGACCTCTGCCTCTTGGGTGTCTGTACTTACCCCTCTGAGGTCTGTCTGAGAGGACCAGTTTTTTGATGGCCAGTTTCTGCTGAAACGAGGGGGTTGTACCTGTAAAAAATCTTTGACTGTCTGCATAGATTTTGCCTTTTCTTCCATTTTCTTTAAAACTTCCTCTGCTTTAACATCAAATAAGACATCCTTCTGCAATGGTGCATCCAATAATTTTGCTTTAACATGTTCTGGCAAAGCTTGCTCTTTTAACCAAGCATGTCTACGTATTACACACCCTGTGACCGCTGCTCTACATGAAGCTTCCAATGAATCAAATCCACATTGCAAGGTGTGCCTTCCCACCTGCTCTGCTGCATGCAACAAATCCTACATTTCTTTGAAGTCAGGCTGATCTGTACGAGTGATTATTTTCTGTTTTAAATGAGAAATCAAATACTGCTGGTATTTCAGCATGTGAAATTGGCAATTAGCTGGTTTAGCTGGTGCAGGAGGTAGAGAGTCCGGATTAAGGCTAGATTCTGAGAAAACATCATCTAAAATGTCTAAAACTGGAGGAATTGCAATGGGTCTGTGCTGTGGCAGAAGAAGAAGAAACTTACGGAGTCTTTTCTTTGAATCAGGATAATCCTGGCCTTCCCAGTGGAAGTGTTCCCTCATGGTGTGTAAAGTTTACCCAAAGGAATAGTCTTCAGGGGGGGATGCTGAGGGAATGGATTCCTCAGCATCCGAGTCTTCATAAGGTGGAAAGGAATAATCCTACTCCTCTGAGGAAGCTGAGAAAATGGATGGTTGGTCAGAGGAAGGGTAATCTTCCTCCAGTCTAGGCCTTTTGTCAGGAGGGGTATGGGAACCCCTGATAAGAGTAATCAAATCTTCAGCCATCTTAAGCATCTGTTTCTTAGGCGTAGGGGCCTGTACAAGGGTCTGTGGACCAGGTTTCCTTACGTTTAAGGGAGCTTTAAGCTTGGCATAGGACTTAATAGTGAGAGTTGTCGGTCTGAAGACACCTTCAGAAGCCGAAGGCCTGTCCACAACATCCGGATCACCGTCAGGGTTGGCGTCCATTGGGCCTAAAGGAACCGGCTCCTGAGGCCCAGTTAACGCAGTCTGGGTGGCCGTCTGTATTTCTAAATCAGCGGTTGTCAGGGGCTGCGTAGGCGCCTTGCTGAAAACCGGAGAACTGGCGACAGGCCTTGCTGAGACCTCTGTATCTGGTCTGGGCCTCGGTTGCCTGTCCTTGCGTTTTTTATGCATTCCAGTAGTCGGTTGTTCCAACGGCATGCTATAATTAAATTTTCTACCAAAATAATGTCTGGCGAAATCTGCCCGACGTTTAATAGTATGTTTGTTAAACCTAGCACAAAACAGACAACCTGTGATGTCGTGGTCTGGGCCTAGGCAAGGAATACAGTAAGAATGGAAATCCTTATGAGGTATTTGCTTCCCACAAGAAATGCAGTTATTAACTTTGTCTGACATCGGACTGAGGCAAGAAAAGTTTCCCCAACGGGGTACTTAGCTTTAGAGAAGACTTTGGTCTGAAATTCGATTTGAAAATCTCAGGTGTTGGCCGACCGGCACTTGCGAACTGCTTCTGCTTCGGGCACCGTGCAGCAAGAAAGACTTAAGAAAATGGCTTTGGCTGCCTCTTTTATACCCCTGTCGCACTGACATCAGGGAAGAAGTGACGACAACCGACGCCGGACCAAGCCTTTGGAATTCCGGCCGACTGCGGGACCACCTGATGTCAGGATAACCCAAGTGTGATGACTGCAGCAGTGTAACACGATGAACATTGTATGCAATGGCTTATCCAGTTTGATATGGTCTGCTTTGAAATAGCCTTCCCTTCTGATCCTGCAGCATATGCCACTAGTAATTGCTCAGTTTTTCTTTGAGCTTTAGTCCTGCTCAAGTAGAATCTCAGCTGTCTGTGCACGTCCAAGGAATACAGAATTATTTCCCCCTTGTTCTGCGGATTTGTATAAAAGGTTGGCAGATGAATAGTCTGGTTAAGAGCCACACTGGAAACCGCCGCAAGCATAAATGTAGGATTTGTCCTTAGAGACGCCCTGTCTGGGTAAAATATGATAAAAGGCTCTACAGCCATCACGGCCTGTAGCTCTGAAACTTCTTGCTGAAGTAATTGCTAGGAGCAGAGCTGTTTTCCATGATAAGAACTTTATATCAGCGGTAGCAGCTGGTTCAAATGGAGGCAGGGTGAGCTTTTCCAACACATAATTAAGGTCCCATGCAGGTATTGGTGATGATCTGGGAGGCCTTAAATTTTTGGCTCCTCTAAGATACTGCTTTACTAAAGGATGAGAAAAGATTGGTGGCTCTGTATTGTAATGAGCCGAAATGGAGAGGCATGAATTTTAATCGATGAAAAAGATAGGCCCTTGTCAAGCATCTCAGTTAAATATTGTAATATCTGAAGAATATTTGGCTCTGCTGCATCAGTTCCTTGTGCTCAATTCTAAGCACAGAATCTCTTCCATTTATCAGCATAAGATTTTCTAGTGCTAGGCCTTCTGGCTTCCAAAATGACATCCATCACCGCCTTACTAAGAGGCGTTGCTTGTATAACTATATGATCAGCCATGCTGCCAGGTTCAGTATCTGGAGATGATTGTGCAGGACCTGATTGTTTTGCTGGGACAGTAGCTGAGGTCTTTGAGGTAAGGTCCAAGCTGGGTACTGAAGTTCCTTAGGATTAGGTACCAGTATTGGAGGGGCCAGTCCGGGGCAATTAGTATCATCTTTGGTTTCTCTTGTCTGACTTTTAGGAGGACCTTGGGTAGAAGAGGCAGAGGAGGAAAGGCGTAAACTGATAGGTTTTTCCAACTGAAGAAGGATAGGGCGTCCACTTTCCATGCTTGTCTGTGATAAGTCCTTGTGCAGAATCTTTTCAACTGATAATTTTGAGGGGAGGCAAACAGATCTATGTCTGGGCTCCCCCATTTCTTTATCGTGCTGAAGACTTGTGGATCTAGTTTCCACTTGTGAGGATCCATATGGTTTCTGCTTAAATCGTCTGCCAGACTATTTTGCTTTCCTGGCAGGAACTGAGCTTGAAGATGTATTTGGTAAGTCAAAGCTGTGTCCCACAGTGTCATGGCTAATCTGCAAAGGGGGTATGAGTGCGTGCCCCCCTGCTTCTTTCTATACCACATGACTGTGGTGTTGTCCGCCTTTATCAGTAGCTGTCCTGGATGAAGCAAGTCCTTGAAGGCCGTCAGGGCATTTTGAACAGCTAGCATCTCTTTCTGGTTGATATGTAGATGTATTTGTTTTGGGGTCCATATGCCCTGAATGCATCTTCCTGCCATGTGCCCCCCCCCCCCCCCAGGCATAATCCGATGGGTCTGTTAAGGTTTGGTTGGCAGGGGGGTAGAGTGAAGGCCCGTCCCATGTTTTGGTGACATGCTTTTGCCCACCATAGAAACTCCTGTTGTAGGCAGGGGATGACAGGAAAGTACAGTTTTGTACCTACCATAAATGTAGATGTCCGATAGGCATGCATCTGCAGTCCTTACAAATGGGTTGTCCTGTTGTCAGGCAGCCCTTCGGTCGGCCGGATTCCAAAGTCTGGGTCTGGCCTCGGCTGGTGTCGCACTTCACCCGACGTCATAGCTGCAGTTGTTCGGGTATAAAGGCATCAGTCGATGCCATTTTCCTCAGTGTTTCTTGCCCCAGATGCCAGGTGCCCTCTAGGAAGGCTAAATTTGGATAAATGCAAATGGTTCCAAATAGAGAGAGCAAACAAAAAATAAGCATGTATGCACATATATACAAACAAATACACCATAATAAATTCCCCCAGCTAGCTACAAGATGGGCAAATACCCTAGGAGTACCACAGAGGGGAAGGAGGGTGGGTAATCCTGACTGCAGATGCATGCCTATCGGACATCTACATTTATGGTAGGTACAAAACTGTACTATGTCCTTCAAGGATGCATCTGCAGTCCTTACAAATGGGTAGAATACCATAGCCAAACTGGGGGAGGAGGAGAAATAAGATTATGGTGTAGTTAAGATCCCTTGCAAAACAGCAGTGGCAAAACCTGCTCGGGATCTGGAGTATAAAGGTAAATTATAATGCTTGGCAAATGTATGCACGGAGCTCCAAGTAGCAGCCTCTAAAATGTCTTTGGTAGCCACTCCTCGTAAAAAAGCTGTGGTAGTGGCTGTAGCCCTTGTAGAGTGAGGCCTGATGTTTTCTGGGGTTTTCTTCCCATGGTAGGAGTAACAAAATCTAATGCAATTTCCTATCCACTTAGAGATTGTCTGTTTTGAAATTGCTTTTCCTTCCTTTCCTGTTGCATATGCTACCAGTAGCTGGTCAGTTTTTCTATTGCTCTTGGTCCTGTCCAGGTAGTAACGTAATTGTCTATGTACATCCAAGGTATGCAACAGTCTTTCTCCCCTGTTCTGTGGGTTGGGGAAGAATGTAGGTAGGTGGATAGCTTGATTTAAAGATACCCTGGAGACCACCTTTGGCATAAAAGTAGGATTAGTTCTCATGGACACTCTTTCTTGATGGAAGATCAGGAAGGGCTGTACTGCCATTAATGCCTGTAGCTCAGATACCCTTCTTGCTGAAGTGATTGCAAGCAGGAAAGCAGTTTTCCATGATAAGTACTGTAATTCTGCTGTTGCTGCTGGCTTGAAAGGAGGGAGTGTCAACTTTTCTAGCACAAAGTTCAAGTCCCATGCTGGCAATGGTGGCTTCCTAGGTGGCTTTACATTTTTAATCCCTCTCAGAAACTGCCTGAGCAGAGGATGTGAGAAGACTGGAGGATCCAAGTTGTATTCTGCTGAAATAGCTGATGCATAAATCTTAATGGAAGAATAGGACAGGCCGTTGTGGAAGAGCTCTGCCAAGTATTCTAGGATGTTAGCTATGTTTACCAGGGACACATTCTCTCCTTTTGCTGTACTCCAAATGAGATATCTTTTCCATTTTGCTGAATAATTTTTTTTTTTTTTCTTGTTGAGGGTCTGTGAGCCTCCAAGATCATGTCTTTAACCCTTTGAGATAAATCTGGGTTATTTGGTCTTATGCAATGTTCCAGGCAGCCAGCTGCAGTGTTTTCAGGTTTGGATGCAGGGTTTTGAAGTTGTTCTGTGTTAACAGCAAGGGAACTAGGGGTAGAGGCCATATTTGGTCCCGAGACATACTCCTCAGTAATGGGTACCAATGTTGCCTTGGCCAGTCTGGAGCTATCAGGATGATCCTTGGACGGTCTTCTTTGATCTTCAATAGCACCTTGTGCATCAAAGGAAGAGGTGGGAATGCATATGCTGTCAGGTTTTCCCAACTGAAAGGTAGGGAGTCCACTTTCCATGCAAGTGGGTGGTACGTCCTTGTGCAAAATTTTTTCAGTTGGTGATTGTGTGGGGATGCAAATAAGTCTATTTCTGGTAGTCCCCATTTCCCTGTAATGGTTTTGAAGATGTCCGGATGCAGCATCCATTCGTGGGCATCCGTGGTAGTTCTGCTTAGGATGTCTGCTAGTATATTTTCTTTTCCTGGCACAAAAAGTGCTTGTAGCTGAATGTTGAAGCTCAGTGCCATATTCCAGAGGTCCATTGCCATCCGGCAAAGAGGGTATGAATGTGTGCCTCCCTGTTTGTTGATGTACCACATAACTGTGGTGTTGTCCGTCCTCATCAGCAGTTGACCCTGTCGAAGAAATGGTCTGAATGCCTGAATTGCCAGTTTTACTGCCAGCATTTCCTTTTGATTTATGTGTAGGTGCAGCTGGTCTTGAGTCCATAAGCCTTGTATGCACTTGTCCAGCATGTGTGCCCCGGAACCGAGGTCTGAGGCGTCTGTTGTGATGGTCTGGCTTGGTTGAGTGCTGTGGAAGGGCAGTCCCTTGTTTGATTGACAGGCCTGAGCCCACCATTGGAATTCTTGTTTCAGGCATGGAATTATTGGAATTTGGGTTTCTAGGCTGTGCTTGTGCTGAGACCATAAATTCCTTAGGTACCACTGTAACTTTCTCATATGTAGTCTGGCATGTGGAATCAATATTATGCACGATGCCATGTAACCGAGAGCTTGCAGGACTTTTCTTGCTGTTAGCTGGTTCTGCTTTGTTAATGCCATGAAGTACAAAGGGAGTTGCTCCTGTTTTTCTACTGTCAGGAAAGCCATTTGTTTTGATGTGTCCAGATCTGCACCCAAGAAGGTTATCCTTTGGGATGGTATCAGCCTTGACTTTTTTATATTGACTGTGTATCCCAGGGCTTGTAGTAGATGAATGACCCTTTCCAAATCTTTTGTTAATTTGTTTTTGTTGTCCGCTTGTAACAGGCAGTCGTCCAGGTAAGGGTAAATTTGAATTCCCTGAAGCCTGCAATGAGCAATTACTGACGCCAGGCATTTCGTGAATACTCTGGGCGCAGTAGATAAGCCAAAGGGCAATGCTGAGAATTGATAATGCTCTGATCCTGCAAGAAATCTGAGGTATCTTCTGCAATTTGGTCGTATGGGGACGTGCAGGTATGCCTCCTTGAGATCTAGAGTTACCAGCCAATACTCCTTGCCCAGCATGGGAAGAAGCTGCTGTAGGGTCAGCATTTTGAATTTTGGAACAATGAGGTATGTGTTTAAAGCGGACAGGTCGAGAATAGGTCTCCATTGGTTTTCTTTTCTTGGTACCAGGAAGAGTCTGGAGTAAATTCCTTGCCCTTGTTCCATAGATGGTACCCTTTCTATAGCTCTCATCCTTAGTGAGTTATTTGTTCTAGAGCTTCTGTCTTCTGATTTGGAGGTAGGTTTGGCATTCCTCTCTTCCTTGGTAGAGTATGGAAGTGAAACCTGTAACCTTGGTCTATTGTCTGTAAAATCCATTTGTCACCTGTGATGTAATGCCAGTTTACTGAAAATAAGGCTAGCTTCCCGCCTAGGGGTGCCTCTAGTTGTTCCCTGGTAGGCGGTGCCAGAGCCAAGTCACTGTGATTGTCCTGTGGAGGTGGTGGTGGCTGGATCTGTGGCTGTACCTCGCTGGTTGTTAGCCTGCCACTGACGTCCCCTGTAGGCACCTCTGGATTGACCCCTGCCTCTTGGAGCTCTGGAGGTGTCTGGAAAGGACCAATTTTTGGAAGGCCAGTTCCTGCTAAACCTTGGAGGCTGGACCTGCAAGAAATCCTTGACTGTCTGGACAGATTTTGCTTTCTCTTCCACCTTCTTCAGCACCTGCTGCGCAGGGGAGCCAAACAAATTGAGCTTATCCATGGGAGCATCTAGGAGCTTTGATTTAACATGGTCTGGTAAGGACTGCTCTTTTAACCATGCATGTCTTCTGATCACTGTGCCAGTCATGGCTGATCTAAAGGAAGCCTCCAGTGCATCATAGCCGCATTTTAAGGAATGATTACTGACCTGCTGAATGTTATGTACCATTTCCTGTACAGATATTTTGTCTAATGGTTCATCCGAGGACAGTTTTTTAGTTAATGGGTCTAACAAATTCCTGATACTGAATCATGTGGAATTGACAGTTCAAGGCCCTAGCTGAAAGAGTAGCAGAAGTGTAAACTTTTTTACCCCATCTCTCTAAGGACCTAGATTCCCTTTCAGAGGGGAGGGGGTTTTTGGTAGAAGTAGCTGCTACAGCCTTGGGTCCCTGGGAGATAGTTTTGGGATCTGCAAAAGGGGCCTTATACAAATGATAATGTGTGTCCGGAAAGTACAGTTTTGTACCTACCATAAATGTAGATGTCCGATAGGAATGCATCTGCAGTCCTTACAAATGGGTTGTCCTGTCGTCAGGCAGCCCTTGATCGCGGATTCCAAAGTCTGGGTCTGGCCTCGGCTGATGTCGCACTTCACCCGACGTCATAGCTGCAGTTATTCGGGTATAAAAGGCATCAGCCAACGCCATTTTCCTCAGTGTTTCTTGCCCCAGATGCCAAGTGCCCTCTTGGAAGGCTAAATTTGGATAAATGCCAATGTTTCCAAAAGGTAGAGAGCAAACACAAAAATAATCATGTATGTACATATATACAAACAAATACACCATAATAGATCCCCCCCAGCTAGCTATAAGGTGGGCAAATACCCTAGGAGTACCACAGAGGGGAAGGCGGGTGGGTAATCCTGACTGCAGATGCATTCCTATCGGACATCTACATTTATGGTATGTACAAAACTGTACTATGTCCTTCAAGGATGCATCTGCAGTCCTTACAAATGGGTAGAATACCATAACCAAACTAGGGGAGGAGGTAACAGGAGAGATTATGGTGTAGTTAGGATCCCTTGCAAAACAGCAGAGGCAAAACCTGCTCGGGATCTAGAGTATAAAGGTAAATTATAATGCTTGGCAAATGTATGCACGGAGGTCCAAGTAGCAGCCTCTATAATGTCCTTGGTAGCCACTCCTCGTAAGAAGGCTGTGGTAGTGGCTGTAGCCCTTGTAGAGTGAGGCCTGATGTTTTCTGGAGTTTTCTTTCCATGGTAAGAGTAACAAAATCTAATGCAATTTCCTATCCACTTTGAGATTGTCTGCTTTGAAATTGCTTTTCCTTCCCTTCCTGTTGCATATGCTACCAGTAGCTGGTCAGTTTTTCTGTTGCTCTTGGTCCTGTCCAGGTAGTAGCGCAACTGTCTATGTACATCCAATGTATGCAACAGTCTTTCTCCCCTGTTCTGTGGGTTGGGGAAGAATGTAGGTAGGTGGATAGCCTGGTTTAAAGACACTCTGGATACCACCTTAGGCATAAATGTAGGATTTGTTTTCATGGACACTCTATCTTGATGGAAGATCAGGAAGGGTTGCACTGCCATTAATGTTTGTAGTTCAGAAACCCTTCTTGCTGAAGTGATTGCCAGCAGGAAAGCAGCTTTCCATGATAAGTATTGCATCTCTGCTGTTGCTGCTGGTTCGAAAGGAGGAAGTGTCAATTTTTCTAGCACAAAGTTCAAGTCCCATGCTGGCAATGGTGGTTTCCTAGGAGGTTTTACATTTTTGATTCCCCTCAGAAACTGCCTGAGCAGAGGGTGTGAGAATACTGGAGGATCCAAGCTGTATTCTGCTGAAATAGCTGATGCATGTATCTTAATGGAAGAATAGGACAGGCCTGAGTGGAAAAGCTCTGCCAAGTATTCCAGGATGCTGGCTATGTTTACCAGTGACACATCTTCTCCCCTTGCAGTACTCCAAATGTGATATCGTTTCCATTTTGCTGCATAATTTTTTCTTGTTGAGGGTCTGCGAGCCTCAAGGATAATGTCTTTAACCCTTTGTGATAACTGTGGGTTAATTGATCTTATGCAATGTTCCAGGCAGTCAGCTGCAGAGTTTTCAGGTTTGGGTGCAGGTTGTTGTAGTTGTTCTGTGTTAACAGTAATGGAACCAGGGGTAGTATCCATATATGTTCTCGAGACATGCTCCTCAGTAATGGGTACCAATGTTGCCTTGGCCAGTCTGGAGCTATCAGAATGATCCTTGGACGGTCCTCTTTGATCTTCAATAGCACCTTGTGCATCAAAGGAAGTGGTGGGAATGCATATGCTGTCAGGTTCTTCCAACTGAACGATAGGGAGTCCACTTTCCAAGCAAGTGGGTGGTACGTCCTTGTGCAGAATTTCTTCAGTTGGTGATTCTGCAAATAAGTCTATTTCTGGGAGTCCCCATTTTTTTGCAATGGCTTTGAAGATGTCCGGATGCAGCATCCATTCGTGGGCATCCGTGGTAGTCCTGCTTAATATGTCTGCTAGAATGTTTTCTTTTCCTGGTACAAAAATTGCCTGTAACTGAATGTTGTAGCTCAGAGCCACATTCCATAGGTCCAGTGCCATCCGGCATAGAGGGTATGAATGTGTGCCTCCCTGTTTGTTGATGTACCACACTGTGGTGTTGTCTGTCCTTATCAACTGGCCTTCTTGGAGGAATGGTCTGAATGCCTGGATTGCCAATTTTACTGCCAGCATTTCCTTTAGATTTATGTGCAGGTGCAACTGGTCTTGAGTCCATAAGCCTTGTATGCACTTGTCCAGCATGTGGGCCCCCCAACCGAGGTCTGAGGCGTCCGTCGTGGTTTGGCTTGGTTGAATGCTGTAGAAGGGCAATCCTGTGTTTGATTGGCAGGTCTGAGCCCACCATAGGAACTCCTGCTTTAGACCTGGGATTATTGGAATTTTGGTTTCTAGGCTGTGCTCGTGTTGAGACCATAAATTCTTTAGGTACCACTGTAGCTTTCTCATATGCAGTCTGGCGTGAGGTACCAGTATTATGCAGGATGCCATGAAGCCCAGGGCTTGCAGTACTTTTCTTGCTGTAAGATGGTTCTGCTTTGTTAATGCCAAGAAGTAGAGAGGTAGTTGCTGTTGTTTTTCTACAGTTAGGAATGCCATTTGTTTTGTTGTGTCCAGTTCTGCACCCAAAAAGGTTATTCTTTGGGATGGTATCAGTCTTGACTTTTTTATATTTACTGTATATCCCAGGGCTTGTAGCAGGTAAATGACTCTTTGTAAGTCTTGTGTTAGCTTGTTTGTGCTGTCCGCTTGTATCAGGCAGTCGTCCAGGTAGGGGTAGATTTGTATTCCCTGAAGCCTGCAATGGGCAATTACTGATGCCAGGCATTTCGTGAACACTCTGGGCGTAGTAGATAATCCAAAGGGCAATGCTGAGAATTGATAATGCTCTGATCCTGCAAGAAATCTGAGGTATCTTCTGCAATTTGGTCTAATGGGGACGTGCAGGTATGCCTCCTTGAGATCTAGAGTTACCAGCCAAGACTCCTTGCCCAGCATGGGAAGAAGCTGCTGTAGAGTCAGCATTTTGAATTTTGGAACAATGAGGAATGTGTTTAAAGCGGACAGGTCGAGAATAGGCCTCCATTTGCTCTCTTTTCTTGGTACCAGGAAGAGTCTGGAGTAAAATCCCTTTCCTTGTTCCATAGATGGTACTTTTTCCACAGCTCTCATCTGTAATAACTGAGATATTTGTTTTAGAGCTTCTGCCTTTTGATTTGGTGGTAGGTTTGGCATTCCTCTCTTTCCTGGTAGAGTATGGAAATGAAACCTGTAACCTTGGTCTATAGTTTGCAAAATCCATTTGTCCCTTGTGATGTAATGCCAGTTTTTTGAAAATAAAGCTAGCTTTCCGCCTAAGGGTGCTTGTAGTTGTTCCCTGGTAGGCGGTGCCAGAGCCAAGTCACTGTGATTGTCCTGTTGCAGGGGTGGTGGCTGCGTCTGTGCCTCGCTGGTTGTTACCCTGCCACTGGCGTCCCCTGTAGGCACCCCTGGATTGGTTTCTGTCTCTTGATCGCCTATTCCTGCCTCTCTGTGCTTTAGAGGAGTCTGGAAAGGACCAATTTTTGGAGGGCCAGTTCCGGCTAAACCTTGGAGGTTGGACCTGTAAGAAATCTTTTACTGTTTGTACAGATTTTGCCTTCTCCTCCATCTTCTTCAGTACCTGTTGTGCAGGAGAACCAAATAAGTTGGCCTTGTCCATGGGTGCATCTAATAGTTTTGATTTGACATGGTCCGGTAAGGCCTGCTCTTTCAACCAGGCATGCCTTCTGATAACTGTGCCAGTCATGGCTGATCTAAAGGAAGCCAGTGCATCGTAGCCGCATTTTAAAGAATGGTTACTAACTTGCTGAATGTTATGTACCATTTCCTGAATATATTTCTTATCAAAAGGTTCATCAGAGGACAGTTTTTTAGTTAACTGGTCTAGCATAAATTCTTGATATTGTATCATGTGGAATTGACAGTTCAAGGCCCTGGCTGACAAAGTAGCTGAAGTGTAAACTTTTTTACCCCATCTCTCTAAGGACCTGGATTCCCTTTCAGAGGGGAGAGGGTTTTGAGCAGAGGTAGAAGCTACAGCCTTAGGCCCCTGGGAGATAGTCTCGGGATCTGCAAAAGGAGCCTTGTATAAATGGTGATGTGTGTCCGGGACCCTGTAGAACCTATCGGGCTTAGCAGGGGCCGGAGGTAAAGAATCAGGAGCAGTGCAAGCATCATTAAATGCATAATCTACAACAGAGAGAACCGGAGGAATAGCTAAAGGCCTGTGTTGTGGTAAATGCAAAAAGGTTCTAAGCCTTTTCCTGGAGTCTGAAAAATCTTGACCCTGCCACTGAAATTGTTCCCTCATGGCATGCAAGGTTTCCCCAAAGGAAAATTCCTCAGGTGGAGAGGCAGAAGCGATAGACTCTTCAGCATCAGAGTCTTCGTAAGGGGAATAAGGAGCTTCTGGAGGGTCTGTATTGTCTGAATCATCAGAGGAATCATCTCTGGACACTGGCTCAGGGGGCTCTGCTCTAGGCCTCTTCTCTGGAGGTGGATGAGAGGCCCTGTCTGGATGAGGTTTGGATCCCCGGATTAAAGAGATAAGATCCTCTGCCAAAGAAAGCATTTGGGAACTGGAACTGGGCCTGTGAGTGGGGGGTCTTAGCAGGCACAGTTTTTGTAGCTTTAGCTGCTTTAGCCCTGGCAAAGGCCTTAATAGACATGGCTGGAGGAGGCCTAGCAGCTCCACGTGCAGGAGTCGAAATATCCAAGGGAATAGTGTCTGATAATTCCTGAGAAATCGCAACAGCAGGTTGGATTTCAGAAGCCAATTCCACGAGGTTAGAAGAAGCCTCGGTAGAAGGTATGCTTTCGGCTGAAGGAAGAACCGCTTGCTCGGTTTCAGCCGAAACAGAGACACTCGCGGTTGGCTTAACCGCGGTTTCGGCCGAAACCGCGGACCACGAGTGTCGGTCCTTTTCCTTGCGTTTTTTGGTTATTTGTGTAGTCGGAGGATCTGACGGCATCTTATAAGCAAAATCAGAACCAAAAAACTGCTCAGCAAATTCCGACCGACGTCTAGGCGTCCGTCGGTTAAAAGAAGCACAGGCTAGACAAACTGCTACGTCGTGGTCTGGGCCTAAACAAGGTAAGCAGTAAGAGTGGAAATCTTTATGAGGTATTTGTTTCCCACAAGTTAAACAGTTATTCACTTTTTCTGACATCGGCTGAGGCAAGAAAGAGTCCCCAACGGGGTACTTAGCTTTTAGAAGTCTTCGAAGTTGTATTCGGTAGTAGTAATCTCTGGTTCTGACTGACTGGCACTTGCGAACAGCTTCTGCTTCGGGCGCCACGCGGCAAGAAAGATTGAGGAAAATGGCGTCGGCTGATGCCTTTATACCCGAATAACTGAAGCTATGACGTCGGGTGAAGTGCGACACCAGCGGAGGCCAGACCAAGACTTTGGAATCCGGCCGACCGAAGGGCTGCCTGACGACAGGACAACCCATTTGTAAGGACTGCAGATGCATCCTTGAAGGACATCCCTGTAGTACCTATCGGGCTTAGCAGGGGCCGCAGGAAGAGAATCAGGAGCAGTACAAGCATCATTAAAAGCATCATCCACAACAGTAAGTACTGGAGGAATGGCTAAAGGCCTATGTTGTGGCAAATGCAGAAAGGTTCTAAGCCTTTTCCTAGAGTCTGAAAAATCCTGGCCCTGCCATTGAAATTGTTCCCTCATAGCATGCAAGGTTTCCCCCAAAAGAAAATTCCTCAGGCGGAGAGGCAGAAGGAATGGACTCTTCTGCATCAGAGTCCTCATAAGGAGAAAAGGGGCCCTCTGGAGGGTTTGAATTATCTGATTCATCAGAGGAGCCATCTGAAGAAACTGGCTCAGGGGGCTCTACTCTAATGCTCTTCTCTGGAGGTGGGTGAGAGGCCCTGTCTGGATGTGGTTGGGATCCCCGGATCAAAGAAATGAGATCCTCTGCAAGACTAAGCATTTGTGAACTAGAGCTAGGCCTGTGAGAGGGGGTCTTAGCAGGTACAGATTTGGTAGTTTTTGCTGCTTTAGCCCTAGCAAAGGCCTTAATCGACATGGATGCAGGAGGCCTAGCAGCTCCACGTGCAGGGGTAGAAATATCCAAAGGGATAGTATCAGATAAATCCTGTGAACCCGCAACAGCAGGTGGGATTTCAGTAGCAGATTCAGCCAGGCTGGATGAGGCCTCGGTAAGTGGCAAGCTTTCGGCCGGAGGAAGAACCGTGGACTCAGTTTCAGCCGAAACCGAGACACTCGCGGTCGGCTTAACCGCGGTTTCGGCCGAAACCGCGGACCGCGAGTGTCGGTCCTTTTCCTTGCGCTTTTTAGAAATTTGCGTAGTCGGAGTATCCGACGGCATAATGTAAGCAAAATCGGAGCCTAAAAACTCTTCAGCAAATTCCGACCGACGTCTAAGCGTCCGTCGGTTGAAAGAAGCACAGGCTAGACAAGCTGCTACGTCGTGGTCTGGGCCTAAGCAAGGTAAGCAGTAAGAGTGGAAATCTTTATGAGGTATTTGTTTCCCACAAGTTAAACAGTTATTCACTTTTTCTGACATCGGCTGAGGCAAGAAAGAGTCCCCAACGGGGTACTTAGCTTTTAGAAGTCTTCGGTACTTGTAGTAGTAATCTCTGGTTCTGACCGACTGGCACTTGCGAACAGCTTCTGCTTCGGGCGCCACGCGGCAAGAAAGACGGAGGAAAATGGCTTCGGCTGATGCCTTTATACCCGAAGAACTGCAGCTATGACGTCGGGTGAAGTGCGACACCAGCCGAGGCCAGACCCAGACTTTGGAATCCGGCCGACCGAAGGGCTGCCTGACGACAGGACAACCCATTTGTAAGGACTGCAGATGCATCCTTGAAGGACATTCATTGTTTCTAGACTGTGACAATGTTGACTCCATAAACTTGCAGATGCCATGAAGCCCAAAGCCTGCAGAATTTGTCTTGCAGATAACTGTTTTTGTTGCCATCAATTTGAAGTAAGTAGTCAGTTGCCTTTGCTTGTCTGGCATGAGGATCTGGGCAGTTGTATTCAAGTTTGCACCCAGGAATGTTATCTTTTGAGAGGGTACCAGATGTGATTTATTTTTGTTTACTGTGTACCCTAGGCATGTTAGAAGCCTTTTCACAAACGCCAGGTGTTGAAGAAGAATGTCCTTGTTTCTCTGTTTGAATGAGACAGTCATCCAAGTAAGGATATATTTGGATACTTTTTTGTTTGCAATATGCAATTACTGGTGCCAGGCATTTTGTAAAGAGCCTGGGCGCAGTAGATAAGCCAAAGAGCAGTTTAGAGAATTGGTAATGCATTAAGCCAGCCTTGAATCTGAGGTATCTTCTGTATGACTGTCTTACTGGGACATGCAGGTATGCCTCTTTTAGGTCTAATGTCACCAGCCAAGCATTCTTGCCCAGCATGGGCAGAAGCTGATGCAAAGTCAGCATTTTGAATTTCAGAATGTCCAGGTATGTGTTCAAAATAGATAAATCCAGTATTGGCTGCCAGGCCTTGTCCTTTCTGGGTACCAAGAACAGTCTTGAGTAAAAACCTTCTCCTTTTTTCCTGTTCTGGTAATGGCTGAATGGCCCCCATATCCATGAGGGACGTAACCCGTTTCTGTTCCTCTGCCAATTGATTTTTTGGCAGATCTGGCCAACCGTTTGCCATTGGCAGAGTATGGAAGTGGAATCTGTATCCCTGTGATACTATGTTTAGCATCCACATGTCCTGGGTTATTAACTGCCAATTTTGAGCAAAAAGTGCTAATTTTCCCCCTAAGGGTGCCGCCAAAAGATAAGTGCTTGGTGCAGGTAAGGGGAAGTCATTGGGACTGTTTTCTGTAAGTTTGCGCTTCATCTCCTCCAGATTTGGAGCTAGAAGCGCCCCATTGCTTTGACCTGTATGAATCTTGCGCCTAGTATCTAGAACCCTTAGGGCATCTGGATTTACCCCTTTGAGCTCTGACACAGGAAAGGACCAATTTTTGTAGGCCAGTGTCTACTGAATCTTGGTGGATGCACTTGTAAAAAGCCTTTTACAGTTTGCATAGACTTAGCTTTGTCTTCCATTTTCTTTAAAACCTCTTCTGCCTTAATTCCAAAAAGAATATCATGCTGTAAGGGTACATCTAACAATTTAGCTTTAACATGATCAGGCAAATTTTGTTCCTTTAACCAGGCATGCCTCCTAATCACAGATCCAGTAATTGCGGCCCTGCAGGAGGCCTCTAAAGAATCAAAACCACATTGCAAAGTATGCTTTCCAACCAGTTCAGCTGCATGCAATAACTCCTGCATTTCATTATTTTCTGCACATTCAGAAATCAACATCATTTTCTGTTTTAGCAATCCCATAACATGCTGTTGATACTTGAGCATATGACAGTTTAAGGCCCTTATTGCCAAGGTAGCAGATGTATAAACCTTTTTTCCCATCTATCCAGTGCTCTTTAATCTGTCAGAGGGGGGTAGGATTTTTTGCTGTTGAGGCCTTAACGCCCTTTAGACCCTGTGAAATAGTTTCAGGATCAGCAGCAGGGTTTCTAAATAGGAATTTTTGGGAATCAGGGACCCTGTAATAACTCCCTTTAGACCCTGTGAAATAGTTTCAGGATCAGCAGCAGGGTTTCTAAATAGGAATTTTTGGGAATCAGGGACCCTGTAATATCCGTCAGGCTTGCTGGGAGCCGGAGGTAAGGAGTCGGGGTCAAGCTTGACTCTGAAAACACATCATCCACAATGTCTAAAACAGGGGGTATGGCTAAAGGCCTGTGCTGAGGGAAAAGGAAATCCCCAAGCCTCTTTTTTGATTCTGAGAAATCTTGACTCTCCCAGTGAAAATGCTCCCTCAAAGTATGCAAGGTTTCTCCAAATTAATAATCCTCAGGAGGTGATGCAGATGGTATAGACTCCTCTGCATCTGAATCCTCATAGGGAGGTATAGATAATTCCTGATCAGAGGAGGAATCAGAAGAAATATAAACCTGATCTGAAGATTCATAATCGGTGTCTTGTCTAGGCCTCTTATCTGGAGGGGGATGGTTACCCATGATCAATGCAATAAGGTCTTCAGCCATTTTGATCATCTTTTTTTTTTTCGGCATAAAGGCCTGTGCACGTGGCTCATGCGCCTTTTTTAGTTTTAGAAGTTGCTTTTCTCTTTGGTTTTGCAGCTGTCATCGGTTTGATATACAAATGTTGAGGTCTGAATACAACCTCAGAAGCCGGTGCCTGCTCAGCAGCTCCGGACCCATATGAGGGAGATACATTAGTTGGTCCAATACCTTGAGTATCTTGCGGCAGACTCCACATGGGTGTTGGTAGAGGCCTGCGACTCGAAAGCAGCGGGTATCATGGGCTGCGAAAGCGCCTGAGTACCGGCGACTAGCTTAGGAGAAGCTTTGTCGTTGGGTATGGATCTCGACTGCCTTTCTCTGTCTTTTTCTTTGCGTTTTTTAAGTACTTCGGTAGTCGGAATTCTATCAGACGACATTTCTGGGTAGTTAAATCCGTTTCTAAAATACTTTGAGACAAAAATATACAGATGCTTAATAGTGCATTGGTTAAATCTAGCACCAAACAGACAGCCAGGCACGTTGTGATCAGGGCCTAAGCAAGGAATACAGTATAAATGGAAATCCTTATGAGGTATTTGCTTCCCACAAGTAATACAATTATTAACTTTTTTTGACATCGGTATGGAGCAAGAAAAAAGTTTCCCCAATGGGGTACTTAGCTTTACTGAAGACTTCGGTTCTGAAACTCAAACATTTCAGTAGTCGGCCGACCGGCACTCGTGAAATGCTTCTGCTTCGGGCACCACGCAGCAAGAAAGACTAAAGAAAATGGCGTCAGCTGCATGTCTTATACCCCTGATGACCTGACGTCATAGAAGAGGAGACAGCAACCAATGCAGGACCCAAGACTTTGGAATTCAGACCGACTGAGGGCATCCTGCCAGCAGATTACCCAAATGTAATGACTGCAAAACAGTGAAACACTAAGAACATCTTGAAGACAGCTGGGTACAGCAATGTGAATCTTGCACCTGTCTCTCGACATTCCCTGAATAGTGGAATTCATTTACTCTTCTACCTGGTGTATGGGTAACCATTCTCCACATACTGTCTCCTACTTTTCCTATTTTGTCCCTCTGCCAGTTTTGTCAGAATCAACTCCTGCTGGTAAGGACTGCATCTTTACTATTAAAGGTCTAGGATGCTTTCTCATAGCCAGGTTTGGAGCATACACAGAATGTGCCCTTTCAACTAACTCGTGTTGTGGACTACCAGTCCAGTTGCTTATTTGTGCAGTCATAAAACCGATGCAGTCTGCTCCTTCCAGCTTCTCTGGTATAGCTGAAGGTTTTCCATATGTGCTCCACCCTCGTAATTCAATTAATTTTTTAAAACATCTCTTCCTGAGCAGCCTCTTCATTTTTAACCTCCGATTTTTGCAGCTTTATAACCTCATCGGAATATCTGTTTAAAGCGTCTTCCATTTTTTCCAGCCTTTTGTTGTTTGTGTTGATATACTCCATCAGTGTTTCATTTATCTTAACCAGGCATGTGTGCAGTGGTTTTTATACCATCTTGCAGGTTACTGGAAGTCATGTCTAGAAGTTGCATTGCTTTTTTGCTGAACAGCTGCTTAACTTTCCCCAGTCAGTTTATCTTCATCACTTGTTGTAGCTGATTTTTTTCAGGTGCTCTAATTCTTTTTTTCCTGGCATCCAGGCATTTATCCATAAATACAAGAGTCTACTGGCCTTTTCTGCAGTTTGTTTTCACACTGGCAGAGCTAGAGTTAAGCTGTTGCTCAATGTGCAGCCATCTTGGAAGTCCTCTATACACAAATCTTGATGCTGTACCAGTGAAACAGGCTCATAGAGAAGTAACAGTAGCTCTGAGGAGAAGACGAGACCAAGAAATAAAGCAAACTGAAAGCTCAGATACCACCGAAAGGTAAATGCAGCCAAAAGAATGGGCAAACAGAATGGTTAATGATGAAAAGCAAAACAAGATTTGTGTGCCTTGATTTGAAAGAGCAAATGAGTAGTCAATAGATTACGGATAGTTAAATATCTTATTTCCTACTTTTATATCAGAGAAATAAAAAAAAAAACTGGTCCCAATACTCAGCCGTGTGGAAGACCACAGGACACCACCAGTAAAACCCCATGATGACAATCACTGCCCTGACTTGTGCCCTTTTATTTCATGTGTTCTAGCCAATGAATTACAATATGGCTTGACATGTAATGCTTTTAAATAGTCAATTTTTCTCTTATTTGAAATAATGCTAAATGCCACAGAAAAGTCAAGATAAGCATCAGATACTTTGGGCACCATGTCATTCCAACTACGCTTGATTATGACTCTCTGCAACATTTTTTTTTACAGAGAATACTTCTCAAGCTGATGGATCTCGATTTATTTTGATTCTGTCCAACTTTCATACACTTGTGAAAATACTGCTACAGCTTGTCACTACTTATCAAGAAAGGAGACACAAAAATCTAAGCATTTTATTTAATGTAAGTGAGGAATTTTTTTTGTCAGGTTTCCTTGAGTTTGTATAGAAAAGTCACTAGATGTGCTGCCTGGTAACATGAAATGTGACTTTCATTTTAGCTGTGGCAACAGCAATTAAAGAATCCCTTTATCTTTACAGTGCCCTGGTGCTCTTCCTATTTATTGTAAAGTGGTCTATATCATGACAGGGTGAACACTATCGTTTATTGATAATGCTGTTTCAAACTGCTCATATTTGGTTTGTCAAAACTCCCGGCTTTGCTACGGCACTTCTTTGAATATCAAAGGGAAAAAGCATTAACGTTTGCATCATTTATCTTTTTTTTTAATCCCCTGTGAAAGGATTCTGAAAAGGTTATTCTTATCCAGGGGTTATTACATGATTGCCCTTTATCACCATCATCATTCCCCTTTTCCTGTTTTTACAGGGACCACCAAGTCAGCTGACACCAGCCTCTCTCAATTCAGTATTACTTCGTTATCTTCAACAGTCATTCCCAACTATCACAGGTCTGCTCTCAAACCATCCGTTGCCTGGCTGGGGATCCTCATCTACATCTGCTTTCTTCTGATATCTATCAAATCTGCTTTACCAGATCACCTTCTACTTTCCTGCACATGTTATCAAATCACTGCAATCTGTTTTGTTTTAACTTTCTCTGCAACTAGTTTGGCTTTAGATCTGATGTTTTCAGTTCTTTGCCTGTCCTATACTGTGTACATCTCAAGCACTTCATCTTAATCACCTCAAGCTTCTTCAGCTGTACTGCTGTCACTGGCTAGCTTTGCATGTTACAAAAAGCACAAGTCTAACCTTTGCTTAATGCACCTTAATTTTCTGCTTCATCATTCTCTCGCACAGTACCACTCAGCAACTCTGATTCTAGCTTTGACCTCTTCATTCAGATTTCCCTTCTCCTCAACCACACATCTCAGATACTTGCAGCTGTGAATCTGTTCCAGTATTTTCCCTTCTAACTCAATTTTCAGCTTTGTCGGACTTCCCATCAGTTACTATCATGATCCATGTGTTGTCAGGTACTCTTTCTTCATGCCCTGTTCTTTCAGGTGTGTATTACAATCCCTATCATTTGTTGAAATTCCTGTTCAGAGTCTGCCTGTAGTACCACATCACCTGCCTGCAGCAGCTTTGTTGATCTCCGCTCCCTAACCCATTTATAAAGGAATGTGACAGCTGTTTGGTACCTGTGTACAACCCACAGTTGTGAATATTCCTGCTACTCTCGTATGCCAGCACCAGAATGATATTTCTAATCTCATTTGTCTCTAAACATAAGGACTTTTGCCACACTGTGCTGAGTATCATCATGTGCCATTTCTTCCCTGACAAATCCAACACTATCATATCTGCTGTGACTTCATCTGAACCTACATCTCCTTACTACTCTTTATTAAATCAGAGAAAACTAAGCATGCTTTCAAAACAATGATGCATAGCACAGCTGTCCTGGAACACTCATCCACCATATCACACCCATTTAATAACAAGCTTACCCACTTTTTGTCTACTATGATGAGATAAACCTATCTTTTTTCTACATTCAAAGATAACCTGGAAATATTTTTTCTCTCAGCAGGATATCCTGCCTGATTTTACAGCCTGCCATCAGATATACCAAGCTACTGCACTATACTGGTTTATGTAGTTGATGGCCCTGATGTGTAGTCAATTAGCTAATGTACTGTGGCTTAGTATCACCACAGGGCCTCAACTTGCTTCCACTGAAATGTCTACTGGATCTCTGTCATGGTTCTTGGACTTTACTAGAACCAGAAAAGCTGGTTAAGTTCTGTTGTAAAGGATCATTAAAGATGTTCTCAAAGGCCTTTATGACTGGAGGTACAGCTGACGACCAAGACTGTGCAACTATTAGTAATTAAAAAAAAAATTTTAAGTAAGAAAACTACTCCACACCCCTTCCCCAATTGAAAATGGTCCTTCTTGAGATTAAACATGTCTTCAGAACAGAGACTCTCAGGTAGGGATAATGACGAAATGGCGTAATAATCTGTCTCATAACCCAAGCACAAGTGAATCTCGTAAAGTAGGCCAGGTCCTCATCATTCCGATCAGAGGAGTTGAGACCACTCTTCCTTTTCGTTTTCCTTTCTATTACTGAATTGGGAGGAGCTACAGTGACAGCAGCTGCAACAACAGCACAGTGCAGATTAGCAAAATGTTACAATAGTGTGCATAGCCAAAATTAGTAGGAAATTTCTTGGGCACCACTGAAATAAATATTCATTCTATCGGAATTCAAACTTTAGATCTCCGCTTGTCTGGGTGATCTCAGACCGGTACCTGCACACAGGACACCTAGGTTTTAGTTTGGGTACACAGATGATGATTGCCATCAACATTTACTGCTTCTGTATATATAAAAAAATCTCCTTGCACATTACATATCTACTTGCATACCTTGTCTCTGTAACCTTCTGGATAACCAGAGAAAGACATTTCTTGTCTAAAAATACACACAGTAACAACTTAAATGAAATCAGCAATGTACATAAAAAGCATACTTCCTCTTTTGGGGAGGGGGGTAATTTCCTCACCAGATACTATTTCTAGCTCCCCTTCACATTCAGCATTAGTACCAAAACCATCACCGGACAGCTTTCTTCCATCTGGGGAAAGTAACTTTTAAACTCTGCCACACTCCTCTCATGCAGAAAATGGTCACAAGCTTACTCTACAATATGGGAAAGTATAGGTTTGGATGTAGAGTAGCTCTCAGGATTAATTACTGGATACTTTGCTAGTTCATTTCAACATGATCTTTCTATTCTATGTCCCACCCCACAATGGTACATTTATTTTACTAATTTGATAAGCAAGTCTATTTCAAGGGGGAAGATGGCAGCATTGTTTAGCTCAGTGACTTGCTTCAGTGTGTAGTTTGCAAGAGAAGACTGGAGGAAATCAAATCAAGACAACAGGATAATGGTCGGTACCAGCTCAGAACCATACATTTTTGATAAATTTAAAAATGTAGATAGTCATTTTTACTTTATTCATTTATTAAGCAAGTAAGCCAAAGAAACACTATTTGTGTTCTTGGGGTTAAAACTCAAGACAGTATGTTCTTGGGGTTAAACTCAAGACAGTAGCTTAATCAGCATGAAAAGCAAGGAAATTACAGCTGAAAGTAAAGTGGAGACTAAGGGAATTAAACAACAATTCTTAGCCTTAATATTAACATTAATATTAAGCCAAGCTATCAGAACAACAACTGCAGCTCTTCTCAACAAAGTGTACATGCTTGAAATATGCACCTTTCTCAACTAGACCTAGCTTACGTTAAAGCACCCTGCACCAATTTTTGGACAGGTGTTGGCATGCCTTCTGATGACTGACACTTGCTGATCGACACCCATGTAAATTTACAGGTTCATAGGTGTGTACTAGGCCAACAGCCCTGCAGCCTTTACAAGCCTAGCCCATAGAAGTGCCCTGGCATCATGCAGCAGTTAGTTCCCAGTGCCGCTATCAAGTCGAGCCACTGGAGTGATCCCCGGGGTGAACTTTCTATTTCCAATCCAATCAAGATTTCTCTTGAAAATGGCCACTGAGGTGCTCTGCTTGACATGTATGGGAAGTCTATTCCAGAGCATGGGCAGTTTCTCTGGGTTATGAACCTGTCCCTCCAGCATGTTCTGTTGCTTGTGGGTCCCATGGAAGCTGCTGTTCCGGTATTGTGACTGGTCCTTTGGGGGGGGGGGGTAAAGTTGGCACTGAATCTGGCAGCCAGTAGTTGGCAATATCGGTTGGCTCAGTACAGGGGGGTACCATTGTGCAGTAACTCAGAGCAAATCTGGGTATTGCTGTGGAGATTCTTGATAAAACTGTAGAAGGCTTTGTGGTTGGGTCTTAGTGTCTGCCACAATTCTGCCTTCATAGCTAGCTTTAGAGGTTTTGATGAGGGATCTCAACTTTTTGTTGAGGCTAATATGGGAGTTTTTCCAGTCTTGGGACGTCACCTTTTTCTGCAACAGTTTCTTCCTTCTGTTGTAGAATTTGTTAATGGCAGACAACCACCAGACTGGCTTCCTTTTTTTGGAGGAGAGCGTCTTGGTTCTGTTGGGTATGGCTAGTTCCATTAATTTATGTACGTGTTCGTACAGTGCACTGGTGTATGATTCGGCGGTCATGCACCTGTTTTCCATGTGCATGAGTGCCGTGAAGTTAGCCACCTTTGTTTTTAGGAGCCCAAAGTCAGCTTTGGAGAAGTTTTTCATGGTGGTTACCTTTGCTGTTGGTGTGGGTGAGACGTGGATTTCCATGGTAATTAGTTTGTGATCAGATCAAACCAGGGAGGAATTGACTATTGGTGTTGAGCAGCGGTTGCCCAGGTTAGTAATAATCAGGTCAAGGATGTTGCTTCCTCTAGTGGGGGTAAGAATGAGCTGGTTCAGCGCATTGGAATTCATGAATTCCAGGAAGCGTTGGGCAAGTGTATTGGTGCATGAGTAGTTTTCCCAGTTGATGGAGGGATAGATGAAGTCACCCAGTATGAGAGTGTTGGGTTGGACCCAACAGTTTCCAGGGTGCTTAGGAACGTGAAGGTAGTATTGGGACATGGTTGGGGACCTATAGCAGGCTACGACCTGAATTGCCGTCTTAACCACTGTTATTTGTACCAGAAGCATCTTTGATGTGTTATGCTGGGCTAGTTAGTCTGGAGGTGTGCACATCCTTTCTGAATATTGAGACGCCACCGCTTTTGGAGCTTCGGTCCATGTTCTGGGGTCAAAAGGTGTGGAATGAGTTAAAGCCTGGAAGCGCAGGGGTGCTTTCTGCTGCTTTAAACCAGGTTTCCATTACAGCACAAATGTTGATGTTTTCCATTTTGAGGAGTGCTTCGAGTGAGTGCATCTTGAGACTTAGACTTCTAGCACTGAGCAGCATGACCTTCAGACTGCATTTATTTATAGCTGTTACAGTGGTAATTTGGTCTTTGGAACACCGTCTAATAAAGGCACTATAGGGGTGGCAAGAGCCTTAACCAGTATCCTGAAACCTAGGCATGACAGATGCAGGCCATCTCTGGCAAATCATCAAGGTCTGTCAATCATGCCATCCCAAGCAGACAGATACTGGGGATTACCTGAGAATGACACCAGAAACTTAGCCAAATGTTGAAGTCAATTATTTCCTGCTTGTACTGTGGTATCATTCTGGGCGAGGGTAGGATGCTGCTCAGGGCTAGGGTCATACCTGCCTGGGCCACAATCAGAGAGCTCCTCCAGGTCTCTTTTCATGTAGTCCAGGGAGGTGCGTCTCAGGTCATTCACACCCACATAGACAATGACACAGTCATACTTGTATTTGTTGTGGAGTGACCTGAGTGCATGTGTTATGTGTTGGATCCTGGTACCCGACAGACAGCTGTCTGTTACAGTCTCCTTATTCAACCTAGCAAGTGGGGATATCAGTGTGCCCCACTATTGTGTCACCTATGATTAGTGTACTGGGAAAGCTGTTTTGCCTTAGGGGCTTAGGTTGAGGGGCACACTGTGTAGGTGAGCTGCGTGTCTTGTAATTTGTGCTGTGTTGTGTTGGTCGAATGAGTTTCTGATTTGGAGGTCTCTGCTGTTTAGGTAGATTTCTATTGAGGGCCTCCGCAAAGGTGGGTGTGTGATTTGTGTTTTTATGTGACAGCTGTGATGATGGGTGTTCTGAAGGGCTGTGTGTTCCATGTGGTGTGGTGCAGGTGTTGACCTTCCCCTCTTGACCAGCTATTCCAGTCTTGGCTGGAGAGTGCATGGCTTCCAGTTTGCATATGTAAGTGCATCTCTCATAAGTCTGAGTGTGGGGAAGTAAAAGGAGAGGGTTGTCTGTGCATTAGACAGTTGCTACACTGCCTCAGAATGCCCATGTTCACCAGGTTAATAGGAGAAAGTGCAGGGAACGGACCTTTAGACATGCCAGAAGGGGTGGTCATTACTAAGTACTGGAGGGGTACTGTTAGCACTTGTGTGTACTACAATAATTGCTACAAGAAGCCAGATGAAGTGCTAGGTGAATAAGCTAGTTAAACGCAAAACAGAAGAGAAGTACCAAGATCTAAGGGAAAAATTGAAGAGCAGACTTTGACAGTGGTAATAGTTTACCCTAGATTAGCGTACTGCACAGCGTGCAAACACGAGCTTTTAAAACAGAAAGTTGAAAGGGAGCTAGAAAATACTACTCTTGTGGTCGACAGGCTATCTAGTGCTTACCACTCTAACACAAAGGCCTGGGGAACTTAGAAAAGTACAGTTGTGTGCACTTACTATAAATGTAGATGTTAGAGTGTATTCACTGTTGCAGTCATTACATTTGGGTAATCCTCCTGGCAGGTTGCCTTCAGCCGGCCTGAATTCCAAAGTCTTGGGTCCTGCATCGGTTGCTGTCGCCCCTTCCCTGACGTCAGGTCATCAGGGGTATAAAAGATGCAGCCGACGCCATTTTCTTCAGTTTTTCTTGACCCAGATGTCAGGTGCCTTCTAAAGGGTACCCAAAAGTTATTTATATATATATATATATATATATATATATATATATATATATATATATATATATATATAAATACATATATAAAAATACATTCACCAATATAAACTTTACCTTCAACTACAAGCAAATACGCCACATAGGTTGTATAAATCAGAGAAGGAAAGATAAGTTCCAGGAAAAATAAGGGGGATGGCGGGTGGGTAACCTGGACTGCAACAGTGAATATACTCGAACATCTACATTTATGGTAAGTGTACACACCTGTACTATGTTCTTCGTGTTTCACTGTTGCAGTCATTACATTTGGGTAGAGTCCCAAAGCTATGGTTGGAAGGCTGGAGCTAAACAGCATTAGGAGCGGCTAAGAGGCCCTGCAGAACTGCAGTGGCAAAGCCTGCCCTGGATTTAGAGTACAGTGGCAGATGATAATGCTTTGTAAAGTTATGCACTGAACTCCAAGTAGCTGCCTCTAAAATCTCTTTGGTTGGTACTCCCCTGAGAAAGGCTGCTGAAATGGCTGCAGCTCTGGTTGAATGTGGCCTAATGCCCTTAGGTACTGGCTTGCCATGCTGTGAATAGCAGAAACAAATGCAGTGGCCTATCCACTTTGAAATAGTCTGCTTGGAGATGGCCTTTCCTTGTGATCCTGCAGCATATGCCACTAGTAATTGCTCTGTCTTCCTGAAAACTTTAGTTTTGCCCAAATAGAATCTAAGCTGTCTGTGTACGTCCAAAGAATGCAGAATTCTCTCCCTCTTGTTCTGTGGATTTGGATAAAAAGTTGGCAAATGAATAGTTTGGTTAAGGGCCACACTGGAAACCACCTTAGGCATAAATGTTGGGTTTGTCCTCAGAGACCCTGTCTGAATAAAAAATGATAAAAGGTTCCACAGCCTTGAGAGCCTCTAAGTTATTGCTAGGAGCAGAGCTGTTTTCCAAGATAAGAACTTTATATTAGCAGCTGGCTCAAAAGGAGGCAGGGTGAATTTTTCCAAGACATAACTGAGGTCCCATGCAGGTATTGGTGATCTTCTTGGGGGCCTCACATTTTTGGCTCCCCTGAGGTACTGTCTTAATAAAGGATGAGAAAAGATTGGTGGCTCTGTATTGAGCCGAAATGGCAGAGGCATGAATTTTAATTGATGAAAAAGATAGGCCTTTGTCCAGCATCTCAGTTAAGTATTGCAAAATCTGAGGAATATTTGCTATAGCTGTATCAGTTCCTTGTGCCTGGTTCCAAGCACAAAATCACTTCCATTTTCCAGCATAAGATTTCCTAGTACTAGGCCTTCTGGCTTCCAAAATGACATCCATCACAGCTTTACTGAGAGGTGTGCTTTGTATGGCTACATTATCTGCCATGCTGCCAGGTTTAGAGTCCTGAGTTGGCTGTGCAGGATCCGATTGTTTTGTTGGGACAGTAGATGAGGTATTTGAGGTAAGGTCCAGGTTGGGCTTTGAGACAAGTTCCTTAAGATCAGATACCAATACTGGCGGTGCCAGTCTGGGGCAATCAGTATCATCTTTGGCTTTTCCTGTCTGACCTTTAGGAGTACCTTGGGGAGGAGAGAGGCAGTGGAGGAAAGGCATATACTGACAGGTTTTTCCAGTTGAAAGATAAGGCGTCCACTTTCCATGCTTGTCTGTGATAAGTCCTTGTGCAGAATCTTTTTAGTTGGTAGTTTTGAGGGGAGGCAAATAGATCTATGTCCGGGCATCCCCATTTCCTTGTTATCATGCTGAAGACTTGTGGACCCACCTGCCACTCGTGGGGATCCATGAGGTTTCTGCTTAGTTCGTCTGCCAGAGTATTTTCCTTTCCTGGCAGGAATTGTGCCTGCAGGTGAACTTGGTAAGTCAATGCTGTGTCCCATAAAGCCATGGCTAGTCTGCAAAGGGGGTAAGACTGTGTGCCCCCCTGCTTGCTTATGTACCACATGACCATGGTGTTGTCTGTCTTTATCAGTAGTTGTCCCTGATGAAGTAGGTCCTTGAAGGCTGTCAGGGCATTTTGAACAGCTAGCATCTCTTTTTGATTGATATGTAGATGCATTTGGTTTGAAGACCATGCGCCCTGAATGCATCTTCCTGCCATGTTGGCCACCCCAGGCGTAATCTGATGCATCAGTTGTTAGTGTCTGCCTGGCTGGGGCTAATGTGAATGGCTGTCCCTTGTTCTGGTCCTTTGCCCACCATCAAAACGTCTGTTGCAGGCAGGGAATGAGAGTAATCATTGTTTCCAGGCTGTGGCAATGTTGAGTCCAAACACTTTTTTAGGTACCATTGAAGTTTCCTCATATCCAGTCTTGCATATGGAATTATTAGGATGCAGGATGCCATGAAGCCCAAAGCCTGCAGAATGTTTCTTGCAGTTAACTCGGCCTTTGTTGCCAACATTTTGAAATAGGTAGTCAGTTGCCTTTGTTTGTCTGGCATGAGATAAGCCATCTGGGCAGTTGTATTTAAGCTTGCACCCAGGAATATTATCTCTTGAGAGGGTACTAGTTTTGATTTCTTTTTGTTGACTGTGTACCCTAGGCATGTTAGAAGTCTTTTCACAAACGCCACATGCTGTAGAAGAATGTCCTTGTTCTCTGCTTGAATTAGACAGTCATAAAAATAAGGATATATTTGTATTCCTCTTTGTCTGCAGAATGCAATTACTGGCGCCAGGCACTTTGTAAAGACCCTGGGCGCAGTAGATAAGCCAAAGGGTAGTGCAAAGAATTGGTAATGCATTGAGCCAGCCTTGAATCTGAGGTATCTTCTGCACGATTGTCTGATTGGGACATGCAGGTATGCCTCTTTTAGGTTAAAAGTCACAAGCCAAGCATTCTTGCCCAGCATGGGCAGAAGCTGCTGCAAGGTCAACATTTTGAATTTTGGAATATCCAGGAATGTGTTCAGAATAGACATGTCCAGTACTGGTCTCCAGGCCTTGTCCTTTCTGGGTACCAAGAACAGTCTTGAGTAAAATCCTTGGCCCTGCTCTTGCTCTGGTACTTGTTGAATGGCCCCCATGTCCATGAGGGATGACACTTGTTTTTGTGCCTCTGCCCATTGATGTTTTGGCAGATCTGGCCAGCCGTTTACCTTTGGCAGGGTCTGGAAGTGAAACTTGTAACCTTGTGACACTATATTTAGAACCCACTTGTCCTGGGTTTTAATGTGCCAATTTTGTGAAAGAAGTGCTAATTTTCTCCCTAAGGGTGCTGCCAGGAGATAAGTGCTTGGTGCAGGCAGGGGAAAGTCATTGGGACTGTTTCCTGTATGGTTGTGATTTGTCTTCTCCAACCTTGGAGGTAGAATCACCCCATTGCTTTGACCTGTATGAACCTTGGGCCTGGGATCTGCCCCTTGGGCGTCTGGATCTGCCACTTTGAGGCCTGTCTGACACAGGAAAGGACCAATTTTTTGTAGGCCAGTGTCGACTAAACCTAGGTGGCTGTACTTGTAAAAAATCTTTGACAGTTTGCATAGACTTAGCTTTGTTCTCCATTTTCTTTAACACCTCTTCTGCCTTAACACCAAACAAAGTATTATGCTGTAAAGGTGCATCTAATAATTTAACTTTAACATGATCAGGCAGAATTTGTTCCTTTAGCCAAGCATGCCTCCTAATTACAGAACCCGTTACTGCGGCCCTGCAGGAGGCCTCCAAAGAATCAAAACCACATTGCAAAGTATGCTTTCCAACTTGCATAAATACTGCATTTCCTTGTTTTCTGCACATTCAGAATTTAACATTTTCTGTTTAAGCAATGCCATGACATGTTGCCGATATTTGAGCATATGAAAATGACAGTTTAAGGCCCTTATATGTGTAAACATTTTTTCCCCATCTATCCAGAGACCTAGAATCCCTGTTAGAGGGGGGGTTGGGTTTTTTGCAGTGGAAGCCTTAACTCCTTTTGGACCCTGTGAAAAAGTTTCTGGGTCTGCTGCAGGGTTTTTAAAAAGGAATTTGTGAGAGTCAGGAACCCTGTAATATCTGTCAGGCTTAACAGGAGCTGGAGGTAAGGAGTCAGGGGTCAGACTGGACTCCGAAAATACATCTACAATGTCTAACAAGTGGAATGGCTAGAGGCCTGTGTTGAGGTAGTAAAAGGAAATCCCCGAGCCTCTTTTTAGATTCTGAAAAATCTTGGCTCTCCCAGTGGAAATGCTCCCTCATGGTATGCAAGGTTTCCCCAAAAGAATAGTCCACTGGAAGAGAAGCTGAAGGAATAGATTCTTCAGCATCAGAATCCTCATACGGGGGAAGAGAATATTCCTGATCCGAAGAAGAATCAGAAGAAATAGAAACCTGATCTGAAGATTCATAATCAGTCTCTTGCCTAGGCCTCTTATCAGGAGGAGGATGGGAACCCCTGATCACGGTAATCAAGTCTTCGGCCATTTTGAGCATCTGTTTTTTTTTTAGGTATAGAGGCCTGTCCACATGGCTCTTGAGTTTGTTTCTTTGCTTTACAAGGTGCTTTAGTATTTTCCTTTGAAGCTGAAGTTGGTTTAATGTAAAGATGTTTAGGTCTGAATACACCCTCAGAAGCCGGTGCCTGCTCAGTGGCTCCGGACCCATCTGTGGGAATAGTGTCCGAGGCTCCAATACCTTGAGTTTCTAACAGCATAGCCGACTCCACGTGGGGGTCAGTAGCGGCCTGTGACTCTAAAGTAGCGTGAGTCAGGGGCTGCAAAAGCGCCTCACTGAGAACTGGCGACTGGCTTAGGAGAAGCTTTGTCGGTTTTGGGCCTCGATAGTTTCTCTCTCTCCTTTTTTTTTTACATTTTTTGTGAACTCCGGTAGTCGGATGGCTATCCGATGAAATTTCTGGGCAATTAAACCGGCGTCCAAAATAGTTTAAAGCAAAATCATACCGACGCTTAATAGTGCATTGATTAAATCTAGCAGAAAACTGACGACCAGTAACGTTGTGATCAGGGCCTAGGCAAGGAATACAGTAAGAATGAAAGTCCTTATGAGGTATTTGCTTTCCACAAGAAATACAGTTATTTACATTTTCTGACATCAGTCTGGAGCAAGAAGAAAGTTTCCCCAACGGGGTACTTCACTTTATTGAAGACTTCGGATCTGAAACTCGAACACGAAAATCTCAGGAGTCGACTGACCGGCAGTTGCGGACTGCTTCTGCTTCGGGCACTGCACGGCAAGAAAGACTGGAGAAAATGGCGTCGGCTGCTTCTTTTATACCCCTGACGTCAGGGAAGGGGCGACAGCAGCCGACGCAGGACCCAAGACTTTGGAATTCAGGCCGACTGAGGGCAACCTGCCAGCAGGATTACCCAAATGTAATGACTGCAACAGTGAAACACGAAGAACATCTGACAGCAAGGTACGTCGTGGTCAAGGCCTAGGCAAGGAATAAAGTACGAATGAAAATCTTTGAGGCATTTGCTTTCCACAAGTAATGCAATTATTAATTTTTACTGTTATCAGTAAGGAGCAAGCAAAAGTTTCCCCAATGGGGTAGTTAGCTTTAGTTGAAGACTTCGGTTCTGAAACACAAAAACTAAATTTTCAGGAGTCGGACGACCAGCACTTGCCAACTACTTCTGCTTTGGGCACCGTACAGCAAGAAAGACTGACATAATGGCTTTGGCTGCATGTTTTATACCCCCGATGACCTGACGTCATGGAAAAAGGGACAGCAACCGATGCAGGACCCAAGACTTTGTTAATCAGGCCGACTGAGGGCTACCTGCAAGCAGATAACCCAAATGACTGCAACAGTGAAACACGAAGAACATCTGACAGTGCATAGAGCCTGCCCTGAAGCATAGATATTTTCTGCAAGATTCCCTTATGGGGGTGTGCAGGTAAGCTTCTTTTAAGTCTAGGGTGACTAGCCAGGCGTCCTTGGCTAGCATAGGAAGAAGCTGTTGCAGAGTCAACATTTTGAATTTTGGGACCACCAGGAAGGTGTTGAGAATTGACAGATCTAGGATAGAGCACCAAAAGCCCTCTTTTCTGGGCACCAGGAATAGTCTGGAGTAGAAACCCCGTCTCCTTTGCTCTATAGGCACAGGTTGAATAGCCCTGACACTGAGAAGGGAAAGTACTTGCTTTTGAGCCTCTCTGCCCACTGGTGTGGAGGAAGGTCTAGCAACCCGCTTGGGGTCGGCAGTGAGTGAAAGTAGAATCTATATCCCTGGGATACAATGTATAGGACCCACAGGTCGTGGGTAATGGACATCCAGTTTTGTGCATGTAGGGCGAGTTTTCCTCCTGGGGGGGCAAGTACTTGGGCTTTGCTGGGAAGGAAGACAGACAAGTCATTGTGAGCTTTTTCCATAAGGGGGTGGCTTACCACTCCCTGTTTTAGAGGGAGGAGCACTCCATTGTTTAGATCTCTGCATACCCTGAGACTGTAGTCTTGGTGGCCCGTTGCCCCTGGGCTTGGACTGAATGCCTGGGAGGAACTGGAAAGGACCAGCTTTTAAAAGGCCAAAGCCTACTGAAACTAGGTGGCTACACCTGTAAGAAATCTTTAACAGTTTGCATGGATTTAACTTTTTCCTCCATCTTTTTAAGAACAGCTTCTGCTTTTTTGACAAACAACTTGTCCTGGTTTAATGGAGCATCAATTAATTTTGCTTTGACATGGTCTGGCAAGATTTGCTCCTTCAGCTAAGCATGCCTTCTCAGTACAGACCCAGTGGCAGGAGCCCTGCAAGATGCTTCTAAGGCATCAAAACCATATAACTTGGTTTGCAGAATGCATTAATTGTTGTAAATCTTTATTTTCTGTATAATCTGGAAGCAACAATATTTTTTGTTTAATTAGTTCCATAATATGCTGCTGGTACTTCAACATGTGAAACTGGCAATTTAAAGCCCTGATGGCAAGAGTTGCAGAGGTATATACCTTCATACCCCATCTGCCTAAAGCTCTAGAATCTCTGTCTGAAGGGGTAGGGCTTTTGTCTGTAGTAGCCTTAATGACTTTAGGTCTCTGGGAAACAGTCTCTGGATCTGCAGTGGAATTCTTAAAGAGAAATTTGTGAGAGTCAGGCACTCTAGTACCGGTCAGGCTTTCTAGGAGCTGGTGGTAAATTATCAGGAGTAAGACTGGATTTCATGAAAACATCATCTACAATATCCAGGACAGGGGGTATAGCTAGAGGCCTGTGCTGAGGCAAGTCTAAAAATTCTCTGAGTCTCTTTTTGGACTGAGGGTAGTCCTGGCATTCCCAGTGGAAATGCTCTCAGAGTATGCAACGTTTCACCAAAGGAAAAGTCCTCTGGATGGGAGGCAGAGGGAATGGAATCCTCTGCATCTGAATCCTCATAGGTAAGATAAGGGTATGTCCTGGTAATCAGTGGTATCAGAGTCATCGGACTCATGGCCTGTAGAATCAGAAGGAAAATCAATTCTTTGTCTTTTAGAGGGGGAAGGCTGGCTTATCCTAATTTAAGTTTTATTTAAGTTATAAGGTCTTCAGCCATTCTAAGCATGTTTCTGTGGCAAGGGAGCTTCTGAGCATGCACTTTGGTAATCGGTTTTCTAGGCGTAGTGTGAACTCTGGGCCTGAGAAACTTGGTATTTTTAGTCAAAAACAAACCTGTCAATTTAATGCGAACATCGGAAGATCAGAATACACCCTCAGAAGCCAGTGTCTGCACAGCGGCTCCGGACCCATCCAAGGTAGAGACATCCGCAGGTTCCATAGTCGAAGAAGCAACTCGCAGCATACCAAACTCCAAATGGGTCTCAGCAGAGACCTGTGAATCTGTAGATGCGGGTATCAGGGGCTGCGAAAGCGCCTCACTGAGTACCGGCGAAGCGTCTGCAGTTATAGACCTATGCAGTCTGTCTCTATCTTTATCCTTACTTTTTTCAGAAGATCGACAGTCGGATGGCTTATGGAAGCCATTTTGGAAAAAGGAGAATGAGAGCGAAAGAATTTAGTGACAAAGATAGCCCGATGACGAATAGTTTGGGCGTTAAACAAGGCACAAAACCTACAGCGAAGAACATCATGGTCTGGGCCTAAACAGATGACACAGTAAGAATGAATATCTCTGTGAGATATTTGCTTTCTTCAGGCAAGACAATTGTTAACTTTGTCTGACATCGGTTAGAGCAAGAAAGAATTTAGAAGACTTCAGGTCTGAAGCTCAAAAAAACAAAAATTTCATGTAGCTGCCGACCGGCACTTGTGAACTGCTTCTGCTTTGGGCTCCCATACAGCAAGAAAAGCTGATGTAATGCAGTTGGTTGCATGTTTTATACCCCTGATGACCTGACATCATGAAAGAGGAGACAGCATCTGAAGCAGAAATACCAAGACTCTGGTATTCGGGCCGACTGAGGGCTACCTGAAGGCAGATAACCCAAGTGTGATGACCAACAGTGAAACACGAAGAGCATCAGACAGGTCTGTTAGGCATAAAGGAAGAATTAATGTACTAATAAAGTTGCTTCTGAAAGAACTTTTCTTAGGAGTTAGCAGTGCAAAAATAAGAACCACAGTGCATTACTTTGTGCACTAAAAATAATCAGAAGTAACAAGAGTGAATCCAAGAAATTATGACAATTCTACAGTCAGACATAAGGGAGATGGTTTTCTATGTCAGGGAATTAAACAAGTCTGCCTGATTAGGACACTTAGTTTGCCATATGAATGAAACAGATAGCAAAGTGATGGCTTAGATTAAGGAAAACTGTGCAATTTCTGAACAAAGTTGTACAGCACATTTTATCTTTTGCCGATTCTTTTTCAAAGCTAAAAGTAGAAAAACAAATTCAGAATGAATTGAAAAAATAATGCAAGTTCTTTTTGTTCTTAAAGTAAATGAAAGTTATGACTAAATGGGACACAGAAATTAGAAAAACGGTTTTGGGTTTACTGTATCTAATAAAGATGCATTAAATGCTTGGAGAAGAGTACAGGAAGGATGAAGAAAGAAAGCTAAATCTACAGAAATGTTGTAAACTGGCAAACAATGACGCTAATCACATCATGGTTGGGAACATGTATGGGATAAGTTTATTTCATCCTAGACATCCTGAAGACAGAAAAATTGATGAATAAATTTATATATACATACATATAAATATACATGCCCATGTTCACACACGCACAATTTAACTGGGGTACAGCACTGACCCAATGGACCAGTTTCACTCAAAGCTCAGAATATGAATATTCATCAAGTGGAAAAAAATTATTATAATAAAGTTTTATTTCTGAAGTATTCAAAGTCACAGATAAAATCACACTCAGGCAATCCTGAGCTTTATCAAGTGAAAACAAATTGCAGTGCAGTAACCTCCATTAAATAGCCTGAATTATACAATTAATTAATTAGTGAATCTAGTACTAGGTGTGGTGCTTTAGAGTTGGGTGTTAAAAAAGTTATTATATCAACTCAAAAAAAATGTTTGCAATAACATATGCACTTAAATAAAATGACTAACCATAAAAACATTTTAAAATGCCAGTTTCTAGGTTTCAGAACATAAAAGTCTGAAGTCTGATTGGGGTTGTAGATTGTTAAAGAATATGCTTAAAGATGTGTTTAGATTGTCAGTGAATTGTTAAAAAATTTTTTCATTATTACTTTACACTGATAAAAACATGCAATAAAATATCGTGAGATATTTTTAATGCCCATCCATATAACATTTCATATAGAATTTGATTTATTAGTCGAATCCTATAACCGTGGATGTTCAATAATTTAATATGCTGTGTGGGGATGCTGTGGTATGAAGGGGGTCAAGTGTGAGAGTTATAAGCTTGAGGACCGGTTTAATGCTGATCATCCCATTCAGACCTGGTGGCTTCCCTGCATTCAGTCTCAACTGCCATAATAGTTCACGGGTAGCCAAGGTGGATTCCCAGTCACCACCTCTTGCATCTGGCTCAACCTGTTCCAGAACTAGAAACTGGATTTTGGGTTCTGGGCAGGAGAGGAAGGCGTTGGTTTCCTTCTTCCTGGTCATGTCATAAAGATGCTTTCTTAATTCCTCTCAGTTTTGCCCACATAGAAACTTTGACAGTTGGTGCACATCCCAAGTATGCCTCTAGAGGCACAGGTGTAAAATCCAGTGGGGTGTATCTTGTAGTTCCTAGACGGGAGGTATGGTGCTGTTTCTTTGGATATGGCATGACATTGGGCACAGGCACCACATTTGAATGTGCCCAGCCTTGGTTGTTTTACCTTCATCTTTTTTCTTTGATTTCTTTCAAATAATTCCTTTAAATTAGCCCCTCTTTTACGAACAAAACTGGGTTTAGGTGGTATGTAGTACCTCCCGTCTAGGAACTACAAGATACACCCCACTGGATTTTACACCTGTGCCTCTAGAGGGGTCGTATACTTGGGGATGTGCACCAACTGTCAAAGTTTCTATGTGGGCAAAACTGAGAGGGAATTAAGAAAACGTATCTACGAGCATCTTTATGACATGACCAGGAAGAAGGAAACCAACGCCTTCTACAAACACTCACTCTCCTGCCCAGAACCCAAAATCCAGTTTCTAGTTCTGGAACAGGTTGAGCCAGATGCAAGAGGTGGTGACTGGGAATCCACCTTGGGCTACCGTGAACTATTATGGCAGTTGAGACTGAATGCAGGGAAGCCACCAGGTCTGAATGGGATGATCAGCATTAAACCGGTCCTCAAGCTTAGGAGGGCTAGGTTATAACTCTCACACTTGACCCCCTTCATACCACAGCATCCCCACACAGCATATTAAATTATTGAACATCCACGGTTATAGGATTCCGACTAATAAATCAAATTCTATATGAAATGTTATATGGATGGGCATTAAAAATATCTCACACATATTTTATTGCATGTTTTTATCAGTGTAAAGTAATAATGAAAAAAAATTTTTTAACAATTCACTGACAATCTAAACACATCTTTAAGCATATTCTTTAACAATCTACAACCCCAATCAGACTTCAGACTTTTATGTTCTGAAACCTAGGAAACTGGCATTTTAAAATGTTTTTTATGGTTAGTCATTTTTATTTAAGTGCATATGTTATTGCAAACATTTCATTTTTTGAGTTGATATAATGACTAACTTTTTTTAACACCCAACTCTAAAGCACCACACCTTAGTACTAGATTCACTAATTAATTAATTGTATAATTGCCAGGCTATTTAATGGAGGTTACTGCACACTGCAATTTGTTTTCACTTGATAAAGCTCAGGATTGCCTGAGCGAAAGCGCTTGTGTGATTTTATCTGTGACTTTTGGAATACTTCAGAAATAAAAATACAGCCTTGTGGACTTTAGCAGAGTTCCGGTTCCTTTCTTCAAGGTCGTGGATTATTCTTTGCTATTATAATAAAGAACCCACTAAATCAAAAACTTAATATATAATAGAAAAAACAATTTAAGTCAACAGAAACAACTACGTACAATATTTACATCAGATAGAGAAGCACTATGTTAGGAGGTAAGAGAAGTGATGCTACAGTGAAAATGATAGGCAGTATGTGTAGGAGATCAGGCTCACTAAAGCAAAGCATTTAGAAGCAGCTTGTGCTGTGAAATGTTCTTGAACTTGCGCTGAATGGAGGCATACTTAGGTCTTTATGATGAGGAAAGATCCCTCCAGAGATTGGGTTCAAGGGTAGAAAGGGAGTGGCTAGAGCACTGAAGTCTGTTTTTAGGTGGTTGTGAAAGATGCCCAGAGTGTTTATGAGATATAAGGTTATACGACAGAGGCTATCTAAGTAAGCTAGAGGAATGAGAAGGCCAGGAGTTTTCTTTCAGGAGACAGAAATGTTGGGAGCCAATGAGCAGACTGGTTTGTTGCTGAACTGGCAGCCAGTTGGGCTTTGGCCACTGTAAGACAGTGGTATTCATACTTTGGGGAAAAGGTAATTAAGTGGCATATGGAGTTGGAGATTGTTTGGATGGTGCTAGAGTTTCTTTTGGAGGCAGATGCTACACCAGGTAGGCAGTACTCAAGTTGGACTAGAAGACTCTCTTTGCCAATAGCGTTTCTTGTTGAATGGGAGAGAAAAGGGGAAATTTTGTTGACCCATAAAAGTAGGGAGTGTCTTTTTTCAGGTGTTTTTGAGATTATGGTGGAAGTTAAGTGAGGAATCAAGCCAGACTCCTAACTACCTGAAAGTGTTTACCTGATCAAGGGCATTTTTAAGGTGGTCAAGAATAAGACATGAGTTTGGTTTCTTTTGCATTTTAGTGGAGATTCTACAGAGCATAGTTTTAATTTTTAAGGACTTTAGTAATAGTTTTTGTACTACTGAACCAGTTAATGAAGTAGAAGAATCTTTTTGCAGAACACATTGAACTGAGTTGTGTTTTTGGCTGTAGTGGAAAATAACCATGTCATCAACATTTAGTAAGTCTGGAAGTTGGGGAAAGGCGAGTGTACGCTTATTGGTAAACAGAAAAAAAAGACTATGGGCCACTATGGAACCTTGACAGACTCCTTTAATAAAGGGGACAGGTGGCTGATGTGCTTTTAAAATTTAATGAGAACCTTTGGATATATAGGGAATTTTGGAATCTGGGAATAGTTAGGGCTATTCGCAATGTCACTTAGGTCATTGGGTCTGGTACGGTCTATAAATATGGCTTCCAGTAAGGAGGCTTTTGTCTACAGCTAAAAGGGTATAATCATTGAAGGTCCAAACTGCAGTATAAGAGCTGTAGCTGGACCAGATACAATGTTGCTTGGAAGAGAGAAAGCAGTATTTACTTATGTAGGATGGAGAATGTTATCTGGGGGGGGGGGGGGGGAGTTGCATCCACATACTATAAAAAGGAAATGATGGTAATACAGAAAAGCTCGAGTCAAGTCTGGTATCCCACCTGTGACCCAGAGGGTGATGACATTAATGAGAGTATAAAGGATTAGTCCAGATAAAACATTTTAGTTAGCAAATCTAGGAGGGTCTCTCTCCGATGAGCTCCCTGTGGGAGGAATAAAGATACCTTGTTGCAGTTTCAAGTAATTTACTCAGTTAAATATGCAGAGTGTTCAAGAATACTTGGCTATTTACCTGATTAACTGAATAAAAGTACTTATTTTTTTATACTACACATTGCCAGTATAACACAGCCACTGGGGATGCACAAGCCAGTGCATTTCTTTGTGCCGGTCCCAAGCCCAGATAAATGGGGAGGGTTGCGTCAAGAAGGGCATCTGGCATAAAATTTTGCCACATCATACATGCACACAACAGTACAGATATACATACCGGATCGGTCGAGGCCTGGGTTAACAACAACCGCCACCAGTACTGTTGGCCAACAGGGTGCTGACGGAAATTGGGCTACTGTTGACCGCAGGAGGAGAAGAGGGGGAAGGCATGCCCGAAGGCAGGTAAAGGCTAGGACTGTGATAGTGAGGGTCGGAACTTTGAATGTTGGCAGTATGACTGGTATAGGGAGACAGCTAGCTGATATGATGGACCGAAGGAAGGTTGGTATATTGTGTGTGCAAGAGACCAAATGGAAGGGGAGCAAGGCTAGGTGTATCGGACGTGGTTTCAAATTGTTTTATCATGGTCTGGATGGGAGGAGAAATGGCGTAGGCATTATCCTGAAGGAACAGTATGTAAGAGTGTTTTGGAGGTGAAAAGAGTGTCGGATAGAGTGATGTTTATGAAGCTGGAAATTGATGGTGTAATGACGAATGTTGTTAGTGCATAAGCTCCACAAGTTGGGTGTGCAATGGATGAGAAAGAAAAATTTTGGAGTCAGTTGGATGCAGTGGTGACGACTGTACCCAAGGGTGAGAGACTGGTGATTGGAGCAGTTTTCAATGGGCATGTTGGTGAAGGGAACAGAGGGGATGAGGAAGTGATGGGTAGGTATGTTGTTAAGCAAAGGAATGCAGAAGGTCAGATGGTAGTGGATTTTGCGAAAAGGATGGACATGGCTGTGATGAATACGTATTTTAACAAGAGGGAGGAGCATAGGGTGACATACAAGAGTGGAGGAAGATGCACACAGGTGGATTATATCTTATGTAGAAGGGCCAGTCTGAAGGAGATTGGAGACTGTAAAGTGGTGGCAGGAGAAAGTGTAGTTAGGCAGCATAGGATGATGGTTTGTAGGATGACATTGGTGATGAAGAAGAGAAGGAAGGATGAGTTTGAGGGCAGCAACAAGGATCAAATGGTCGAAATTGAAAAAGGGCAATTGTGAGGTGATGTTCAGGGAGGAGTTAAGACAGGCATTGGGTGGCACTGAAGAGTTACCAAATAGCTGGGTAACTACAGCAGAGCTAGTAGGAGAGATGTCTAAAAAGGTGCTTGGTGTGACATATGGAAAGAGAAAGGAGGACAAGGACACCTGGTGGTGTAATGAAGAAGTACAGGAGAGTATACAGAGAAAGAGGATGGCGAAGAAGAAGTGGGATTGTCAGAGAGATGAAGAAAGTAGACAAGAGTATAAGGAGATGAGGTGCATGGCAAAGAGAGAGGTGGCAAAGGATAAGGCGTATGAAGAGTTGTATAAAAGGTTGGACACTAAGTAGGGAGAAAGGGTACAGACTGGCTAGACAGAGCTAGTAAAGATGTACAGCAGGTAAGGGTGATAAAGGATAATGAGGGAAACATACTCACAAGCGAGGAGAGTGTGTTGAGCAGATGGAAAGAGTACTTTGAGGGGCTGATGAATGAAGAGAATGAGAGGGAGAGAAGGTTAGATGATATGCAGATAGTGAATCATGAAGTACAATGGATTAGCAAGGAGGAAGTAAGGACAGCTATGAAGAGGATGAAGAAAGGAAAGGTTGTTGGTCCAGATGACATACCTGTGGAAGCATGGAGGTGTTTAGGTGAAATGGCAGTGAGTTTTTAACTAGATTGTTTAATGAAATCTTGGAAAGTGAGAGGATGCCTGAGGAATGGAGAAAAAATGTTATGGTACCAATTTTTAAGAATAAGGGTGATGTGCAGAGCTGTAGTAACTACAGAGGGATTAAATTGATCAGTCACAGCATGAAGTTATGGGAAAGAGTAGTGGAAGCTGGGTTAAGAAGGGAGGTGATTAGTGATCAGTAGTATGGTTTCATGCCATGAAAGAGCACTACAGATGTGATGTTTGCTCCGAGAGCGTTGATGGAGAAGTACAGAGAAGGTCAGAAGGAGTTGCATTGTGTCTTTGTGGATTCAGAGAAAGCATAAGACAGAGTGCTTAGAGAGGAGTTGTGGTATTGTATGAGGAAGTCGGGAGTGACAGAGAAGTATGTAAGAGTGGTACAGGATCTGTACGAGGGTAATGTGACAGCGGTGAGGTCTGCGGTGGGAGTGACGGATGTGTTTAAGGTGGAGGTGGGATTACATCAAGGATCAGCTCTGAGCCCTTTCTTATTTGCAATGGTGATTGACAGGTTGACAGACGAGATCAGACAGGAGTCCCCGTGGACTATGATGATTGCAGACATTGTGATCTGTAGTGAGTGTAGGGAACAGGTGGAGGAGACCCTGGAGAGGTGGAGATATGCTCTAGAGAGAAGAGGAATGAAAGTCAGCAGGACTAAGACAGAATGTGTGTGTGAATGAGAGGGAGGATAGAGGAATGGTGATGATGCAGGGAGTACAGGTGGCGAAGGTGGAAGAGTTTAAATACTTGGGATCAACAGTTCAGAGTAATGGTGGGTGTGGAAGAGAGGTGAAGAGGAGAGTACTGGCAGGAAGGAGTGGGTGGAGAAGAGTGTCAGCAATGATTTGTGACAGACGAGTACCAGTAAGAGTGAAAGGGAAGGTCTACAAGAGAGGAGTGAGATAGTACAGTTGTGTACCTACCATAAATGTAGATGTTAAGAGTGTATTCACTGTTGTAGTCATTACACTTGGGTTATCCTGCTGGCAGGCTACCCGCAGTCGGCCTGAATTCCAAAGTCTTGGTCCGGCGTCAGTTGCCGTCGCCTCTTCCCTGTTGTCAGTACGCCAGGGGTATAAAAGATGCAGCCAACACCATTTTCTTCAGTTTTTCTTGCCCCAGATGTCAGGTGCCCCCAAAAGGGTAGGCTAAAAATTATGCCAATAAAAATGCATGCACTAACATAAACATTACCTTCATCTACAAGCAAATACAGCACATAGGTTGTATAGAATAGAGAAGTACAGATAGGTCCCAGCAATGAAATGGGGGATGGTGGGAGGGTAACCTGGACTGCAACAGTGAATACACTCAAATATCTACATTTATGGTAGGTACACAACTGTACTATGTTTGTGTTTCACTGTTGCAGTCATTACACTTGGGTTGATTCCCAAAGCTGAGGTTGGGTGGCTGGGCCTAAATAGAATTCGGAGTGGCTATGAGGCCCTGCAGAACTGCAGTGGCAAAGCCTGCTCTGGATTTAGAGTAAAGAGGTAAGTGGTAGTGCTTTGTAAAAGTGTGCACTGAAGTCCAAGTTGCAGCCTCCAAAATGTCCTTGGTTGGTACTCCTCTGAGAAAGGCTGCAGAAGTGGCTGCTGCTCTGGTTGAATGTGGCCTAATGCCCTTAGGCACTGATTTGCCATGTTGTGAATAGCAGAAACGAATGCAGTGGCCTATCCATTTTGAAATAGTCTGCTTTGAGATAGCTTTTCCTAGTGATCCTGCAGCATATGTCACTAAGAGTCGCTCAGTCTTTCTGAAAGCTTTAGTTTTGTAGAAGCGCAGCTGTCTGTGTATGTCTAAAGAATGCAGAAGTCTCTCCCCCTTATTCTGTGGGTTTGGATAAAAGGTAGGCAAATGAATGGTTTGGTTAAGAGCCACACTGGACACTACCTTAGGCATAAATGTTAGGTTTGTCCTCAGAGAAACCCTGTCCGGATGGAAAATTATACAAGGTTCCAGCACTATTAGTGCCTGTAATTCTGAAACTCTTCTTGCTGAAGTTACTGCTAGGAGCAGAGCTGTTTTCCATAAGAATTTTATCTCAGCTGTATTGGCGGGCTCAAAAGGAGGTAGTGTGATTTTTTCACAAGACAAAATTGAGGTCCCATGCAAGTATTGGTGCTCTCCTTGGAGGTCTTATGTTTTTGGCCCCTCTGAGGTACTGCCTCAGCAGAGGATGTGAAAAAATAGGTGGGTCCGTATTGTAATGAGCTGATATGGCAGAGGCATGGATCTTAACTGATGAAAAGGATAGGCCTTTGTCCAGCATCTCAGTTAGGTATTGCAAAATCTGAGGAATATTTGGTACAAGCATGTCAATTCCTTGTGCCTGGTTCCAAGCACAGAATCTGTTCCATTTTTCTGCATAAGATTTTCTGGTGCTGGGCCTCCTGGCATCCAAAAGAACATCCATAATTGCTTTAGATACAGGTGCTCTGAGTGGTTACATTATCCGCCATGCAGCCAGACTTAGGGTCCTGAGGTGGCTGTGCAGGATCTGATTGTTCTGTTGGGTCAGTAAATGAGGAATTTGAGGTAATGTCCAGGCTGGGCCTTGAGACAAGCTCTTTAGGATTGGGTACCAGTGCTGGCGTGGCCAGTCGGGGGCAATCAGTATCATTTTTGGTTTCTCTTGTCTGACCTTTAGGAGTACCTTGGGGAGGAGAGGCAGAGGAGGAAAGGCATACACTAACGGTTTTCCAGCTGAATGATAGAGCATCCACTTTCCATGCTCGCAATAAGTCCTTGTGCAGAAACTCTGTAGTTGGCAGTTGTGAGGGGAGGCAAATAGATCTATGTCTGGGCATCCCCATTTTCTTGTTATCATGCTGAAGACTTGTGGATCTAGTTTCCACTCGTGAGGATCCATGAGGTTTCTACTTAGTTCGTCTGCCAGAGTATTTGTCTTTCCCGGCAGGAATTGTGCTTGCAGGTGTACTTGATAAGTCAATGCTGTGTTTTACAAAGTCATGGCTTGTCTGCAGAGGGGGTAGGAATGTGTGCCTCCCTGCTGGTTTATGTACCACATGACTGTAATATTGTCCGTCTTTATCAGCAGTTGTCCTGGATGAAGTAGATCCTTGAAGGCTGTTAGGGAATTCTGAACAGCTAGCATCTCTTTTTGATTGATATGAAGATGCATTAGGTTTGCGTGCCATGTGCCCTGAATACATTTTCCTGCCATGTGGGCCCCCCCAGGCATAATCTGATGCATTTGTTGTTAGTGTCTGCCTGGCTGTGGGTAAAGTGAATGGCTGTCCCTTGTTGTGGTGACAGGCCTGTGCCCACCATCGAAACTCCTGTTGCAGGCATGGAATGAGTGTAATTAATCTTTCCAGGCTGTGGCAATGTTGAGTCCAAACACTTTTTAGATACCATTGTAGTTTCCTCATATGCAGTCTTGCATATGGAATTAGCAGAATGCAGGATGCCATGAAGCCCAAAGCCTGCAGAATTTTTCTTGCAGATAACTGGGTCTTTGTTGCCAACATTTCGAAGAAAGAAGTCAGTTGCCTTTGTTTGTCTGGCGTGAGATAAGCCATCTGGGCAGTTGTATTTAAGCTTGCACCCAGGAATATTATCTCTTGAGAGGGTACTAGTTTTGATTTCTTTTCGTTTACTGTGTACCCTAGGCAATTCAGTAATCTTTTTACAAACGCCAGATGCTTTAGTCGAATGTCCTTGTTCTCTGCTTTAATAAGGCAGTCGTCCAAGTAAGGATATATTTGAATTCCTCTTTGTCTGCAAAAAGCAATTACTGGTGCCAGGCATTTTGTAAAGACCCTGGATGCCGTAGATAAGCCAAAGGGCTGTGCAGAGAATTGGTAGTGCATTGAGCCAGCTATGAATCTGAGGCATCTTCTGCAAGATTGTCTGACTGGGAAATGCAGGTATGCCTCTTTTAGGTCAAAATTCAGCCGAGCCTTCTTGCCCAGCATGGGCAGAAGCTGCTGCAGAGTCAACATTTTGAATTTTGGAACGTCCAGAAAAGGGTTTAGAATAGACAGGTCTAGTATTGGTCTCCAAGTTTTGTCCTTTCTGGGTACAAGAAAAGTTTTGAGTAAAATCCTTGTCCCTGCTCTTGTTGTGGTACTCGCTGAATGGCCCTCATGTCCATGAGGGATGAAACTTGTTTTTGTGCCTCTGCCCATTGACTGTGTGGCAGGTCTGGCATACCGTTTGTCTTTGGCAGGGTGCGAAAGTGGAACCTGTAGCCCTGAGACACTATATTCAAGACCCACTTGTCCTGGGTGATCATGTGCCAATTTTGTGAAAAAAAGTGCTAGTTTTCCCCCTAAGGGAGCTGCCAAAAGAGAAGTGCTTGGTATTGGCAGTGGAAAGTCATTGGGACTGTTTCCTACATGGCTGTGATTTGTCTTCTCCGCTTTTGGAGATAGAAGCACTCATTGCTTAGGCCTGTATGTATGGGCTGGGATCTGCCTCTAGGGCGTCTGTATCTGCCTCTTTGTGGCCTGTCTGACACTGGAAAGGACCAAATCTTTGAAGGCCAGTTCCTTCTAAATCTGGGTGGCTGTACCTGTAAGAAATCCTTAACTGTCTGCATAGATTTCACTTTATCCTCCATTTTCTTCTTCTTCTGCCTCAACCCCAAACAAAGTAGCATGCTGTAATGGAGCATCCAATACTTTTGCTTTAAAATGATCAGGCAGATTCTGCTCCTTTAACCAAGCATGCCTCCTAATGACAGAACCCGTAACAGCGGCCCTGCAAGAGACCTCCAGTTAATCAAAACCACATTGCAAAGTATGCTTTCCTACTAGTTCAGCTGCATGCAATAAATCCTGCATTTCCTTGTTTTCTGGACATTCAGAATTTGTCAACATTTTCTGTTTTGGCAGTGACATTAAGTATTGCTGATATTTAAACATATGAAACTGACAATTTAAAGCCCTTAACAGCCAAGGTAGCAGAAGTATAATCCTTTTTCCCCCATATGTCCAGTGCCCTAGAATCCCTATCAGAACGGACAGGGTTTTTTGCAGTCCCCTTTGGGACCCTAAGATATAGTTTCTGGGTCAGCAGCAGGGTTTTTATATAGAAATTGATGAGAATCTGGAACCCTGTAGTATATGTCTGGCTTAACAGGTGCAGGGGTTAGAGAGTCAGGAGACAGGGTGAACTCTGAAAATACATCATCTACAATGTCTAGGAAGTACAGCTGTGTACACTTACCATAAATGTAGACGTTAGAGTGTCTTCACTGTTGCAGTCATCACTGTGGGGTTTCTCCCCCGTCAGCAGGCAGTCCTCGGTCGGCCAGAATCCCAAAGTCTGGGTCCGGCATCGGCTGTTCAGTCATGCTCCCTGACGTCAGAGCGCCAGGAGTACAAAGCTGCCAACCGACGCCATGTTCTCCAGTTTTTCTTGCCCCAGATGTCAGGTGCCCAAAAATGAAGGGTAATAGTAAGACAAAAAGGCAGTATACATCAAACCCCATACCCTGAAGCAAAGACACTTCAGAAGAAGGGTGAAGTAGGAAACCACAGTAATGAAAGGATAAGTGGGGACAGGAGGGAGGGTAACCCAGACTGCAACAGTGAAGACACTCGAACATCTACATTTATGGTAAGTGTACACAACTGTACTATGTTCATCGTGTTTCACTGTTGCAGTCATCACTGTAGTGTTGAATCCCAAAGATGAGCTAAAGGGTGGTGATCATAGAGGAGGAGGGGCGGCTAGAAGCCACTGCAAGACTGCAGAAGCAAAGCCTGCCCTAGACTTAGAGTAAAGAGGTAAATTATAGTGCTTAGAAAAAGTATGCACCGAACTCCAAGTTGCAGCTTCCAAAATGTCTTTGGTAGGTACTCCCCTGAGGAAGGCAGCTGAAGTAGCATCAGTTCGGGTAGAATGAGTCCTAATATTTCCTGGGATTTGCTTTCCATGGTGAGAGTAACAGAATCTGATTCCATGAGCAATCCATTTAGAAACGGTCTGTTTTGAAATAGCTTTGCCTTGGGAATTTGTTGCATAAAAAACAAACAGTTGCTCTGTTTTCCTGATGTTCTTGGTTTTGTCCAGGTAGAAACTAAGTTGTCTGTGTATATCCAAGGAATGTAAGATCCTTTCCCCCTTACTTTGAGGATTGGCGAAAAAGGTTGGTAGGTGGATGGTTTGATTTAAAGCCACTTTGGAAACCACTTTAGGCATGAAAGTAGGATTAGTTCTTAAAGACACCCTATCTTGGTGAAAAATAATACAAGGTTCCACAGCCATGAGTGCTTGCAACTCCGAGACTCTCCTGGCTGAAGTCAAAGACAGCAGGATAGCTGTCTTCCATGATAAATACTTGATATCAGATATGGCAGCAGGCTCAAAAGGAGGCAGAGTGAGTTTTTCCAGAACATAGTTGAGGTCCCAGGTAGGGGTGGGTGGTGTCCTAGGAGGCCTTAAATTCTTTGCTCCTCTGAGAAATGGTTTCAGAAGTGGATGGGAGAAGATTGGAGGATCTGTATTGTAATGTGCAGAGATAGCTGAAGCATGTATTTTTATGGAAGAGAAGGATAAACCCTTATGTATCATGTCTGTCAGGTAAAGTAAAATCAGAGGGATATTAGGAATGAGGGGATCCGAACCCTGAGCAAGCATCCAGGTGCAAAATCTCTTCCATTTGCCTGCATAGGATTTTCTAGTGCTAGGTCGTGTGGCTTCTAAGATGACATCCATGACCTGTTTGGGAAGGAAAGAATTAATCATAGACCCTGAATTTGCCAGGCAGCCAGGCTGAGAGTTTTGACATGAGAATGCAGAACCTGGCCCTGTTGTTGGGACAAAAGGTTTGTAATCGGAGGGAAAATCGAAGGTGGCTCCTGGGATAGATTCATTAGTGTTGGGTACCAAAATTGTCGAGGCCAATTTGGGGCCAGTAAAATCATCATCTTGGGCTTGTCCTGCCTGATCTTTAATAATTCCCGTGGAAGAAGAGGTAGTGGGGGAAAGGCGTACCTAGAGAGGTTTCTTGAACTGAATGAAAGTGCATCCACTTTCCATGCTAGCTTGTGAAATGTCCTTGTGCAGAAATTCTGTAAATGGTGGTTGAGGGGGGATGCAAATAGATCTATGTCCGGGCAGCCCCAGGCTTCTGTTATCATCTTGAATATTTGGGTGTCTAACATCCATTTGTGTGGGTCTGACAGGTTCCTGCTCAGGCTGTCTGCCAGAATATTTTGTTTGCCTGGCAGGAACTGAGCTTGTAGGTCCACGTTGCAGGCTACAGCTGTGTTCCATAGAGTCATGGCTAGTCTGCAAAGGGGGTAAGAGTGGGAACCCCCTTGCTTGTTTATGTACTACATAACTGTGGTGTTGTTTGTCCGTATCAGAAGTTGTCCTGGTTGTAGAAGATCCCTGAAGCCAAGAGGGCATTCTGAACAGCTAGCATCTCTTAAATTGATATGTAGGTGCTTCTGATCCTCTGTCCAAAAACCTTGCAGGCCTTTTCCCTGAAAGTGGGCTCCCCATGGGTAATCCTAGGCATCTGTGGTTAAAACTTGGCTGGCTGGAGGCAGACTGAAGGCTTTCCCTTTGTTGTGAAGACATGCTTTGGTCCACCAAAGGAATTCCTTTTGTAGACAGGGCAGGACGGAAATCTGTGTGTGTAGACTGTGGCAATGCTGGGACCATACGCTTTTTAGGTACCACTGTATTTTCCTCATATGTAGCCTTGCATATGGAATGAGAAGGATGCAGGAGGCCATGTAACCCAATGCCTGCAGGAATTTCCTTGCAGTCAGCTCAGTTAGAGATGCCAAGGTTTTGAAGGTTGAAGCCAGCTGTAGTTGTTTTTCGGATGTCAGGAACGCCATCTGGGTTGTTGTGTTTAGGAGGGCACCCAGAAAGGTTATCTGTTGTGTGGGTGTCAAATTTGACTTTTTTATGTTCACGGTGAATCTCAGACACTTGAGTAGATTTTGAACAAATTCTAGATGCTGGAGTAAGACATCCTTGCTATCTGCTTGAATAAGGCAGTCGTCCAGGTAAGGGTAAATTTGAATTCCCTTGAGTCTGCAATAGGCTACTACTGGTGCCAAGCACTTGAAGACCCTGGGCGCAGTAGACAAGCCAAAGGGCAGCGCAGATAATTGGTAATGTTTCGAGCCAGCCTTGAACCGGAGGTATTTTCTGCACTCCCGTCTGATAGGGATGTGTAAGTAAGCCTCCTTTAAATCCAATGTTACCATCCATGCATCTTTGTTCAACATTGGCAGGAGCTGCTGTAGGGTAAGCATCTTGAATTTTGGTATCTCCAGGAAAGTGTTTAAGACTGACAGGATCCAGGATGGGTCTCCATGAATTTTGTTTTCTGGGAACTAGAAAGAGTCTTGAGTAAAAACCTTGCCCAGTCTCTGATTGTGGGACTAGTTCTATGGCCCTCATAGCCATGAGGGATCCCACCTGGTTTAAGGCCTCTGACCTTTGGTGTTTTGGTAGGTCTGGCCATCCGTTTGGTCTTGGTAAAGTATGAAAGTGGAATTTGTAACCTCTTGAAACTACATCCAGAATCCACTTGTCTTGGGTTATGTAGGTCCAATTTTGCTGAAATAGGGAGAGTTTTCCTCCGAGAGGGCTTCCAGGCGAGAAATTCCTGTAGCCCTGCCGGGGGAGCCATTGAGCTTGTTTTCTATAAGATTGAGGTCTGTCCTCTCCACCCCTGGGGGTGGAAGCAGTCCACTGTCTTGGTCTGTAAGAGGTCTGAGTTTGAGGCCTCCCTCTGGAACGCCTAGATCTACCCCTCTGAGGCCTGTACGAGGTAGGAAAGGACCAATTTTTAGTTGGCCAATTTCTACTAAATCTTGGGGGCTGAACTTGTAAGAAATCCTTAACTGTTTGCATGGATTTTGCTTTATCCTCCATTTTCTTTATCACCTCTTCAGCCTTAGATCCAAACAAAACATTATGCTGAACAGGAGCATCCAGTAACTTTGCTTTCACTTGATCAGGTAGGTTTTGCTCCTTTAACCAAGCATGCCTTCTAATGACTGTGCCAGAGGCAGCCGCCCTGCAAGAAGCCTCCAAGGCATCAAAACCACAGTGTAAACCATGCTTCCCCACTTGTTCAGTGGCATGTATCAAATCTTGTAATTCCTTATTATCTGCACATGCAGAAATGGTAGCTAGCTTTTGTTTCATAATAGACAGTAAAAATTGTTGATATTTTAGCATATGAAATTGGCAATTTAAAGCCCTAATAGATAAAGCAGCAGAAATGTACACTTTTTTGCCCATCTCTCCAAAGCTCTAGAATCCTTATCTGAGGGAATAGGGTTTTTAGCAGAAGCGGCCTTAACCCCCTTAGGACCCTGAGAAATGGTTTCTGGATCAGCAGTAGGATTTTTGAAAAGGAACTGCTGGGAATCAGGGACCCTATAGTATCTGTCGGGCTTAGCAGGGGCTGGGGGAAAAGAATCCGGAGTTAAATTAGCCTCAGAAAAGGCATCATCCACAATATCCAAAATAGGAGGAATAGCCAGGGGTCTATGTTGGGGAAGAAGAAGGAAATCCCTAAGTCTTCTCTTAGATTCAGAGTACTCCTGTCCTTCCCAGTGAAAATGTTCCCTCATTTCATGTAAAGTTTCCCCAAAAGAAAAATCCTCAGGGGGCGGGGGGGGGAGCTGAAGGAATCGAGTCCTCAGCATCAGAATCCTCATAAGGAGGGAATGAGTAATCCTGGTCAGAGGAAGACACCGAAGAAATAGATGCCTGATCAGAAGAATCATAATCCAAATCTTGCCTAGGCCTTTTATCTGGAGGGGGATGAGAACCCCTAATCATGGTTAATAAATCCTCTGCCATTTTGAGTAACTGTTTTTGAGATTTGGGCCCCAGATCAGAAAAGGCCTGGGCTGACATCTTAGATTTAGAAGGAGGCTTTGCCTTTATCAGAAGCTGTGTAGGCCTGAAAACCCCCTCGGAAGCCGGTACCTGCACAGCGGCTCCGGACCCATCCGAGGGAGCATTGTCCGACGGTCCTGCAACTGAAATGCTCAAAGGCCTAGTTGGCTCCTCGTGGGAGTCCATTTCGGCAGTAGGTTCAGAAATGGCCGATGACAGGGGCTGCTAAAGTGCCTCACTGACGACGGCCGAACCAGAAGCTGGCTCCGCTTGTAAAAGGTAGTCTGATTTGGACCTCAGAGGCCTGTCCTTATCCTTGTTTCGTTTGTGAATTCCAGTAGTCGGAAGCGAGTCAGCCGACTTTTTATAATTAAATCGCCTACCGAAGTAGTGAAAAGCAAATTCGTACCTTCGCTTAATCATACGTTGGTTAAATTTAGCACAAAAATTACAACTAGCTACGTCGTGGTCAGGGCCTAACCAAGGAATACAGTAAGAATGGAAATCCTTATGAGGTATTTGCTTCCCACAAGAAATGCAATTAACTTTTTCTGACATCGGACTGGAGCAAGAAAAAAGTTTCCCCAACGGGGTACTTAGTTTTGAGAAGAAGAAGTAAGTCTTCGGACTGAAGTACCAGGAAAAAAAACAGGAGTCAGCCGACTGGCACTTGCGAACTGCTTTCACCGCACGACAAGAAAGACTGGGGAACATGGTGTCGGTTGGCAGCTTTGTACGCTTGGCGCTCTGATGTCAGGGAGCATGACTGAACAGCCGACGCCGGACCCAGACTTTGGGATTCTGGCCGACTGAGGACTGCCTGCCGGCGGGGGAGAACCCCACAGTGATGACTGCAACAGTGAAACACGATGAACATCAGGTGGAATAGCAAGAGGTCTGTGCTGAGGAAGTAAAAGAAAGTCTCTGAGCCTTTTCTTAGATTCTGAGTAATTTTGGCTCTCCCAGTGAAAGTGCTCCCTCATGGTATGCAGGGTTTCCCCAAAAGAATAATCCTCAGGAGGAGAGGCTGAAGGGATAGAGTCTTCAGCATCACAATCCTCATAGGAAGGAAGAGTGTATCCCTGGCCAGAAGAGGAGTCAGAGGAAATGGAAACCTGATCTGAAGATTCATATTCTGTCTCTTGTCTAGGCCTCTTATCAGGAGGGGGATGGGAATCCCTGAACAAAGTAATTAGGTCTTCGGCTATTTTAAGCATCTATTTTTTAGGCATGAAAGTTTGTCCTGGAGAATGCTGTACTTGTTTCTTTGTCTTTAAAGGTGCTTTAGTCTTTGCCTTTGAAGCTGAGGTTGGCTTTACATATAACTGTGTAGGCCTGAAAACACCCTCAGAAGCTGTTGCCTGCTCAGCGGCTCCGGACCCATCTGAGGGAATAGTTTCAGTGTGTCCAATACCTTGAGTTTCCAGAGGCCTAGTTGGCTCCATGTGGGAGTCGGAAGCAGCCTGTGGCTCTGAGGTAGAAGGCGTCAGGGGCTGCGAAAGCGCCTCACTGAGAACCGGCGACTGGCCTAGCGGAGGCCTCGTTGGTTTTGGACCTCGGATGCCTATCCTTTTCCTTGTGCTTTTTATAAACTCAGGTCGTCGGCTGTTCCGATGGCATTATATAATTAAATCTCCGGCCAAAGTAATGAAAGGCAAAATCGTACCGACGCTTAATAGTGCGTTGGTTAAATCTCGCACAAAACCGACAGCTAGCAACTTCGTGGTCAGGGCCTAGGCAAGGAATACAGTAAGAGTGAAAATCCTTATGAGGTACTTGTGTCCCACAAGAAATACAATGGTTACATTTTTCTGACATCGGTCTGGAGCAAGAAAAAAGTTTCCCCAACGGGGTACTTGGCTTTAATGAAGACTTCGGTTCTGAAATTCGATTTTGAAAATCTCAGGAGTTGGCCAACTGGCACTTGCGAACTGATTTTGCTTCGGGCACCGAGTGGCAAGAAAACAAAAATGGCGTTGGCTGCATCTTTTATACCCCTGGCGCACTGACGTCAGAGAAGAGGCGACAGCAACCAACGCCGGACCAAGACTTTGGAATTCAGGCCGAATGCGGGTAGCCTGCCAGCAGGATAACCCAAGTGTAAAGACTGCAACAGTGAAACACTATGAACAACAGCTATGTTATACGGGTTGGAGACAGTGGCATTGACAAAAAGGCAGGAGTCGGAGCTTAATGTGACAGAGCTGAAGATGTTAAGATTTGCACTAGGTGTGACGGGGATGGACAGGATTAGGAATAAGTATATTAGTGGGTCAAGCCCAGGTTAGAAGGTTTGGAGACAAAGCCAGAGAGGCAAGATTACGTTGTTTGGACATGTGCTGAGGAGGGATGCAAAGTATATTGGGAAAAAGATGCTAAAGTTGAAGCTGCCAGGTAACAGGAAAAGAGGAAGGCCTAAGATAAGGTTTATGGATGTGGTGAGAGAGGACATGCAGGTGGTTGGTGTGACAGAGCAAGATGCAGAGGACAGGAAGAAATGGAAACAGTTGATCTGCTGTGGCGACCCCTAACGGGAGCAGCCGAAAGAAGAAGACACATTGCCAGTATAATACTCTTCATACATACTTCAGCTGCTTGACTGTTTTGTTGTGGGTTACAAGAAGATATCTACATCTGAAGTGCGCTGCACATAAGTCACGATGAAACAAACAGCTCATCATACTAGCTCTTGGGCTGGTATGCATGATAAACAGAAACTGTTACCATTGCCTAACCCACCTAAAGATGCTTTAAGTTTAGAACTTTCTACTTTGCTCTTTACTGACAAAGTGGATGCAAAATTAAAAAAAAAAAAACTGTTCTCTCTTGGATGCAAAATTAAAAAACTGTTCTCTCTTCTGGCTGGTATGTAACAAAGTTGCAATCTACTGACACCAAAACCTCAAACCCTTTGAATATAGGCAGTCATGAAAAATAACAAATGTGCTTATTTTAGACAGTTACCAAATAATCACTGCAACCACCTTTTTAAATCTGCCAGGATAATAATAAGTGTAAGTGGACCTAAGGGTTAAAGAGTTCCCACTTCTTGATATAACGCAGTGGTTTAACTGCACTGCAGTTTGTTAATTTACGTTGGCAAAATACATACAGCTTAAAAATTTAATATGCAAAAAAGTCAAATTAATGCATACATCTTTACAATAACTGCAAACCACAGAGATGTGTGTTACATTGCATCTCACAAATCCCATGCAAAGGAAATTTAAGCACTCGTACCAAAGCTGTAGCTTCTTATTATAATGTCTGATGGTTAATTGCTACGTGAAAAACCACACAATGCAAGAAAAAAAAAAAAACACAAAGCAAACCACAATACAATTCTAGCACTGCTGTCAGAACATTCACTTGTAAGCTTGCTTAAACTTACCAGGATTTTAGGATAGACCACAGTGCGAAGGGTCATTTGCAGATTATGTATACTGAAACACACCTAGAAGTTCTCCTTTGCTAGGATCAAAAATCTTTAGTAAGATAAAGTTTATCACCAACAATTATTATCCCTTTATCTGCAATAATGCATTGCGAAAATGTCAGCAAAGCTATGCATTAAAGTTCATTATGTGAATTTACTCCAAAATCTTAAGTTATCCTTTTGCAAATTTTCTATTTCAGCATTCAGGTTTTATACAGAGAAGGCAAAGATGCCAATATTTGAACATTATCTAGTAGTTTACTATAGAATCAGATTCACATTTACAGACATCTAAACAAATGTGAGAAAAGGAGTTAAAAAAAATTAAAGGTTTTATTCAACAATAAGGGTAATGAAGAAAGCTTACTCTCACAGTTTTACCTAAAATGTTAAGCGCATCTCAGAACTTAACAATTCAACTGGTCCTTGGTAATCACTCCATTACTCCCCCTCCACATGTTATGTTGAGCACATAAGCAAACTTTGCAGTGGCACTGTACAAACGTATCTTAGTTTCAGCAACAAATCTATACACATGCAGGCAGAAGTGTGCCAGTAACACCTGTAGACGCTCACTTTTCAGAACACCATGTCTGCATGCCTCTGAATGAACCAATACTAAAGGAATATTCTCCCGTGGGATGAAAATGATCAAATCTTTCAGTTGATGCAATACTAAAGGAGTGGCCCGAGAACCCTAACTTACACTGCAAACAGCTTTTGCATTTAAAAAGAAGTAAAAAAGAAAATAGCATGGTGTGCCTCAAGTGAACAATCTGTACACACAATTTATGCTATTTTTTCATCCATGCAGCTGATCAATGGTGTACCTAGGTACCGCTCCTCATTTGAAGGGTTTACCTATTCCTCCTAGACTCCCCTGTACTTGCTCTGATTAAGGGAACTGAGAAACCCAGGGACTGCATCACATTGCTGTAATAGGGCGTTTCTGCTTTAAGCTCCACTTCTCGGTTTCCTCTGTGCATACACCTGAAACATCCATTAAACATCCATGGGTGAGTGCACAATGGGGACCATCCTGATGTGCTGCCCTGTCTCTGCAGCAGCTTAGCCAACATCTTCCTCCTTTCCTCTTTTTGTAAAAACACCTCCCTTCAAGTCTTCAGCCTCCACTAGGGACTGAATGCTAGTTAACACCCAGAATGACCACCCCCTCCCCCTGACAGTGTCTCAAAAGCCTAAGCCACTAATCGAACCAAAGTTACATAGTCAGGGCTTTATTCCTCTATACCACGGCTCTGACAGTCACAGTATTCTAAAATATGAATGAAAATGTTAATGCATTTCAGAGATAAAGATTTTACAAATCTACTTATTTTTGGAACATGGGATTGCCAACTATGCACAAATCAGAAACTGTGACACTAAATATATTCAGATATCCACTCATCCTCCAAGTGGCCCTAAATGTCTGGATGACAAAATGGACCCCCCCAGAAAAAGTCAATGAAGTAGCCACTCTGTCACAAATGAAACAAATTAACAAGTGGTAAAGAATTCTCACCCGTGATAATTCATTTTGTCTTTCTTCTTTTTCCTGTATATGACAAACACAATTATGGCTATGATCAATACCACTACTCCAAGAAGAGCAGGAACTATGACCCAGACTTCTCTAGATGTACGTGGGGAACTACCTGGAAACAGAACAAAGAACAAAGTCAGTTTAACATTTTTCTTTTTTTTTGTTAACTCACACATTACACATTTTTAGGTCTCTTGACAATGGTGATCATGCAATTTCTTTCTGGAATCTGCAAAAAGTTGTGCAGGTTCCAAAAATAAACATACAGCACTACTATATTATACCATTTTTGTCAAGCAATACATAAAACTGTAATTAGTAGGACAACAGTAGGATAATTGAAAGACTTAACCAGCATTTATTTTTCATACATCCAAACAAAAATCCCAGAAGTGTGGTTGACGAAGTTTGCTGATGACTGCAAGTTGGGCACAGTTATCTCCTCATCCACTGACATGAATACTGCTCGAGCAAGGACAGGAATATGCACATGCCCAGTGCACAGAGCTTCATGTAAAAAATGCAGTGTAGTATCATTTGGCAAAAAAATGTTCCCACGTCATGCATTACAAACGGAACTTCTCTTCAGACAGACTTTGGTACTTGCATGAACTCTCTCTTGTTTGATAATCAGTTTTTCACCAGAGTCAAGAAATCTTTCTACATGGCTCACAGTTTCCAAGAGGATATCTTCAAGAGCCAAAGTTGTCATCCTACCACAGCAATCATCCATTATCAGACCCCGCTATCTTACACAATGTCACCTTTTGGATGTACAGATCCAAACAGTGTTTAATTGGAAAGACCTCAAAGGAATTCTAAGAAAGAAAATTAAAGGCCTTAAATTCTTCAACCATCTTGAAAGAGCACCGTGCCTCTCCTTATGCTCAGTGGCCTACCCAGCTGCTCTGAGCTAACCCATGTATCTCTTTTTGTGCCACGAAAGAATCTTATTTGACCTAATTTTTCATAAAACTAGTGGCTCTATAATCACTTGCACTGGGGACCCAAATTAACACCAACAAATAATACTTGCTAGAGGGTTAGGCTCTTAACTCAATGTATTCCCAAGCCTTTGGAATAAATTCCACTACAGGTCACACAAAGTAGTGCTTTGGCTACCTTAAGGCTAGCCTTGACAAGTGGATAGGTAGACAAGTTTACAGCAGTGTATTATGTACAGACATGCTCAGTTTGAGAGGACAGCACTATTAAAAGCTGTCGCCACCATTTGCAAGCACTTAAGTGCATTTACTTAAAGGAATACATGGGTAGGCATTTTATGGTCCTTGTGATCTCTTGCCTGGAATTGTTCCCAATAAAGATTTACCTAATTCGGTTTGGATACAAAGGCAACATTAAAGAAAAATAACCCAACCAAATTATTGTTTCCTTTCCATTTTATCAAGAAAGTACAGCTTTGTGATAAAGTCACATACAAATAAAAGGATCACTGTTAAATGATTAAACATATTTATTGAAAACAAGACAAGCATACCTTGGTTTTCAGAACTCAGGTGTCCCCCTAGCACACTGATGTAGTCACAAACCACTGCTATTAAAAGGCAACCCAGCTATAAATGAGAGCAATTTCAGCACTTCTCTCCTTTTTTGCTCTCCAGGGCAAGGCAGGCAGCAGCAAAAAAAGTTCATGTGGCACACAAGGAACCAAAGTCCACTGAAAAAAGGGAAAACACACACTCACATTTTTTCTCTCTATCTAAATGTGTGTGTGTGTGTGTGTGTGTGTGTGTGTGTGTGTGTGTGTGCGTGTGCGTGAGAGAGAGAGAGATGGAGAGAGAAACACACATTTGTGTGTGTACTTATGTATAAACTCAAGACTGCACAACACTGAGGATAATGGAAACCTTTCTTACTGCCACAGATTTTGCTATTATACATCTTCATTTTAACAGAAAGGATGTGATCTGCATATACATTTGCGTGAACACTCACATGTACACATAATACTGGCCTCCTTTTATATTATCAAGGACACAGATTTAACAGTTTCAGCAGTGTCCTGCCCTTAATGGAGGAAGACTGATTGAAATGACTGCACACTTCATTGATAGGTGCCAACAAATGGTTTACAAAGAGCGAGACTAACACAGTTTGGCAGGTATTTAGTATACATGTTTGAGCTTTTTCTTCTATGACTGCTTCAGTTTTACAGTACTTTGAGATGAGAGGTTTAGGGATATGGTGCTGGCTGAGGACTGAAAGGTGCTAGGTGTTTTCTAGGCAAGCTTATGGCTTAGTAGTGATGAAAGGGCATATTCCACATCACCAAAGTGCAATTTCATAGTTGTCATTTATAATAAGATTGGGTTTAGGAAGGGTGCATCCCCCACAAGGGGTTCAGATTCCCCTCTGAAAAAAAACATTGGCTTGGGCATTTTCTGTCACAGTGATGGCTGTGTGTCTGTCATTGTGGATTGATTGAATGAGCTTTGATTTGAGTATGTACTGTTGTGTGGGATAGGCTATGGGATTAGCTTGTTTTTAATCCTTGAGTTGAGAGCACTGTTTTTGCAGATATCAACACATTCATACACATGCATACTTTATGTATACATGCACGCAATTAAATCTGTCTTAAATGCAAATATATAATTAGAAAAGCAGAAACGTTTATACATATAAATCGGTATGACCTGCAATCACAAATCAATACTCTTACTCAAATTGCTGCTCCTAGATTATGAAAAAACATTTACTTCACGAGCTTCACTTTGCAACTGTATTCAAAAACAGAGTAGCAAAGTATCTGTTTTGCAAATATTACTAGACCCAGTATGTCTAGAATACTAGGTGGCAGGAAGGAGCCTATACTGCAACTAGATTATTCATGCATCTACTGTTAGGGTATGTTATCATACCACTGTAAGCAAGGATCACTGATGCAGGATTCAATATCTGTACAGGAAGAGTAGAGTGCAATGCAGCTTACAGGTTCAATAAAAGCAGATAGCCTACAGTAAAACAGCAAATCCTCCTCTGCCACTAGACTTGACATACATATGTGTGTACACACATGCATACATTATATATGTGTGTGTGTGTGTGTATATATATATATATATATATATATATATATATATATACATACATATATATATATATATATATACATACATATATATATATATATATATATATATATATATATATATATATATATACACACACACACATACACACATTATATATATATATATATATATATATATATATATATATATATATATATATATACACATACACATATGGGTCCCATTTAGATGATCGAAGTTTCAGAACTTCAAATTTCATATTGCCGGGACCATATGATCGAAGTTTTAAAACTTTGAACATCTAAACAAAACAAATCCCTAGATGTTTATGCAGGGGGGCAAGCCCCCGCCCCACCCCCACTACTTAAATATACCATCTCAGAGATCGCACTACAGTGAAGGGAAAGGGAAAATTTCCTGTTCCGCTCTGTATGAAGATCTCCGGTTAGGTGTTTGAAGTATTAAAACTTCGATCATATGGTGTCGGCCATATGAAATTCGAAGTTCTGAGACTTCGATCACCTAAATGGGACATATATATATATATATATATATATATATATACACATACACATATATATAGATAAATATATATATATATATATATATATATATATATATATATACATATATATTACACACACACACACACACACACACACACATAATGTACATGTACACACACAAACAGGTACACTGGGATGACCATGCAACTGAGCAGACACATTACTGTAAAAGCATGGAGTGGTACCTGGTAGCTGTTGATATGTAAGACACTATCTTCACTCCATAGTGCCTAACTATACTTACATCATGCAAACGGTTAACCACTTCAAAAGGGTCAGTTTAATAAACACCTCTGCTTCACATCAGGCTGTACATAACACCTCTGATCCAACTGTACCATCCATGAGGTACAACATTCTTTCCCCCTTCACTCTTCTACTTGGGATAGAAGACTGTAAGATGAATAGATTTATTTTAAAGTCTCAACTCCCCATGATAATCTGATCCCAGTATTTTCAAATAAGAGCACCTTCATTCTGCTGTAAAAGCATCATCTCCCATTAAGTCCCCCACTCCTGTTAATTCATGCTATGCAACTGCATAATGACCAGTATTTACATACCCTATTCAGATCAAGAATGCTGACCTCCCCCCGAAGGGCAGTCATCAATACACATAGGAACAGGGCAGACCCTGGAAGCTACCAGTGTTACTCATTGAGGCTTTTTCACTTAGCATGTTATGTTTGAGTCCTAACACCATACCCTTGCATACTGGCATTTGTTCTAGGCTGGGTGGGCAATGAGACAGTTCACAAAGCATGTCCATCCCATACCATGAGCAGACACATCCACATACCAGTCCACCCATAAACCCAGTTTCCCTACTGTGTCTCATCCTCTTGCCAAGACCCTGAGGGACAGTCTACCACCAAAAAAATTCCTCTTCTCTTAATATAGTCATGACTATCCTCTGCAAAAACTGAAAAGCATCTCTAAGATAACCATCACACAGCAGAATTTACCAGATGAAATGAAGCCAACATTTAGTTTTCCATAACAGAATTTAGATCCAATGCCAAAGCCACTGGAAGTCTAGGACGTCTCTAATGTAAAATCCTCCTATTACCTGCTTAATCCAATTCTTGGTACAGGAGGCCTGGAGCCAATAATTCTCATATGTTACCAAAGTAGGCCCACTGGATAAATGGTCCCTTTCCAAGGGCGACCCAGGAGCACTGTTTGGCTCAGTGATTTCCACAAGATCATACAGTAGGCAAATAAGGGCTGTACGACTCAAATTCTGTACCACAGGAAGTACAGCTCACAGCCTTCGCCCTCTGTGATAGTTTAGTTAGTTCATAGTTTTAGTACTAAGCTAACTGCCCTTGTGAGCCATTTTAAGCTTAGCCAATTATCCCTTGTGAGACTCAAACCCTGCACCTTATGTTTCTAAGGCAAACACCTTAGCCATTAAGCCACCCTCCCACCAGACATAAAATGACAGACACACAGAGACAGACACACAGAGACACTTCTCAGTCTGAAGGAATACCAACTCACATCTGCCTTTTCTAAACTGAAAAAATACTGTGCCTCTTGGTAAAGAAAACATGCATAAGTGACTGAAAGGACCAATATTTGCAATAAATAGAAAACACCAGACAGTGATAAAAAGGAAATTGAAAATGCCTACATTAATGGAGTTGCACAGACACCAAATGAAAAACAAAGGTTGAAACCTGTAGCATTCAGACTTTTATAGGTGTTTACTAGGCTAATGACCACATGGGCCTTTTTAAGACTTACCATGCACCCCAATCTCGGACTAGTTCTGGTAACCTTGATAAGTGTAAGCAGGGGCTTGGCAGATGAACCATTTACAAGCTGCCTGTGTCCATTAGAGACATAGCTGCCAAATTAGGGATGAATTTCCCGTTCCCATCCAACTGTCCAAGTGACACTTGAACTGGGTTAGGGAGGAACTCCGCTTTGCATGGATGTGGAGCCTGTTCCTGAGACAGGGTAGTCTCTGAGATATATACCAGTCTCTCCAGCAGGTCCTATTTATATCTCAGGCAAGATGTATATCTTTAGAATGGGTAATTCTAGTTCTGTTTATTTTGCTGATATGTAGGAGGTCCATCAGAGTGGGGGTCTGACAATGCCCTGTATGCCAGGCATAGCACTCCCCTCAACATCCTATAATAGACCGAATACAGGGACAGGGCCTTGAGGCGGTCTGCACAGGACATTTTACTAACGCCCTGTATTCTTTTAGTGAGGAACCTCTGCAGACGTTCCATTTGTTGGATATGCCTGGCTAGGTACATACCAAAGGGGGCACTTTACTCAATGACAGGTCTGATGAATGTTGAATACAGTGGAACAATGACTTCCTTGGACCTAGATGTCATACCTTTGTTTACAAGTTGCACAGCATAAAATTATTTCCTCACTACTACAGACACATGGTCAAAGGCTAGAGCAGTTCCCAGACTACTGGGTCAACTCTAAGGAGTGTGTTATCAATATGATAGTTACCAGGGGTGCATTAGCCTCCTTTAAAATTTGCTAAAAAACTCACTGCAGAATATGTAACTTGGGACTACCTTGAGACATTCCAGTTTGTTACACTGAGATTTGGACAGAACACTTTTCTTCACTGCTGAGAAGTTGTTGTTGCTGAAAGGTAGTGTCTATGTTACTGATAACCAAATTCAAAAAAGTAAATCACCGCTCCCTTAGTTAGTAGGGAGCAACTAGAATTAAATTTGAATTTGATTTAATCTCAATAAGTACTTAAATAGTTTTGTCAGAATGAATTTTACATAAATACAGTATTCTGCCTAGAAAGAGACCATTCAGGAGAAATTACCATTTTATTTATTTCATTTTACATTTACTGAGTGGGGATGTCTGTTTGGGCACAAAAGTGGCCCATTTGCAGCAGAGACCTGTGGAGGAAAGCTCCAAGAACATGTAGATATACAAATGCAGCAGAACCCTGTCAGAAATACCCATCTACAGAGCACCTCTTAGATCAGTCCTGAAAGCACCCCTTTTGTGACAACAGTGTTGCAAACCTAGCATTATGGACTGTTGAACTGCACTTTTTTCTCCTGCCAGCCTTATTGACTTGGGTCTTCTGAGGCAATGTATTAACTGCCTCATCTACACTGGCAACCCTCTACTAATAACTCACTGTAGTACAAAGTGCGAGAGATTTATTTACTCCAAGAATCTTGAATCCCTTCTCTCTCGCACTCAAAACAACAACACTGAAGAGGCCATCAACTCACCCACCACTACTCGTGCACAACGTACCACTTACTCATACACTGGACGCATCAAACACATAAACAGACATATGTGGAGGTTCTCTCAAACTTACTGAAACACCACAGACTTCCAAAACAAGACTGCTACAACTAACAGTTCCAACAGCATCCAAGATACACAGCAACACCACTGTCTCACCTACCAAACCCTTAAGGCATTAACACTCAAAAAAAAACAAAACAAAAAAAAAAAAAACTTTCTTGCTACTGGAAACTCCATAGTGAGATGCATTCTGTCCCACTCAACAGGTTAGATGTGGAGAAAGTCATGGCCAGCTGCCTGCCCAGTGTCAGGATTCCTCAGATCACACATGCACTCAGGTCTCTCGGCAGCAAGTACCATTGTGACACTGTCATAGCTCATGTTGGAGTGAACGAGCAGGGACATACCTCACTGGACTATATGAAGAGACATGATTGAGCTCTCAAGAGTATGTCCCTAGCTTGAGCAGCACATTACCCTCACCTAGAATGATGCCACAGCATAAACAAAAAAAAGTTATGTTCTTACCACAACGTTCCATGTGAATTGTTCATCTCGCCTTTGTTCTTACACACGGGTTCGGAGCCGATCCCTCGGCTCCAAGTCGGCCACATTCCAAGCCTTGTGTCTAAGAGAACCTCGAGGCACAGTCCCATCCCATGATCCTCTCCTGCTAACCCTCAGATCTCGTTTGCTATGAAACCAGACCCCATAAAACATAACTGTCTACACATGCCTACGCATCCATACACACCTACTCGTAAGTACTAAAATTATAAGGGCAGACGTACACTGAATATGTACGGATACGTAGAGACAGACGGTAGCGAAAGCCACGAGAAAACCACCAGTCACGAGTCGTACCAGTTCTTCCAGAACACGGAGGGGGGAAGGAGGGAGAGAATGCAAGAACAAAGGCGAGATGAACAATTCACATGGAATGTTATGGTAAGAACATAACTTCTTTATGTGAAATTGTTCGATCTTGCCATTTGTTCTTACACACGGGTAGCGTCCCTAGCACCCCAGCCCTGGGTGGCTCACGGAAGAACATTCCTGAGAACAGTGGAACCAAAGGAAGCCCTGTCCCTGGAGGTCTTATCCACTTTGTAGTGAGTAATAAATGTATGAGGTTTGGCCCAAGTAGCCGCTGCACAAATGGTATCTATCGGTAAATGAGCGGCATGGGCCAGGGAAGTAGATACAGCTCTGGTAGAGTGTGCTTTAGCTTTGAGTGGAAGTGACTGCTTGGAGGACGAATAGACAAAGTTTATACAGTCTGAAAGCCATTTGGATAAAGTGCATTTTGTTACTGCCGGTCCTTTCTTATTATCTGCATAAGAAACAAAAAGTTGATCTGACTTCCTAAATTCTTTTGTTCTGTCCAGATAAAATCTTAGCTGTCTGTGCACGTCCAATTTGTGTAACATGTACTCCAGTTTATTGGAATGGTGCCTGAAAAAGGTGGGGAGTTCAATGGATTGATTAAGATTAAACTCCGAACAGACTTTCGGCCGAAAGGACGGATTAGTCTGTAAGGTGACCCTGTCTGGATGAAATCTCATACACGGGGGTCTAATTGACAATGCCTGTAGCTCTGAGACTCTGCGAGCTGAAGTGATTGCAAGAAGAAACAGTTTTCCAAGAAAGATATTTTAGTGGGCATGACAAAGCTGGTTCAAATGGTGATAGCATGAGCTGAGACAGCATCAGATTCAAGCTCCAGGGAAAAACTGGGTTTCGAATGGGTGGTCGGAGATGAAAGGTACCCCTTCATTAACACTCTACAAAGTCTGTGAGACATAATTGTAGCACTCCCTTCACCCACATGGAAATTAGATATGGCAGCCAGCTGCACCCTTATCGTGGAAGTTGAAGCCCCCTGATGAAAGAGTGTAGATAAAAATTCTAGAATCTTATGAATAGGAGCCACCAAAGGATCTATATCTTGTTTGGAGGCCCAACACGCAAAACATTTCCACTTGCTCTTATACAGTTTCCTAGTGGAAGCTTCATGGGAAGAAATCAAAATGTGTTGCACTGATGGAAATAAGAGGTCCGACGTGGCTAAGTTGGGAAGTGGAGCAGCCAAGCTGTCAATTTGAGGGACCGAAGAGAGGGGTGAAGAAAGTACAGTTGTGTACACCTACCACAAATGTAAATGTTCGAGTGTCTTCACTGTTGCAGTCATAACTGAAGGGTGCTCCTGCCGGCAGGCAGCCCGAGGTCGGCCAGAATCCCAAAGTCTGGGTCCGACGTCGGCTGTACAAGCTAGTACCCTGACGTCAGTACGCTCTGGTACATAGCCCTCAGCCGACGCCATCTTCTCCAGCCTTTCTTGCCCTAGATGTCAGAAGTCCCCAATAAATCAAAAATGAATCCAACAAGGAAACACAAATACACCACAAAAGAGAAAAAGAGGGGATAGGAGGGAGGGAAACACCGACTGCAACAGTGAAGACACTCGAACATCTACATTTATGGTAGGTGTACACAACTGTACTATGTTCTTCGTGTTTCACTGTTGCAGTCATAACTGAAGGGTGGAATCCCAAAGCAGTGAAAAAAGGGAGGAGGCTTAGACAGAAGAAGGGGCAGCAAGAAGACCCTGCAAAACAGCAGAGGCAAAGCCTGCCCTGGTCTTAGAATACAAAGGGAGATTGTAGTGCTTGGAAAAAGTATGCACAAAACTCCAAGTGGCAGCTTCCAAGATATCCTTAGTAGGAACTCCTCTGAGAAAAGCTGTAGAAGTGGCAGCTGCTCTAGTAGAATGACTTCTCACAGTACCTGGAAACTGTTTCCCATGATGAGTGTAACAAAATCTTATTCCATAAGAAATCCATTTGGAAATAGTTTGCTTGGAAATAGCCTTTCCAAGAGAATTGGAAGCAAAAGAAACAAACAATTGGTTAGATTTTCTGAACTCTTTAGTCTTGTCCAAGTAAAATCGTAACTGTCTGTGCACGTCCAAAGAATGCAAAATCCTTTCCCCTTTATTTTGAGGATTAGGAAAAAGTAGGAAGGTGAATTGTTTGATTTAAAGCCACTTTCGAAATCACCTTAGGCATGAAAGTAGGATTGGTCCTCAAGGATACTCTGTCCTGGTGGAAAATAAGGTATGGTTCCAAAGCCATGAAAGCTTGCAACTCTGAGACCCTTCTGGCAGAAGTCAATGCTAACAAAAGAACTGTCTTCCAAGATAAAAACTTAATATCTGAAGATGCAGCAAGCTCAACAGGAGGCAAAGTAAGTTTTTCTAAAACATAATTAAGATTCCAAGCAGGAACAGGAGGGATCCTGGGAGGCCTTAAATTCTTAGCCCCTCTCAAGAATTGTCTCACCAAAGGATGAGAAAAAACATGAGGATCAGTATTGAAATGAGCAGAAATAGCAGAAGCATGAATCTTTATGGAAGAAAAGGAAAGTCCATTAGACAAAAGATCCGAAAGGTAAAGCAAAATCGAAGAGAGATCAGGCACCAGTGGATCCAAGCCTCGGTCCTGCATCCAAATACAAAATCTCTTCCATTTAGAGGCATAGGATTTCCTAGTGCTAGGCCGTCTAGCTTCCAGAAGAACATCCAAAACTTGTTTGGGAAGACTAGAAGAAATCAAATTCCTTTGAAGAGCCAAGCTGCCAGGCAAAGGGTCTTGAGATGGGAATGTAGCAACTGACCCTGATGCTGAGACAGAAGAGAAGGGTTCAGAGGGAGAATCCAAGGAGGTTCTAAGAACAGGTGCTTTAAAGTTGGATACCAAAACTGTCGAGGCCAATTTGGAGCAATCAAGATGAGGAACTTGGACTTGTCCTGTTTTATCTTCAGTAATACCCGAGGAAGTAGAGGGAGAGGAGGGACGGCATATCCCGAAAGATTTCTCCAGCTGAAGGACAGGGCATCCACTTTCCAAGCTGTTTTGTGGAAGGACCTGGTGCAAAAGCGAGGCAGCTGATGATTGAGATGGGATGCAAACAGATCTGTCTGGGGACATCCCCAAACTGCAGTAATCCTGTTGAATAAGTTGGTGTCTAGCATCCATTCGTGAGGATCTAAAATGTTTCTGCTCAGGCTGTCTGCTAAGAGATTCTGTTCTCCTGGGATGAATTGAGCCTGGAGATGTAGATTCAGATTAAGAGCTGTGTCCCATAAAGCCATAGCTAGTCTGCAAAGGGGGTACGAATGACAACCCCCCTGCTTGTTTATGTACCACATGACTGTAGTGTTGTCTGTGCGAATCAAAAGAGGCCCTGGGTGCAAAAGGTTCTTGAAGGCTAGAAGAGCATTTTGAACTGCCAACAATTCCTTCAGCTTGATGTGCCAGTGAAGATGGTCCTTTGTCCAGATTCCCTGCTGGCAATTGCCTAGAAAATGTGCTCCCAAAGCATAATCCGAGGCGTCCGTGGTTATGATTTGAGAAGGTTGAGGAAGACGGAAAGGTTTTCCTTCGTTTAAAGCACACACCCTGGACCACCAAAGGAACTCCTTCTGGAGGCAGGGGATCAGAGGAATCAGAGTGTCCAAATCGTGGTAATGCTGTGACCATACACCTTTCAGATAGCATTGAAGCTTTCTCATATGAAGCCTTGCATTTGGAATCAACAGAATGCAGGAAGCCATGTGGCCCAGTGCCTGCAGGAATTTCCTTGCAGTGAGCTGAGTTATAGTTGCCAAAGTCCTGAAAATTGAAGCCAGCTGTATTTGTTTTTCTGGAGTGAGGAAGGCCCTTTGTAAGGTTGTATTTAAGAGGGCTCCCAAAAATACCATTTGTTGAGAAGGGATCAAATGTGACCTTTTTGTGTTCACTGAGAATCTCAGTAGGAGGAGAAGACGTTGAACAAAATCCAGATGTTGAAGTAAAAGATCCTTGCTGTCTGCCTGAATAAGGCAGTCCAAAATAGGGGTAAATCTGAATCCCCTGAAGTCTGCAATGAGCCACTACTGGTGCCAGGCACTTGGTAAAGACTCTGGGCGCAGTAGATAAACCAAAGGGCAGTACAGAGAATTGAAAGTGTCTCGAACCTGCCTTGAATCTGAGGAATTTCCTGCGTTCCTGCCTGATGGGAATGTGTAAATAGGCTTCCTTTAGGTCCAATGTCACCATCCAGGCGTCCTGAGAGAGCATTGGAATCAGCTGCTGCAGAGTAAGCATCTTGAATTTTGTAATTTCCAAAAAGGTGTTTAACACAGAAAGGTCCAGAATAGGTCTCCATGAGCTTTGTTTTCTTGGAACCAGAAACAGTCTTGAATAAAAACCTTTTCCCATCTCTGAGAGTGGAACAGGCTCTATGGCTCTCATGGCCAGAAGAGCATCCACTTGATTTAAGGCCTCTGACCACTGATGTTTTGGCAGATCTGGCCAACCGAAAGCCCTTGGCAGAGAATGAAAGTGGAATTTGTAGCCTTTTAAAATCACGTCCAATACCCATTTGTCCTGGGTAATATGAGTCCAATTTCTGTAAAAAAGAGAAAGTTTTCCTCCGAGAGGGGCATCCAGGAAAAGAGGTCCTGTAGCCCAACCGAGAGAGTCATTGAGTTTGCTTTCTTTGAGATTGGGATCTGTTTTCTCCCCTTCTAGGTGAAGAAGCAGTCCATTGTCTCTATCTGTATGAGGCTTGAGCTTGGCCACGACCTCTGGAGCGTCTATATCTTCCCCTTTGAGGCCTGTCAGACGTGGGAAAGGACCAATTTTTGGAGGGCCAATTCCTAGAAAATCTAGGAGGCTGAACTTGCAAGAAATCTTTCACATTTTGCATAGATTTTGCCTTTTCTTCCATCTTTTTAATGACCTCCTCAGCCTTAGATCCAAAAAGAACATCATGCTGAACAGGGGCATCTAATAATTTAGCCTTAACCTGTTCAGGTAAACTTTGTTCACGAAGCCAAGCATGTCTCCTGATAACAGTACCAGAGGCTGCGGCCCTGCAAGAAGCATCCAAAGCATCAAAACCACAATGCAAGCTATGTTTGTTCAGTTGTTCAGTTGCACGCAATACATCCTGTAGTTCCTTATCTTCTGCACATGCAGGAAGGGAAGCAAGCTTTTGCTTTAAAACAGACAAAAGAAATTGCTGATACTTAAACATATGAAACTGGCAATTTAAAGCCCTAACAGAAAGGGTAGCGGAAGTATAAACCTTTTTACCCCACCTGTCTAGGGCACGAGAATCCTTCTCAGAGGGAATAGGATTCTTAGAAGAAGCAACTTTAGCAGCCTTAGAACCCTGAGAAATAGTTTCAGGATCCGCAGAAGGGTTCTTAAATAGGAACAAATGAGAATCAGGAACCCTATAAAATCTATCAGGCTTAGAAGGAGCAGGAGGCATGGAATCAGGATTCAAATTAGCCTCAGAAAAAGCATCATCCACAACATCAAGAACAGGAGGGATAGCCAAAGGCCTATGTTGAGGAAGAAGAAGAAATTCTCTAAGCCTCTTCTTGGAAGCAGAATAATCCTGACCTTCCCAATGAAAATGTTCCCTCATCTCATGTAAGGTTTCCCCAAAAGAAAAATCTTCAGGCGGAGAGGCAGAGGGCAAGGAGTCCTCAGCATCCGAATCCTCATAAGGAGGAAAAGAATATTCCTGATCAGAGGAAGAGACAGAAGATATAGAAGCCTGGTCAGAGAAATCCATAGGAACATCCAGACGAGGCCTTTTTTCAGAGGGGGGGTGAGAACCCCTAATCATTGTAAGCAAATCTTCAGCCATCCTTAACAATTGCTTCTGTGTCCTGGGAGTAGATTCAGAAGTAGCTAGAGCAGGAGCTTTAGACTTAACAGGAGTCTTTGTCTTTGCCTTTGCCTTTGAAATAGTGATGTGAGTAGGCCTGAATACCCCCTCAGAAGCCGGTACCTGCACAGCGGTTCCAGACCCATCTGAGGGAGCGACGTCCGAAGGTCCTGCAGCAGATAAAATAGTAAGCCGTGATGGCTCCCCATGGGAGTCCGTATCGGCCATTGGTTCAAAAGTGGTGGACGACAGGGACTGCAAAAGCGCCTCACTGACGACAGCTGAACCGGACGCTGGCTCCAGCTGCAACAAGTCCTGTTTGGACCTCGGAGGCCTGTCCTTGTCTTTGCGCTTCTTTTGAATTCCGGTAGTATCCGACGACATTCTATAATTGTAGCGTATGCCAAAGTAATTTAGAGCCCAGTCGTACCTGCGCTTGACAGTACGAGAATTGAACCTGGCACAGAACCGACAACAAGAAACGTCGTGGTCAGGGCCTAAGCAAGGTAGACAGTAAGAGTGGAAATTTTTATGAGGTATTTGCTTTCCACATGTAATACAATTATTAACTTTTTCTGACATCGGAGGAACAAGAAAAAGATTCCCCAACGGGGTACTTAGCTTTGAGAAGAGAAGTAAGAACTTCGGACCGACAACAACCAAATACGCTGTTCGAAAATCGCCAACCAACGACTTGCGAGCTGCTTTCCACCGCACGGCAAGAAAGACTGGAGAAGATGGCGTCGGCTGAGGGCTATGTACCAGAGCGTACTGACGTCAGGGTACTAGCTTGTACAGCCGACGCCGGACCCAGACTTTGGGATTCTGGCCGACCTCGGGCTGACTGCCGGCAGGAGCACCCTTCAGTTATGACTGCAACAGTGAAACACGAAGAACATCTCCTGACGAGTGGGTCAGCAGGTCTGGCACTGGGTCCAGAGTCCAAGGTTCTTCCATTAGGTGAGCTTGAAGGAAGGGAAACCAGATCTGTCGAGGCCAAAATGGAGCTATCAAGATGATCGTCCTTCCCAGACCTTTGGCTTTCTGCAGGAATTTCGGAATTAAGGGAACAGGAGGGAAAGCATATAGGAGACCCGAGGGCCAATCGTGCACAAGTGCGTCCCTGGGGGTGCCCCCTGGAGAGGGAAATAGGGGAAATAGCTTCTGCATTTTGTGTTCAAAGGGGATGCAAAAAGGTCGCAGCAAGGCTGGCCCCATTTGCGGAAAATCATCTCCGCTACTTGGTTCTTGAGGGACCACTCGTGAGGCAGTAGGATGGCTCTGCTCAACCTGTCCGCTATTATGTTGGATGTGCCCGGGATGTGCATTGCTATTAGAAAGCGGCCAGTGGACACAGCCCATTGCCAGATTCTCAGGGCCTCTCTGCATAAGGGGTAAGACCTGGTTCCTCCCTGTTTGTTTATGTACCAGACCACTGACATATTGTCTGTCTGAATCGCAACTGTTCCCAGAGGTAAGTAGTCGTGAAAGTGCTGCAACGCTAGGAACACTGCTCTCAACTCTAGGACACTGATGTGCAGCTTGTACTCCATTTTCGACCACTCGCCTTGAACTGTTCTCCCCTGAAAAAGTCCCCCCCACCCTATCAGGGAAGCATCCGTGGTTACTGTGGCTGTGGGGGTGGGAAGCACAAACGGACGGCCTATCGTCAGCTCTTGGCTGTTCATCCACCATCGAAGGTCCCGCTTGCAAGATTCCGTGATCAAGACGCTGTGTGACAATGGTAGTTGTTGGAACGACCACTGTGTGAAGAGGAGCCACTGAAGGATCCTCATGTGCATTCTCCCTAGGGGAACCACAATAAGGGTAGCTGACATCATGCCTAAGACTTTCAAGATTTGTACTGTGGGAACTTTTCTGTTTTGAAGAAGAATAGAGGTCTGATCTCTCAGAGCTGTCACCCTTGTCTGGGGAAGCCTGACCAGCGCTACGGACGTGTCCAATTCCGTCCCTATGAATGAGATATGCTGAGAAGGCGACAAAGCACATTTTTCGAAGTTCACTGTTATTCCTAAACGGGAACAGAGGTTGACTGTATAGTCCCTGGCCTGTAATAGGTGATGCTGGTAAGGAGCCAGTCGTCCAGATATGGAAACACCCGGAATCCTAGTAGTCTCAGGTGAGACGCCACTACTGCCATGCACTTGGTGAACACCCTGGGGGCTGAGGTGAGGCCAAAGGGCAGAGCTCGAAACTGGAAATGACTGGCTCCCAGCCGGAAGCGCAGGTGATCTCTGGATGGCCTGGCCATTTTTATGTGGTAGTACGCATCCTTGAGATCTATAGAGCACATCCAATCGTTCGTTTGAAGAAACGGAAGAATCGATTGAAGCGTGACCATCCAGAATTTTTCCTTCTTTATGAAGGTAAAGAGTTTGCTGAGGTCTAGTATTGGCCTCCAGTCCCGTTTTCTTTGTACTAAAAAAAACCTTGAGTAAGTTCCGGATCCTATTTGGTCCGCCGGGACTGGCTGGATGACTTTTTTTTCCAACAGCCTTTGTATTTCTATGGCTGCCTGATCCCGCAGAGTGGGTGGAACATCTGGGAATTTTTTCTGGGTGGGAGGATAGTTTAGAAAGGGTATATTGTATACTCTGGTTATTATGCTTTTTACCCAGGAATCTGAAGTGAGATTTAGCCAGGCCTCCGGGAATACAGCCAAGCGACCCCCGACTGCCTCCAGAGCAGGACAGCCGGGCCTCCACTCAGGAGTGCTGGAAGGGCTTCCCAGGGACGCTTATCCCTGTCGCCCTGGTTCTGCGGACCCCCTCTGCCGCCTGGGCGGCATCTTCCATTTCTCCCCCCTCCTCTGCCTCTGGAGGGGGTTTCACTAATTAAGGATTGGAAAGTTCCCTGAGTCTTCCGGAACCACATTTTTCCACCTCTTTGCCCTTTGGGGTACGGTCTAGAAGGGGCGGAAAAACAGACCCCTATGGCAGACAGGGCCTTTCCTTCTTGCTCACACCTAGTGAGTGTCTCCTTCACTTTGGGCCCAAACAAGGAGGTGCCATCAAAGGGGGCATTAACAAAGGAAGACTTGAAGGCTTCCGCAAAGGAGCATGGGCGCATCCAGGATTGTCTCCGCAGAGCGATCGCCGAGGCTGCAGCCCTACTCGATCCTTCGGCCGCATATGAAATGAGCCTCATGGATGAGTTAACTAGAGAAGTAAGGGTATTGAGCTGTGCTGTCACTTTGTCTGAGACAGCAGCATCTGTAGTACCCTAGAGAGCATCTCCCAATTCCTTAATGAGCTCTCTCTGAAGACGCGTAAAATGTGTGAGGTAGTTCAGCGATCGCATGGCAAAAGTCACTGAACTAAAAACGCACTTCCCGTACCTGTCCATAGTCCTAGAATCTTTGTTAGGAGGATGAACAGAGGAAGATGCTTCAGACATTTCCTTTTTGGTGGCTGCTGCCACCACCATGGCATCAACTGGTACTCCTTTGGTGAGGTATGCTTTATCTTGGGGAGCAGTGATACATTTCAAACCAAAAACTAATGAAAACGTAGAAAACCAATGAACTGAAAAAAGAGCTTAGAGCGAAGAAAACCAGGTCTGATAATAGTAAACAAAATTCTTCCGTATTTTAATAGGTACCACAAATATACATGAAGCGCTTTTAGTCATACCATTTGGGATGACTTCTTCAGATAAAAAAACATTTAGCAGCCTCCAGCTTAAAAAGATCCATTCCATACCAATTATCCAATCATCTGAATGGGGTCCTCTTAGTTAAATACAAAATATTAAAAGGGACACTGTCCTAAAAATTAACACATCAATCATAAATTACAAATTAAATACATACACATATATATATGTAAAAATCTAAGTTAAAAAATAAACCATGAAAAATCTATATATTCAGGAATAACTAGTACATCCCTCTAACCCAAACTCCGATAAGACTTAAACGGACTGATTCAAGAAATAGAGGGGAAATTAGCCTATAAACCTAAAGTCATCAAATGGCAGCTACTAAATAACCGTTTGATGAAGGTGCATGCTTCAAAGTAGTAATACAGGAGAAGTCTGATAGCAAAACATCAATTTAGACTTCTTTGACCTAAAATTCATACATCACTAGTTGTATAAGTTGGTGGTTTTTACTTTTATATATATATATATATATATATATATATATATATATATATATATATATGAATATATATGATAATTCCTAAGTAAATGATGGAATAAACCCTTCAAGGAGCCTAGTATTGGTTTAAGTAGAACCTAGAATTATCTGTTGAGGCTTTTGAGTTTTAAGAGGCATGAAATGTTACAGTGCTCATTTAGTCCTGGTTCCAGGAAGGCATTTGTTCTAAACTGCCAGGATAATTCATGTTCTTCTAATAGTAAGTTGAATGGGCCCCTTCTGCTATCTGGTCTCACTTGATCCAACCCTACAAATTTAAAACTGTGACTAGGAAAGGCAGAAATATGTTTGACCAGCGCGTTGTCAGTCTTCATGTTAGAGATGGCATTAATATGCTCATATATCCTATCTCGCAGTCTCCTTTCTGTCTTTCCTATATAGAAGCATGAGCAGTTCGAGCATAATGCTCCGTACACTACCATTTTAGAATTACAGTTCAGTTTGTGATTAAGGGTATAAGTCTTATTGTTAATCAACTGTTTATTACCTGTCTTAATATATTTACAATAATTGCAACAACCGCAACCAAAAGTCCCTTTGCCTTTCATATTAGAGCCTCGACTCTCGAAGAGTACTTTTAGTCTTTTACCCCTCCTATATGTTATTTTGAGGGGGGAGTTGAAAATTGGATAACACTTTTTATCATATAAAAGTGTGGTCCAGTTTTTGTATAGAATATTTTTAATGGTGTTACTTTCAAGGCTAAATGTCGTGATAAATCTAAATGGTTCACCCTGAGTACTTACAGTGGGCCCCTCCCCACTAGAATTGTTCTCGAAGTGTACAAGTGCCCTCGAACCTAAGTCGCCATAATTATCCGGTGGATCCTGACTTGTCAATGTGTCAACTGGTATGCCATGGATGTTTTTTACTCTTAACAGGGGGATGATGGTCCCATTATTTCTCTTCATCTTGACTTCATCGAAGATATTTTTAAGCAGAGGCCTAGGGTACCCCCTCTGATAGAACATATCTTCAACTAGTTTACATTCAGAAATAAAATCATCCTCTCTTGTTACCATACGGGCTACTCTTATGGCTTGCCCCTTAACGATAGCTTTCTTTTGACAATAGGGGTGTAAGCTCGTAAAGTGTAGGAAGGAATTACTATATGTAGCCTTCCTAAAAATCTTGGCATAAAATTGTCTATCTTCCCTATCCTTTATCAAGTTTACATCAAGATAACTAATTACAGTCTCCTAAAAGTCAGATGTAAATTTAAGGAAACTTGCCGTACTGTTCAGATAGTTAACCAGTTCAGTTCCTGTGTTTTCATTGCCATATAGACAAATGAAAATATCATCCAGGAACCTGGTATAATATTTGATGTTATGGGAATACCAGTCCGAGTTCAAGATGTATTCAGTCTCCCAGTAGGCCATAACTGTATTTGCAAAACTGGCTCCTACTGGTGACCCCATAGCTATTCCGCATTTCTGCAGATAATAGTCATTGTCAAATAAGAAAAAGTTGTTAGTAAGGATTATATCAAGTAGAAATGTAACCAGATAAATTTCGTTACTCGGGGCTCCTTTTTTGACTAAATATAAGTTCACCCATTCCAGCCCTATATCGTGTGGTATTGAGGTGTATAAATCCACCACATCTACTGTGAGAAAATTAAGTTCCTCATTAAATTCTATTCCATTGATTTTAGCCAGGAATCTAATTAACGAAACGCAGATTAGTAAGGACTCATGGGCTTTCCTGGCTAAAATCAATGGAATAGAATTTAATGAGGAACTTAATTTTCTCACAGTAGATGTGGTGGATTTATACACCTCAATACCACACGATATAGGGCTGGAATGGGTGAACTTATATTTAGTCAAAAAAGGAGCCCCGAGTAACGAAATTTATCTGGTTACATTTCTACTTGATATAATCCTTACTAACAACTTTTTCTTATTTGACAATTACTATTATCTGCAGAAATGCGGAATAGCTATGGGGTCACCAGTAGGAGCCAGTTTTGCAAATACAGTTATGGCCTACTGGGAGACTGAATACATCTTGAACTCGGACTGGTATTCCCATAACATCAAATATTATACCAGGTTCCTGGATGATATTTTCATTTGTCTATATGGCAATGAAAACACAGGAACTGAACTGGTTAACTATCTGAACAGTACGACAAGTTTCCTTAAATTTACATCTGACTTTCAGGAGACTGTAATTAGTTATCTCGATATAAACTTGATAAAGGATAGGGAAGATAGACAATTTTATGCCAAGATTTTTAGGAAGGCTACATATAGTAATTCCTTCCTACACTTTACGAGCTTACACCCCTATTGTCAAAAGAAAGCTATCGTTAAGGGGCAAGCCATAAGAGTAGCCCGTATGGTAACACGAGAGGATGATTTTATTTCTGAATGTAAACTAGTTGAAGATGTGTTCTATCAGAGGGGGTACCCTAGGCCTCCGCTTAAAAATATCTTCGATGAAGTCAAGATGAAGAGAAATAATGGGACCATCATCCCCCTGTTAAGAGTAAAAAACATCCATGGCATACCAGTTGACACATTGACAAGTCAGGATCCACCGGATAATTATGGCGACTTAGGTTCGAGGGCACCTGTACACTTCGAGAACAATTCTAGTGGGGAGGGGCCCACTGCAAGTACTCAGGGTGAACCATTTAGATTTATCACGACATTTAGCCTTGAAAGTAACACCATTAAAAATATTCTATACAAAAACTGGACCACACTTTTATATGATAAAAAGTGTTATCCAATTTTCAACTCCCCCCTCAAAATAACATATAGGAGGGGTAAAAGTCTAAAAGTACTCTTAGAGAGTCGAGGCTCTAATATGAAAGGCAAAGGGACTTTTGGTTGCGGTTGTTGCAATTATTGTAAATATATTAAGACAGGTAATAAACAGTTGATTAACAATAAGACTTATACCCTTAATCACAAACTGAACTGTAATTCTAAAATTGTAGTGTACGGAGCATTATGCTCGAACTGCTCATGCTTCTATATAGGAAAGACAGAAAGGAGACTGCGAGATATGATATATGAGCATATTAATGCCATCTCTAACATGAAGACTGACAACGCGCTGATCAAACATATTTCTGCCTTTCCTAGTCACAGTTTTAAATTTGTAGGGTTGGATCAAGTGAGACCAGATAGCAGAAGGGGCCCATTCAACTTACTATTAGAAGAACATGAATTATCCTGGCAGTTTAGAACAAATGCCTTCCTGGAACCAGGACTAAACGAGCACTGTAACATTTCATGCCTCTTAAAACTCAAAAGCCTCAACAGATAATTCTAGGTTCTACTTAAACCAATACTAGGCTCCTTGAAGGGTTTATTCCATCATTTACTTAGGAATTATCATATATATTCATATATATATATAAAAAAGAAAAAAACACCAACTTATACAACTAGTGATGTATGAATTTTGGGTCAAAGAAGTCTAAATTGATGTTTTGCTATCAGACTTCTCCTGTACTACTACTTTGAAGCATGCACCTTCATCAAACTGTTATTTAGTAGCTGCCATTTGATGACTTTAGGTTTATAGGCTAATTTCCCTCTATTTCTTGAATCAGTCCGTTTAAGTCTTATCGGAGTTTGGGTTGGAGGGATGTACTAGTTATTCCTGAATATATAGATTTCTCATGGTTTATTTTTTAACTTAGATTTTTACATATATATATGTGTATGTATTTAATTTGTAATTTATGATTGATGTGTTAATTTTTAGGACAGTGTCCCTTTTAATATTTTGTATTTAACTAAGAGGACCCCATTCAGATGATTGGATAATTGGTATGGAATGGATCTTTTTAAGCTGGAGGCTGCTAAATGTTTTTTTATCTGAAGAAGTCATCCCAAATGGTATGACGGAAAGCGCTTCATGTATATTTGTGGTACCTATTAAAATACGGAAGAATTTTGTTTACTATTACCAGACCTGGTTTTCTTCGCTCTAAGCTCTTTTTTCAGTTCATTGGTTTTCTACGTTTTCATTAGTTTTTGGTTTGGTTTATAGAGTTTATGGCTTCGGAAAACCTGAACAAGTCTGACAATTCGAACAGCAGCAGTCTGCTGTTACAAGATCAACTGCACCAATCAAACAACGATGGCAATTTAACTGCCTTAATTCTGGCACTTACTCAGCGAGTGGATGATTTAGCAGCTAGATTTGAAACCGGCAACTTAATTCTGCAGCCTTTCCAGCGACCGGTAGCGGCTCTGATGAGGATATTACACCAGCGCAACGCATGCGTGGTACACCAGCAGATAGTGAAGAACAAGTCAATCCCCAGTCGGGAATCACTTTTGGCAACAACCCCAGCTCCAGTCTGAATAGACAAGGACATACAACCACATCTACAGGGGAAAGAGGAGGCGTCGGAGAGCTTATCGGAACTCCCGGTTTCGACAAATGGCTTAATGACACCAGTAAAATGTCTTTCCAACAAACAAATGGTACGGGACTTTCGGCTGACGACGCCAACAATACGCAGGTCAGTGGACTGAGTTTAGCAAACAAATTAAAACTTTTGGACACCAAAATGGTTAAAATAAAGAAACTACAGCTCGAAGTTAATTACCTTAACGAATGTATTAATGAAAATTTGGTACCAAAAGGTTTGCGCTACCACGTTTTTCCTTCAGGACTGGTAGCAAATTCTCTCTTCCACAGAGAACTCTTAGCGTTTTTTGACATGCAGGGAATAGGCTTACTAGCATTATGGACTGCAGATCATTGACTTATCTAATGACGTTAAAGACTTGAATGGGGAAATTCTTTCTAGTGCTGAGTTTCCCCGTTACAAATACGATTATGATAGATCTTTTTCCACAATTGACCAACTCTTAATAAGACTTAAATTTAACAAAAATAAGAAAATGGCGAGGGACCGTCTAGCATACGAAAACGGTACAGCTTATCCTAATCCACCACTATCCCAAACGTATCACAGTCCGCCAGGCACAGTAGGGGAAAGTGGTGTAGACACAGAGACTGATGACTTGAATAACAGTAATGGAGGGGCCCATATTAACCCCAATGGAAGAAATAACTTGGAACCTGAAGGGAATGCATGGACAAATCGGCTCAGGAGGAATAAGAGAGGGATGACAACAACTCTAATCACTACGATCAGGCGGACAACTTTAATTATGCATATCAAGGGGCTATTCCAAAAAAAAACTTTACTCATCAAAAGATTAAAAAAAACAACCAACGCCCAATGAACAAACCGAGGAGATAGACAATGAAATTGTACTACCTAAGATCTCCACTAACAGAGCAGGGGACTTTAAAATATATAACTATTCAAGTTTGGACATAGATTCATGCTTTGTAGAGCTGCTGGCTAAGGGCTATACATTTATCCCTAACCAGCACATGGACTTAGTGGAGAGTATTAAGTACTTGAAATTGTTTGTCAGAAAACTCAATTTACACTTACTTTTAGGTAAATCAGATTATACTAGTTCCACTTATCATATCCAGAGTGATTATAACCCCCACCTGGACCCAACCCTCCAACTATTTGAGGATATTATGGAACTAGACTTGAGGTGTTTGGCTAATAAAGAGAATACAATTTTTATGAATAACAATAAGAACAACAATCAACCTAACACCACAGTCGAAGAAAAAGATTTCCTCAAATTATTTAAAACATTGAATGTGAGGGCAATAAAACCAGATAAGGGAGGGGGGCTCACTCTGTTTGATCATTATGACTACATCCAAAGAGTTTCCACCTTGTTTGATAATGACACTTACCAAAAAGTCAGTGTGAATGAGATCAATCGTGCTTATAGATTGATGAAAAGCTATTTTAGTGATTTGTTTATTGAAGGCTATATAGACATAGACATGTATAACTATATCAAAACTGAATGGCCTAGAATACCTGTCTTTTTTGCAACACCGAAAATACACAAAAACCTACAAAATCCCCCCTTTAGGCCATTAATAGATGGGAGAAATTCCATAACTTATGCAAGTACAAAATTGGTGGATAATATTTTGAAAAAGTATCTAATTAACGAAACACAGATTAGTAAGGACTCATGGGCTTTCCTGGCTAAAATCAATGGAATAGAATTTAATGAGGAACTTAATTTTCTCACAGTAGATGTGGTGGATTTATACACCTCAATACCACACGATATAGGGCTGGAATGGGTGAACTTATATTTAGTCAAAAAAGGAGCCCCGAGTAACGAAATTTATCTGGTTACATTTCTACTTGATATAATCCTTACTAACAACTTTTTCTTATTTGACAATGACTATTATCTGCAGAAATGCGGAATAGCTATGGGGTCACCAGTAGGAGCCAGTTTTGCAAATACAGTTATGGCCTACTGGGAGACTGAATACATCTTGAACTCGGACTGGTATTCCCATAACATCAAATATTATACCAGGTTCCTGGATGATATTTTCATTTGTCTATATGGCAATGAAAACACAGGAACTGAACTGGTTAACTATCTGAACAGTACGACAAGTTTCCTTAAATTTACATCTGACTTTCAGGAGACTGTAATTAGTTATCTCAATATAAACTTGATAAAGGATAGGGAAGATAGACAATTTTATGCCAAGATTTTTAGGAAGGCTACATATAGTAATTCCTTCCTACACTTTACGAGCTTACACCCCTATTGTCAAAAGAAAGCTATCGTTAAGGGGCAAGCCATAAGAGTAGCCCGTATGGTAACATGAGAGGATGATTTTTTTTCTGAATGTAAACTAGTTGAAGATATGTTCTATCAGAGGGGGTACCCTAGGCTTCTGCTTAAAAATATCTTCGATGAAGTCAAGATGAAGAGAAATAATGGGACCATCATCCCCCTGTTAAGAGTAAAAAACATCCATGGCATACCAGTTGACACATTGACAAGTCAGGATCCACCGGATAATTATGGCGACTTAGGTTCGAGGGCACTTGTACACTTCGAGAACAATTCTAGTGGGGAGGGGCCCACTGTAAGTACTCAGGGTGAACCATTTAGATTTATCACGACATTTAACCTTGAAAGTAACACCATTAAAAATATTCTATACAAAAACTGTACCACACTTTTATATGATAAAAAGTGTTATCCAATTTTCAACTCCCCCCTCAAAATAACATATAGGAGGGGTAAAAGTCTAAAAGTACTCTTAGAGAGTCGAGGCTCTAATATGAAAGGCAAAGGGACTTTTGGTTGCGGTTGTTGCAATTATTGTAAATATATTAAGACAGGTAATAAACAGTTGATTAACAATAAGACTTATACCCTTAATCACAAACTGAACTGTAATTCTAAAATGGTAGTGTACGGAGCATTATGCTCGAACTGCTCATGCTTCTATATAGGAAAGACAGAAAGGAGACTGAGAGATAGGATATATGAGCATATTAATGCCATCTCTAAACATGAAGACTGACAACGCGCTGGTCAAACATATTTCTGCCTTTCCTAGTCACAGTTTTAAATTTGTAGGGTTGGATCAAGTGAGACTAGATAGCAGAAGGGGCCCATTCAACTTACTATTAGAAGAACATGAATTATCCTGGCAGTTTAGAACAAATGCCTTCCTGGAACCAGGACTAAACGAGCACTGTAACATTTCATGCCTCTTAAAACTCAAAAGCCTCAACAGATAATTCTAGGTTCTACTTAAACCAATACTAGGCTCCTTGAAGGGTTTATTCCATCATTTACTTAGGAATTATCATATATATTCATATATATATATATATATATATATAAAAAGAAAAAAACACCAACTTATACAACTAGTGATGTATGAATTTTAGGTCAAAGAAGTCTAAATTGATGTTTTGCTATCAGACTTCTCCTGTATTACTACTTTGAAGCATGCACCTTCATCAAACGGTTATTTAGTAGCTGCCATTTGATGACTTTAGGTTTATAGGCTAATTTCCCCTCTATTTCTTGAATCAGTCCGTTTAAGTCTTATCGGAGTTTGGGTTGGAGGGATGTACTAGTTATTCCTGAATATATAGATTTTTCATGGTTTATTTTTTAACTTAGATTTTTACATATATATATGTGTATGTATTTAATTTGTAATTTATGATTGATGTGTTTGTGTGTCCCTTTTAATATTTTGTATTTAACCAAGAGGACCCCATTCAGATGATTGGATAATTGGTATGGAATGGATCTTTTTAAGCTGGAGGCTGCTAAATGTTTTTTATCTGAAGAAGTCATCCCAAATGGTATGACGAAAAGCGCTTCATGTATATTTGTGGTACCTATTAAAACACGGAAGAATTTTGTTTACTATTATCAGACCTGGTTTTCTTCGCTCTAAGCTCTTTTTTCAGTTCAGCAGTGATATATTTATTTGGCCTCCGAGGGACTGGTTTCCAAGGTGTCAGGAGACTCCCACGCCCTTCAAGCTATTAAATCCATTAACTTGAAGGGCGGAGTCACCCAGGAGGTGGAAGGTTGAGCCCCAAAGGCCTTCAGCAACACCGACTCGTCCTCAGTGGGGGCAAGTGACTGCCAGTCACCCCTCTGTTTTAAAATTTCCAGGATGTCAGCAAATGAGACATCCTCGGAGGACCATGGGGACCCCTCGGACTCATCCAGGTCGGTGTTCGATGTCAAGGATTCCTGTGGGGAATCAATGTGCCTCCTCTTGCACAATCTTTTCCTTGGGACTTCATCAGAGGGAGCATCTGGTGAAGCTTCCGAGGAACAGGGTACACCCTCTGGGGCAGGCTGAGGCATTGGGTCTCTACGCTTGGTGGGGATCGAAGGTGCAGAAACAGAACACGGACCTTTCGGGGAAGGAGAAGAGGACTCTGAAGTTGTGAATGTCTTTTCAGACAAAACCTTCCTCATGGCGTCGAAGGCACCGGAGTCCCGGGCCGAGGACTCCACCGGATCCAAAGAACACGGTAGCTTCCCCGATACGGGAACCACGGGCGCCGATCCAGAGGACGGAGCCGAACTAATCTGCGCCGTGGCCCCGAGGGGGAGAGTCAGAACCGAAAGCTCAGTTCGACTCTCCACCCCAGAACCAAGGAGAGATCATCGGCTCAGAGACCCCTCGATGGGTATTGAGGGTGTCGAGGTCAGTGGAGCTGATAGCACTAAGGAAGGCTTCGGCTCCGGGGGATCAACAATTATCAGCTCGACTCCTGGCTCCGATGACTCGATGGGTCTCGAAGGAGGATCTACAGATGGACCAGGGAGGGCTTCAAGTTTCGAGACCAACTGGGACGAAACTGCAATGAGTTTAGACAAGGCCATGTTCTCCATAAGTTTTTGCATCACTCTATCAACATCGGTGTCCGACAGCGCTTTGGAAGAACAGGTCGAAGGGGCCAAAGAAGACACTGAGCGAAGGATCGAAGTAGGTAGCACCTCTGACACCGGCTCCAAGACTTGGACCTCGACTCGAGGCAACTGTTCGATGCTCGGCTCCAAGGTTTGTGGAGTCCGTGACTGAATCTTAGCAGAGGTACTCTGAGCCGAAGACCTAGGCTCCGATACCTTCAAAGACTTCGACCCCTTGGAAGACTTCGATGACTGGTCTGCCTTCTCTAAAGCCTCTTGAAATTCGGGCTTGAGGAGACCTCTCTCGATAAGTTTCCTGCGTCTCTCCATCATGACCCTGCCACTAAAAGAGTGGCAGATGGAGCAATCCTCTTGTAGGTGGAGAGGGCCTAAACAGTAGACGCAGGAAACATGATTATCGGTAATGGGCATTTTCTATCCACACTGACCATGTTTAAAGCCAGATTTGGCTTTTTCTGACATTCTGACTGATAAGAAAAAGAAGAACTAACTATATATCCAAATATATGCAAAGTATATACATTTATATAAATACAACTAACACTAGTCTTAGAAAAAAACGCAGCAACACCTAAGATATATATAGTATAACAGCTATATTATAAAGGAGTCAAAATTATGAAAACGATTCCAGCAGAGCCCTGACAGAACTATATGGCCTAAGGCCTCGGAGCAGCCACTCCTACAACTACACTACTATGACCAAGAATAAATAGAAATATCTATATTTCTGTGTAACTAACACACACACACACACACACACACACACACACACACACACACACACACACACACACTAAATCTATTTAGAACAACTGTAATGCTAACTATTAAAGCTTATACTAAAGCTTTAGTTAAGTGAAAAACATATACTGGCCCCAGCTCTCATTCGTCGACGCGACCTGTTGCAGCGGCAAACTAGATATGAGGGTTAGCAGGAGAGGATCATGGGATGGGACTGTGCCTCAAGCTTCTCTTAGATGCAAGGCTTGGAATGTGGCCGACTCGGAGCCGAGGGATCGGCTCCGAACCCGTGTGTAAGAACAAACAGCGAGATTGAACAATTTCACATTGACCGATTTCAATAATTGGCTTAGTTTTTGGTGGAATTCAAAGGGGAGCCAGTTTCTGTCACCTCGTTGCTTTGCCAGAGACTGTTTGCACCTGGAACCACTAGGCTTTCGGCTGCTGGCAAATGTTCTGGCCTCCCCATAATGCTTTTTTTAGGCAAGGTCTCAAAAACAAAATTTCCGACATGAAAGTTGCCAACCATAACAAAATAAGGGTTATGCTGCTAAAGGCTAGGAGCTTAAACCAAAAACTGCATTCCCTGAAAGCACCATCACTGGAGGATGTAGATGTCTGTGCAGTCACAGAAACCTGGTTCAAGACCACAGAGTGTACCCCAGCCTTGCAAGGCTAGAATGCCTTCCACACTTTCAGACCACAAAACGAACATTTGAGAACCAAAGGAGGCAGTGTTTCTATCTAAATTAGAGATACAGTCACCTCCCGACTAGTTAGATTTGACAACTCCATGGAGTTACCCCATGTTCAGATTACTGTTAGTAAGACCCCCATTCAAGTCATAGCTAGCTACAGATCCCCCTCCACAGATCATGATGGGCATAAGGCCTACCTGGCCAAACTGGAATCATCCAAACACTCTGGTCATGGGGGATTTCCATTACCCCACCAGCAACTGGGAAACCTACTTTAGCCCTAACTCACTAGCACAAAAGTTCCTTTGCCCTGGAACAAATTGTTCAAACCCCAACAAGAGGAACATACATACTAGACCTTGTCCTCACTAATATGACAAACAGATGCATCACTGCAGTTGTCAGACCCTTACTAGTTAAATCTAACCACAAATCAGTCGCCTTTGAACTGGCACTAACACCAGAACTCACAAAGGGTGAAGTCAGACTAAAAAACTTCACCAAATCAAACTATATCCTCACAGGGGAAGGTATACATGCATTTCAAGCCTCATTCCCAGCTGGAAGTGGTAACTACACTAAAGCCCTGCAGAATCTCTTGTATAAGTGTACAGACTCTGCTGTTCCAGAGAGAATCAAAGCCAGAGCCCCAATAAAAAAAAGCCATCCTAGTGGACATCGAGCAACAAACCTTACAACAAATGCAAAAAGTTGCTATCTAAGAAAACTAAGGCAAGGCCCAAACAATGGAAAAGCACCCTCAACAGGCAAATATGACATGTCAAACTCTCCAAGGATGGGTAACTGAGAAAAACTTGGCAATCACAGCCAAAGATAATTATATGGCCTTTTACAGCTACGTATGAAACTTAAAAGGTAGCACCCAAGCATGTGCCGAACTAGTGACTAATGGTATCACTGATCCCGCAGAGATAGCAAACCTGCTAGCGGACAGATGAGACAAAGATTTCACTCCTTTATCCCCTCCAAACTTATCACAAAGCTTGCCCCCAACTCCCCCTCCCACATATCCAAAAAGGTCATTAAAGCCTTGGCCAAGGCAAAAAACACAGCCTCTATGGGACGAGATGGCATCCCAGTCTGTTTTCTAAAACAGAAACATGAACAAGCATCACCATTAAGTATCCTATTCAATCACAGCCTAACCACTGGCTTTGTTCCTGTGGAATTTAGAAAGTACAGTTGTGTACACTTACCATAAATGTAGATGTTGGTGTGTATTCAATGTTGCAGTCATTACATTTGGGTTACCTGCTTGCAGTAGCCCTCAGGTCGGCCTGATTAACAAAGCTTGGGTCCTACGTCAGTTGCTGTCTCTTCTTCCGTGACGTCAGGTCGTCAGGGGTATAAAACAAGTAATTACATCAATTTTTCTTGCCCCAGATCTCAGGTGCCCTCCTAACGGGAATTAATTAAATCTATAAATATACAAGGTTATACCTCAAACAAAAAAGCAAATACACCAAAAAGCTTTTAAGCATTGAAAAGGAGAGAAGAGGTATAGCCAAAAATAAGTCAGGGGGCTGGAGGGAGGGTAACCAGGACTGCAACAGTGAATACACTTGAACATCTACATTTATGGCAAGTGTACACAACTATACTATGTTCTTTGTGTTTCACTGTTGCAGTCATTACATTTGGGTAGATTCCAAAAGCCAAGGATGGGAGGTGGAATTTAGATAGCATTAGGACCAACTATAAGGCCCTGCAAAACTGCAGTGGCAAAGCCAGCTCTGGATTTAGAGAAAAATTGACAAATAACAATGCTTGGTGAAAGTATGTACAGAACTCCAGGTAGCAGCTTCTAGGATGTCCCTGGTAGGTACGCCTCTGAGAAAGGCTGTAGAGGTAGATGCAGCCCTGGTTGAGTGGGGTCTGATCCCCTGTGGGATAGGTTTTCCATGGTGCTTATAGCAGAAATGAATGAATGAATGGCCTATTCATTTGGAAATGGTTTGCTTTGAAATAGCCTTCCCCTCTGTCCCTGCAGCAATTGCCACCAGCAGTTGTTCAGATTTCCTTTGAGGTTTAGTCCTGTCAAAGTAGAATCTAAGTTGTCTATGCACACCTAAGGAGTACAGTATCCATTCCCCTTTGTTCTATGGATTAGTAAAGAAGGTTGGCAAATGAATGGACTGATTAAAGGCCACAATGGATACCACCTTTGGCATGAAAGGGGGGATTAGTCCTGAGGGACACCCTGTCTGCATGAAAGATGATGAAAGACTCCACCACCATAAGGGCCTGTTAATTCAGATACCCTTCTTGCTGAAGTGATGGCTAAAAGGGAAGCTGTTTTCCAAGAAAGGAATTTTAAATCTGCAGTAGCAGCTGGCACGAAAGGAGGAAGGGTGAGTTTCTCAAATACAAAGTTAAGGTACCAGGCTGGAGTTGGAGCTCTCCTGGGTGGTCTTGAATGTTTGGCCCCTCCTTGAGCAGTGGATGAGAGAAGAGGGGAGGTTCTGTGCTATGATGAGCTGAAATGGCCGAGGCATGAATTTTTACTGAGGAAAAAGACAGGGCCTTGTAAAGCATCTCAGTTAAGTATTGTAAAATCTGAGGTAAATTGGGCACTGCTGTGCTCCTCCCTTGAGACTGGTTGCAGGCACAGAATAGTTTCCATTTTTCAGCATAAGATTTTCTAGAACTAGGCCCTCTTGCCTCTAAAATGACATCCAATACTGGTTTACTGAGGGATGGTAAAGGAAAGCTTAGGTAATTAGGCAGGCTGCTAGGTTCAGTGTTTGAAGCTGAGGGTGTGGAATCTGGTTCTCCTGCTGAGACAGCACGGCAGGAGTCTGAGGCAGGTGCCATGTGGGCAACAGTGACACTGCGCAGGAGGGGGTACCAGTGTTGGCGTGGCCAAGCTGCTGCAGTCAAAATCATCCTTTGTCTTGTTTGATCTTTAGTAGTACTTTGGAGAGCAGAGACAGAGGAGGAAAGGCATAGTGAATAACCTGGGCATAGTAGATAAGCCAAAGGGCAGGGCAGAGAACTGACAGTGTGTGTAGCCTGCTTTGAAGTGTAGGTATCTTCTGCAAGATTCCCTGATTGGAATGTGCAGGTATGCTTCCTTTAAATTTAGTGTTGCCAACCAGGCATCTATGCTTAGCATAGGAAGCAACTGGTGAAGAGTCAGCATCTTGAATTGAGGAATTAACAAAAAAGTTGTTTAGAGTAGGCAGGTCCAGGATAGGACGTCATGAATGGTCTTTTCTGGGTACCGGGAAAAATCTCTAGTAGAAACCTTGTCCTTTTTCTTCTTCTGGTACCAAATGAATAGCCCCTATGCTTAAGAGAGAGTGTACTTTCTTTTGGGCCTCTGCCCACTGATTTGGAGGTAGAGCCAGCCAACGGCTTGGAGTTGGTAACATGTGGAAGTGCAATCTGTATCCTTGGGACACTATTTAAAACCCATTTGTCCTGGGTAATGAGTCCCCAGTTCTTTGCATGAAGTGCAATCTTTCCGCCCAAAGGGGCAGTCGGTTGAGAAGTGCTTGGAAGTTTAAACTTTATTTTTTATTTTACGCTTGTAAACCGGGGGTGTCTGACTGAGCCAAAAAGGACCTTTTTCAGCAGAGGCCCGGGGAGAAAAGCTCCACAAAGAAAAATTACAGATACATTTATTTATTTAGACATGATCAGTATACACACAAATTACAAAAGACATGTTTTTACAGTGGTATGTGGCACATCAACAGTTACACTGGAGAGAAGAAACAAAAAAAATTTAATTTAAAAAAAAAAAGCTAATTAATAGATTTGTGGTGTACAGCTGAAATTTGGAATATAGGTAGAATACATACATAGTACACAGGTACGGTACATACATTGTAGATTAGCCAGTGTTTGTGAGTAAGATTGAAAACTATTATCAAGCATTTAGTATGTATACCTTATCCGCTTTCACTAGCCTGGGGAGCAATCATGGCACTGCCAACTTTGCTTGAGATGTTGCCTGATGAGGTCTTTAAAGGAGGCTTTGGATGATGTGTTTTGAACGCTAGTGGGGACAGAGTTCCATTTTCTTCTAAAAATAAGTCATTGAGGCAGTTTACCATAGGGGAGAATTTTATTACTCCCAGATTTGGAACTGGAGGCCCCCCACTGCTTAGTCCTGTGCGTCCCCTGGGACTGAAGCCTGGGTGCTCTGCTGGATCTGGGGTTGTACTGAGAAGGTCTGGAAGAGGCAGGAAAGGACCAATTCTTAGAAGGCCAATGCCCACTAAATCTTGGAGGTGTACTTGTAAAATATCCTTAACAGTTTGTATAGATTTAGCTTTTTCTTCCAGCTTTTTAAGAACTTCTTCTGCCTTGTTGCCAAACAGGTGGTCCTGATTTAAGGGAGCATCCAGTAATCTCGCTTTAACATGATCTGGCCGCAGCCCTGCAAGATGCCTCTAGTGAATCAAAACCACATTGCAATGTATGTTTACCAATTTGTTCAGCAGAATGCATTAAATCCCGTAAATCCTTATTTTCAGCACAATCAGGAATCAATATAATTTTCTGTTTAAGCAATCCAATAATATGCAGCTCATACTTTAACATATGAAACTGGCAATTCAGGGCCCTAATGGCCAAAGTTGCAGAAGTGTATACCTTCTTACCCCATCTATCCAGCACCCTGGAGTCTCTATCAGAGGGAGTAAGATTTTTGGCAGTAGCAGTTTTAATGTCCTAGGGTCTCTGTGAAACGGTTTCAGGATCCGCAGTAGGATTTTTGAAAAGGAACTTGTGAGAGTCAGGAACCCTGTAATATCTATCAGGTTTTCTAGAAGTAGGAGGTAAAGAGTCAGGGGCCATGCTAGATTCCAAAAAGGCATCAACAATGTCCAGTACAGGAGGTATAGCTAAAGGCCAGTGCTGGTGCAGGAGTAAGAAATCCCTAAGCCTCTTTTTAGAATCAGAGAAATCCTGACTTTCCCAATGAAAATGCTCCCTGAGAGTATGCAAGGATTCACCAAAAGAGAAATCCTCGGGGGGGCAGAGGGAATAGAGTCCTCAGCATCAGAATCCTCATAGGTAGATAAGGGTAAATCCTGGTCATCAGAGGAAACAAATTTCAGAATCTTGGTCAGAAGCATCATAAGCAAACTCAGTCTTGGGTCTCAGAGAGGGAAGGTTGGCTTCTCCGGATTAAAGTAATAAGATCTTCAGTCATTCTTATCATTTGTTTTTTTAGGCATAGAGGCCTGACCATGCGGGTCTAGGTGTCAGTTTTCTAGGCATGGTTCGAGTTTTAGGTCTTGAAGAAGAAGATGGCATCTGTTTAATATGCAAGTCAGTAGGCCTGAATACACCCTCAGAAGCCAGTGCCTGCACAGCGGCTCCGGACCCATCCAAGGTAGAGACCATCCGCAGGTTCTACAGCTATAGCATCGCGTGGCATATGGGACTCCGAATGGGTCTCAGTAGAGGCATGCAAATCTGAAGTAGCAGGCATCAGGGACTGCGAAAGCGCCTCACTGAGTACTGGCGAACTGGGCGGCCTGTCTCGTCTTTATCTTTGGGCTTTTTCGGAATGCCGGTAGTCGGATGGCTTACCGAAGACATATCAGGATAATTGAATCGAGCACCAAAATATTTAGAAGTGCAAATATACCGACAACGAATAGTTCGTGGTTCAAACAAGGCACAAAACCGACAGCAAGGTACGTCATAGTCAGGGCCTAGGCAAGGAATACAGTACGAATGAAAATCTTTGAGGTATTTGCTTTACACAAGAAATGCAATCATTTACTTTTACAGACATCGGATTAGAGCAAGAAAAGTACAGTTGTGTACACTTACCATAAATGTAGATGTTAGAGTGTATTCACTGTTGCAGTCATTACATTTGGATAATCTGACAGGTTGCCCTCAGTCAGCCTGAATTCCAAAGTCTTGGGTCCTGTGTCAGTTGCTGTCTCCTCTTCCATGACGTCAGGTCATCAAGGGTATAAAAGAAGCAGCCGGCGCCACTTTCTTTAGTTTTTCTTGCCCCAGATGTCAGGTGCCCCCCAAATGGGTAGCAAAAATATATATATAAACTATACATACATGCAATACAAACTTTACCTTCATCTACAAGCAAATACACCACAAAGGTTGTAGAAGATAGTGAAGGAAAGAGGAACTCCAGATTAAAAAGGGGGATGGCGGGTGGGTAACCTGGACTGCAACAGTGAATACACTCGAACATCTACATTTACGGTAAGTGTACACAACTGTACTATGTTCCCAAAGCTATGGATGGGAGGCTGGAGCTAAACTTCATTAGGGGCGGCTATAAGGCCCTTCAGAACTGCAGTGGCAAAGCCTGCCCTGGACTTAAAGAAGCAAATGATAATGCTTTGTAAAAGTGTGAACAGAGCTCCAAGTAGCAGCCTCTAGAAAGTCTTTGGTTGGTATTCCTCTGAGAAAAGCTGCTGATGTAGCTGCAGTCCTCATGGAATGAGACTGGATGCCCTTGGGCACCAGTTTGCCATGGTGTAAGTAGCAGAAATGAATGCAGTAGCTTACCCACTTTGAAATAGTCTGCTTTGAAATAGCCTTTCCCTCTGATCCTGCAGCAAATGTCACTAGTAACTGCTCAGTTTTTCTTAGAGCTTTAGTCCTGCTCAAGTAGAAACTTAGTTGTCTTTGTACGTCCAAGGAATGCAGAATCTGCTCCCCCTTGTTCTGAAGATTTGGATAAAAAGTTGGCAGATGAATAGTTTGATTAAGAGCCACACTAGAAACCACCTTAGGCATAAATGAAGGATTGGTCCTGAGGGACACCCTGTCTGGGTAAAATATGATAAAAAGGCTCCACAGCCATGAGGGCCTGTAGCTCTGAGACCCTTCTTGCTGAAGTAATTGTCAGGAGCAGAGCGGTTTTCCATGATAAGAACTTTAGATCTGCAGTAGAAGCTGGTTCAAATGGAGGCAGGGTGAGCTTTTCCAACACATAATTGAGGTTCCATGCAAGAATCGGTGATCTTCTGGGAGGCCTTACATTTTTGGACCCTCTAAGATACTGCTTTAGTAAAGGATGAGAAAAGATTGGTGGCTCTGTGTTGTAATGAGATGAGATGGCAGAGGCATGGATTTTTATTGATGAAAAAGATAGGCCTTTGTCAAGCATCTCAATCAAGTATAGTAAAATCTGAGGAATATTTGGCTCTGCTGCATCAGTTCCTTGTGCTTGGCGGGGCCAGTCCGGGGCAATTAGTATCATCTTTGATTTCTCTTGTCTGACTTTCAGCAGGACCTTGGAAAGAAGACGCAGAGGAGGAAAGGCGTAAACTGATAGGTTTTTCCAACTGAAGGATAGGGCGTCCACTTTCCATGCTTGTCTGTGATAAGTCCTTGTACAGAATTTTTCCTGTTGAGAATTTTGAGGATAGGCAAATAGGTCTATGTCCAGGCTCCCCCATTTCTTTGTTATTATGTTGAAGACTTGTGAATCTAGTTTCCACTCGTGAGGGTCCATAAGGTTTCTGCTTAAATCGTCTGCCAGAGTATTTTGCTTTCCGGGCAGGAATTGAACTTGAAGATGTACTTGGTAAGTCAAGGCTGTGTCCCACAGTGCCATGGCTGGTCTGCAAAGGGGGTATGAGTCCGTGCCCCCCTGCTTGTTTATATACCACATAACCGTGGTGCTGTCCCGTCTATCAGTAGTTGTCCTGGATGAAGTAAGTCCTTGTAGGCTTGTCAGGGCATTTTGAACAGCTAACATCTCTTTTTGGTTGATATGCAGATGCATTTGTTTTGGGGTCCATATGTCCTGAATGCATCTTCCCACCAGGTGGGCCCCCCATGCATAATCTGATGCATCTGTTGTTAAGGTCTGGCTGGCAGGGGGTAGAGTGAAAGCCCATCCCCATGTTTTGGTGACATGCCTTTGCCCACCACAGAAACTCCTGCTGTAGACAGGGAATGTGGGGAAAGTACAGTTGTGTACCTACCATAAATCTAGATGTTCGAGTGTATTCACTGTTGCAGTCATTACAATTGGGTTATCCTGCTGGGAGGTGACCCGCAAGTCGGCCTGAGTTCCAAAGTCTAGGTCCGGCATCAGTTACGGTCACCTCCTCCCGGACGTCAGTGTGCCAGGGGTATAAAAGATGCAGCCGACGCCATTTTCTTCAGTTTTTCTTGCCCCAGATGTCAGGTGCCCCTAAAATGGAAGGCTAAATTATGCCAATGAGCATGCATACACAAAAACAACTTTTCCTTCATCTACAAGCAAATACACCCCATAGGTTGTATAGAATAGAGAAGTACAGATAAGTCCCAGCAAAGGAAAGGGGGGATGGTGGGAGGGAGGGAAACCTGGACTGCAACAGTGAATACACTCCAACATCTACATTTATGGTAGGTACACAACTGTACTATGTTCATCGTGTTTCACTGTTGCAGTCATTACAATTGGGTTGAATCCCAAAGCTAAGGTTGGGAGGCTGGTGCTAAATAGGATTAGGAGAGGCTATCAGGCCCTGCAGAACTGCAGTGGCAAAACCTGCCCTGGATTTAGAGTAGAGAGGTAAGTGATAGTGTTTTGTAAAGTGTGCACTGAACTCCAAGTTGCAGCCTCTAAGATGTCTTTAGTTGGTACTCTTCTGAGGAAGGCTGCTGAAGTGGCTGCTGCTCTGGTTGAATGTGGCCTAATGCCCTCAGGCACTGATTTGCCATGCTGTGAATAGCAGAAACGAATGCAGTGGCCTATCCACTTTGAAACAGTCTGCTTTGAGACAGACTTTCCTTGTGATCCTGCAGCATATGCCACTAGAAGTTGTTCAGTCTTTCTGAAAGCTTTGGTTCTGTCCAAGTGGAAGCGTAGCTACCTGTGAATGTCCAAAGACTGCAGAAGTCGCTCACCCTTATTCTGTGGGTTTGGATAAAAGGTAGGCAAATTAATTGTTTGGTTAAGGGCCACACTGGACACTACCTTAGGCATAAATGTAGGGTTTGTCCTCAGAGAAACCCTGTCAGGATGGAAAATGATAAAAGGTTCCACAGCCATGAGTGCCTATAACTCTGAGACTCGTCTAGCAGAGGTTATCGCTAGGAGCAGAGCTGTTTTCCAGGATGAGAATTTTATATCAGCTGCAGAGGCTGGCTCAAACGGAGGCAGTGTGAGTTTTTCCAAGACATAGTTGTGGTCCCATGCAGTATAGGTGCTCCCCTTGGAGGTCTTATGTTTTTGGCCCCTCTGTGGTACTGCCTTAGTAATGGATGAGAAAAAATAGGTGGTTCTGTATTGTAATGAGCTGAAATGGCAGAGGCATGAATTTTAATTGATGAAAAGGAAAGGCCTTTATCCAGCATCTCAGTTAAGTATTGCAAAATCTGAGGAATATTTGGAACACTCGTGTCAATACCCTGTGCCTGATTCCAAGCACAGAATCTCTTCCATTTTTTCTGCATAAGATTTTCTGGTGCTAGGCCTCCTGGCCTCCAAATTAACATCCATCACTGCTTTAGAGAGAGGTGCGTCTTGAATGGCTACATTATCCGCCATGCTGCCAGGTTTAAGGTCCTGAGTTGGCTGTGCAGTGACTGTCTTGTTGGGTCAATAAGTGAGGAATTTGAGGTAATGTCCAAGCGGGGCATTGACACAAGCTCTTTAGGATTGGGTACCAGTGCTGGCGGGGCCAATCTGGGGCAATCAGTATAATTTTTGGCTTCTCTTGTCTGACCTCGAGGAGTACCTTGTGGAGGACAGGCAGAGGAGGAAAGGCATATACTGCTAGGTTTTTCCAGCTGAAAGATAGACCATCCGCTTTCCATGCTTGCTTGTGATAAGTCCTTGTGCAGAATCTCTGTAGTTGGCAGTTGTGAGGGGAGGCAAATAGGTCTACGTCCGGGCATCCCCAGTTCCTTGTTATCATGCTGTAAATTTCCACTCGTGAGGATCCATTAGGTTTCTGCTTAGTTCGTCTGCCAGAGTATTTATCTTTCTTGGCAGGAATTGTGCTTGCAGATTTACTTGGCAAGTCAATGCTGTGCCCCACAAGTTCATGGCTAGTCTGCAGAGGGGGTAGGAATGTGTGCCTCCCTGCTTGTTTATGTACCACATGACTATAGTATTGTTCGTCTTTATCAGCAGTTGTCCTGGATGAAGTAGATCCTTGAAGGCTGTCAGGGCATTTTGAACAGCTAGCATCTCTTTTTGATTGATATGTAGATGCATTTGACTTGCGGTCCATGTGCCCTGAATACATCTTCCTGCCATATGGGCCCCTCCAGGCATAATCTGATGCATCTGCTGTCAATGTCTGCCTGGCTGTGGGTAAGGTGAATGGTTGTCCCGTGTTGTGGTGACAGGCCTTTGCCCACCATCGAAACTCCTGCTGCAGGCAGGGAAAGAGGGTAATTATTGTTTCCTGGCTGTGGCAATGTTGAGTCCAAACACTTTTTAGATACCACTGAAGTTTCCTCATATGCAGTCTTGCATATGGAATTAGCAGAATGCAGGATGCCATGAAGCCCAAAGCCTGCAGAATTTTTCTTGCAGATAACTGGGTCTTTGTTGCCAACATTTTGAAAGTAGTCAGTTGTCTTTGTTTGTCTGGCTTGAGATAAGTCATCTGGCAATTGCATTTAAGCTTGCACCCAGGAATATTATCTCTTGAGAGGGTACGAGTTTTGATTTCTTTTCGTTTGCTATGTAATCTTTTTACAAACGCCAGATGCTGTAGGAGAATGTCCTTGTTCTCTGCTTGAATAAGGCAGTCGTCCAAAGTAAGGATATATTTGCATTCCTCTGTCTGCAGAACGCAATTACTGGTGCCAGGCATTTTGTGAAGACCCTGGGCGCAGTAGATAAGCCAAAGGGCAGTGCAGAGAATTGGTAGTGCATTGAGCCAGCTATAAATTCGAGGTATCTTCTGCATGATTGTCTGACTGGGACATGCAGGTATGCCTCTTTTAGGTCTAAAGTCACAAGCCAAGCCTTCTTGCCTAGCATGGGCAGAAGCTGCTGCAGAGTTAACATTTTGAATTTTGGAATATACAGAAATGTGTTTAGGATAGACAGGTCCAGTATTGGTCTCCAGGCTTTGTCCTTTCTGGGCACCAAGAATAGCCTCGAGTAAAATCCTAGTCCCTGCTCTTGCTGTGGTACTTGCTGAATGGCCCTCATATCCATGAGGGATGAAACTTGTTTTTGTGCCTCTGCCCATTGATTGCGTGGCAGGTCTGGCATACCGTTTGGCCTTGGAAGGGTGTGAAAGTGGAACCTATAGCAGTGTGATATGATATTTAAGACCCATTTGTCCTGGGTGATCATGTGCCAATTTTGTGAAAAAAGTGCTAGTTTTCCCCCCAAAGGAGCTGCCAGAAGATAAGTGCTTGGTGCTGGCAGGGAAAGTCACTGAGACTGTTTACTGTATGGCTGTGATTTTTCCTCTCCGCTTTTGGAGGCAGAAGCACCCCATTGTTTAGGCCTGTATGAACCTTGGGGCTGTCATCTGCCTCTGGGGCATCTGTATCTGCCTCTTTGTGGCCTGTCTGACACTGGAAAGGACCAATTCTTTGTAGGCCAGTTTCTGCTAAATCTGGGAGGCTGTACCTGTAAGAAATCCTTGACTGTTTGCATAGATTTAGCTTTGTCCTCCATTTTCTTCAACACCTCTTCTGCTTTAACACCAAACAAGGTATCATGCTGTAATTTAGCATCTAATAGTTTTGCTTTAACATGATCGGGCAGATTCTGTTCTTTTAACCAAGCATGCCTCCTAATGACAGAAACCCATAACAGCGGCCCTTGCAGGAGGCCTCTAGAGAATCAAAACCACATTGCAAAGTATGCTTTCCCACTTGTTCAGCTGCATGCAATAAATCCTGCATTTCTTTGTTTCCTGCACATTCTGAATTGGTCAACATTTTCTGTTTAAGCGGTGACATAAGATATTGCTGATATTTAAGCATATGAGACTGACAATTTAAAGCTCTTACAGCCAAGGTAGCAGAACTATAAATCTTTTTCCCCCATCTGTCCAGGGCCCTTGAAACCCTATCAGAGGGGGTGGGTTTTTTTGCAGTGGAAGCCTTGACCCTTTGGGACCCTGAGAGAGAGTTTCTGGGTCAGCATCAGGGTTTCAAAGAAATGTATGTGAATCAGGAACCCTGTAGTATCTGTCTGGCTTAACAGGAGCTGGCGGTAAAGAGTCAGGAGACAGACCGGACTCTGAAAATACATCTACAATGTCTAAAACAGGAGGACTAGCAAGGGGCCTGTGCTGAGGTAATAAAAGGAAGTCTCTGAGCCTTTTCTTGGATTCTGAATAATCTTGGCTCTCCCAATGGAAATGCTCCCTCATAATATGCAGGGTCTCCCCAAAAGAATAATCCTCAGGAGGAGAGGCTGAAGGGATAGATTCTTCAGCATCAGAATCCTCATGGGGAGTAAGAAAATATTCCTGTTCAGAAGAGGAATCAGAGGAAATGGAAACCTGATCTGAAGATTCATATTCTATCTCTTGCCTAGGCCTCTTATCAGGAGGGGGATGGGAACCCCTGATCAAAGTAATTAGGTCTTCGGCCATTTTAAGCATCTGTTTTTTAGGCATGGAGGCCTGGTCCAGGAGAATGCTGTACTTGTTTCTTTGTCTTTATAACTGCTTTAGTCTTTGCCTTTGAAGCTGAAGTTGGTTTCACATATAACTGTGTAGGCCTGAAAATACCCTCAGAAGCAGATGCCTGCTCAGCGGCTCCAGACCCATCTGAGGGAATAGTTTCCGAGTGTCCAATACCTTGAGTTTCCAATGGCCTAGTCAGCTCCACGTGGGAGTCAGAAGCGGCCTGTGGCTCTGAGGTAGCGGGTGTCAGGAGCTGCGAAAGCGCCTCACTGAGAACCGGCGACAGGCCTAGCGGAAGCCTCATCGGTTTTGGACCTCAGATGCCTGTCCTTTTCTTTTTCTTTGCGCTTTTTATAAACTCTGGTAGTCGGCTGTTCCGACGGCATTATATAATTAAATCTTCTACCAAAGTAATGAAATGCAAAATCGTACCGACACTTAATAGTGCACTGGTTAAATCTAGCACAAAACCGACAACTAGCAACGCCGTGGTCAGGGCCTAGGCAAGGAATACAGTAAGAATGAAAATCCTTATGAGGTATTTGCTTCCCACAAGAAATACAATTATTAACTTTCTCTGACATTGGTTTGGAGCAAGAAAAAAGTTTCCCCAACGGGGTACTTAGCTTTAATGAAGACTTTGAATCTGAAATTCGAATTTGAAAATCTCAGGAGTCGGCCGACTGGCACTTGCGAACTGCTTTTGCTTCAGGCACCGCACGGCAAGAAAGACTGAAGAAAATGGCATCAACTGCATTTTTTATACCCCTGGCGCACTGACATCAGGGAGGAGGCGACAGCAACCGATGCCGGACCTAGACTTTGGAACTCAGGCCGACTGCGGGTAGCCTGCCAACAGGATAACCCAAATGTAATGATTGCAACAGTGAAACACAAACATTCATTGTTTCCAGACTGTGACAATGTTGACTCCATAAACTTTTTAGGTACCACTGTAGTTTCCTCATATGCAGTCTTGAATATGGAATCAGTAGAATGCAGGATGCCATGAACTCCAAAGCCTGCAGAGTTTTTCATTGCAGATAACTGGGTTTTTGTTGCCATCAGTTTGAAGTAAGTAGTCAGTTGCCTTTGTTAGTCTGGCGTGAGGAAAGCCATCTGGGCAGTTGTATTCAAGCTTGCACCCAGGAATGTTATCTTTTGAGAAGGTACCAGTTATGATTTCTTTTCATTTATTGTGTACCCTAGACATGTTAGAAGCCTTTTCACAAACGCCAGATGCTGAAGAAGAATGTCCTTGTTCTCTGCTTGAATGAGACAGTCGTCCAAGTAAGGAAATATTTGTATACTTCTTTGTCTGCAAAATGCAATTACTGGTGCCAGGCACACTGTAAAGACCCTGGGCGCAGTAGATAAACCAAAAGGCAGTGCAGAGAATTGGTAATGCATAAAGCCAGCCTTGAAACAGAGGCATCTTCTGCACGATTCCCTTATTGGGATATGCAGGTATGCCTCTTTTAGGTCTAATGTCACCAGCCAAGTGTTCTTGCCCAGCATGAGAAGCTGCTGCAAAGTTAGCATTTTGAATTTTGGAATGTCCAGGCCTTGTCTTTTCCGGGTACCAAGAACAGTCTTGAATAAAAACCTTGTCCTTTTTCTTGTTCTGGCACTGGCTGAATAGCCCCATATCCATGAGATACGTAACTTGTTTCTGTGCCTCTGCCCATTGAATTTTTGGCAGATCTGGTCAACTGTTTGCAATTGGCAGAATGTTGAAGTGGAATCTGGATCCCTGAGATACTATGTTTAACACCCACTTGTCCTGGGTTACTAACTGCCAATTTTGAGCATAAAGTGCTAATTTTCCCCCTAAGGGTGCTGCCAAAAGAGAAGTGCTTGGTGATGGCAGAGGGAAGTCATTGAAACTGTTTACTGTAGGGTTGTGCTTTATTTCCTCCAGATTTGGAGGTAGAAGCACCCCATTACTTTGACCTGTAAGAATCCTGTGACTGGTATCTAGAACCTTTTGGGCGCCTGGATTTGCCCCGTTGAGCTCTGTCGGACACAGGAAATGACCATTTTTTTGTAGGCCAATGTCTACTGAATCTTGGTGGATGCACTTGTAAGAAGTCTTTTACAGTTTGCATAGACTTAGCTTTGTCTTCCATTTTCTTTAAAACCTCTTCTGCCTTAATACCAAACAGAGTATAATGCTGTAAAGGTGCATCCAGCAATTTAGCTTTAACATGATCAGGCAAATTTTGCTCTTTTAGCCAGGCATGCCTCCTAATCACAGATCCAGTAACTGCGGCCTTGCAGGAGGCCTCTAAGGAATCAAAACCACATTACAAAGTATGCTTTACAACTTGTTCTGCTGCATGCAATAATTCCTGCAATTTTTTATTTTCTGCACGTTCAGAAATCAACATAATTTTCTGTTTCAGTAATCCCATAACATGCTGATTCTTGAGCATATGAAACTGGAAGTTTAAGGCCCTAATTGCCAAGGTTGCAGATATATAAACCTTCTTTCCCCATCTATCCAGTGCCCTTGAATCTCTGTCAGAGGGGGTAGGATTTTTTGCTGTTGAGGCATTTAACACCTTTTAGTCCCTGTGAAATAAGTTTCAGGGTCAGCAACAGGGTTTCTACATAAAAATGTGTGTGAATCAGGAACCCTGTAACATCTGTCTGGCTTGCTAGGAGCCGGAGGTAAGGAGTCTGGAGTCAAGCTGGACTCTGAAAACACATCATCCGCAATGTCTAAAACAGGAGGTATGGCTAAAGACCTATGCTGAGGGAGAAGGAAATCACTGAGCCTCTTTTTTGATTCTGAGAAATCTTGATTCTCCCAGTGAAAATGCTCCATCAAAGTATGCAAGGTTTCACCAAAGGAATAATCTTCAGGAGGAGATGCAGATAGGATAGATTTCTCTGCATCAGAATCCTCATAAGGTGGTATAGACAATTCCTGATCAGAAGAGGAATCAGAAGAAATAGAAACCTGATCTGAAGATTCATAATCAGTGTCTTGCCTAGGCCTCTTATCAGGAGGGGGTTGGGAACCACTGATCAAGGTAATTAGGTCTTCAGCCCTTTTGATCATCTGTTTTTTGGGCAGTGAAGCCTGTGCACATGGCTCATGCGTCATTTTTATAGCTTTAGAAGTTGCTTTTATCTTTGATTTTGAAGTTGGCATCGGTTTTATATAAAAATGTTGTGGCCTGAATACACCCTCAGAAGTTGGTGCCTGTTCAGCAGCTCCGGACCCATCAGAGGAGGAGACATCCATGGGTACAATACTTTGAGAATCTCGCAGAGTGCCGGACTCCACATGGGTCTCAGTAGGGGCCTGCAACTCGAAAGTAGCGGGTATCAGGGGCTGCGAAAGCGCCCGAGTATCAGCGAAACGGCGACTGGCTTAGGAGAAGCTTCATCGTCGGTTTTGGACCTAGACGGTCTCTGTCCTTTTCTTTGCGGTTTTTGTGTACTCCGGTAGTCGGATTGCTATCCAACGACATTTCAGAATAGTTAAATCAGTTTCCAAAATATTTTGAGGCAAAGATATACAGACGCTTAATAGTGTGTTGGTTAAATCTAGCACAAAACCGACAGATAAGCATGTTATGATCAGGGCCTAGGCAAGGAATACAGTATAAATGGAAATCCTTATGAGGTATTTGCTTCCCACAAGTAATGCAATTATTAACTTTTTCTGACATCGGTATGGAGCAAAAAAAAAGTTTCCCCAACGAGGTACTTAGCTTTAGTGAAGACTTCGGTTCTGAAACTCGAGTTCGAAAATTTCAGGAGTCGGTCGATCGGCACTTGTGAACTGCTTCTGCTTTGGGCACCACTCGGCAAGAAAGACTAAAGAAAATGGCGTTGGCTGCTTGTTTTATACCCCTGACGTCATGGAAGAGGAGACAGCAACTGATGCAGGAGCCAAGACTTTTGAATTCAGGCCGACTGAGGGCAACCTGCCAGCAGATTACCCAAATGTAATGATTGCAACAGTAAAACATGAAGAGCATCAGTTTCCCCAATGGGGTTCTTAGCTTTTAGTTGAAGACTTCGGTTCTGAAACTTGAAAACGAAAATTTCAGTAGTTGGCCGACCGGCACTTGCGAACTGCTCCTGCTTCGGGCACCGCATGGCAAGAAAGACTGATGTAATGACGTCGGCTGTATATTTTATACCCCTGACGACCTGACGTCACGGACGAGGAAACAGCAACCGATGTAGGACCCAAGACTTTGTTAATCAGGCCGACTGAGGGCTACTGCAAGCAGATAACCCAAATGTAATGACTGCAACAGTGAAACATGAAGAACATCAGAAACGGTTACTCCCCTCCACAAAGGTGGATTAGCAACAGAGTCAGGAAATTATAGACCCACAAGTCTGACCGGACATCTGTAAAGCCATGGAACGTACCATGGATCTCAAAGACAAAGGCGACCTCCAAACCCTGGATCTGATCCAATTCGGCTTCTACAAGGGTAGATTCTGCCTGTAAAACCTGCTTGATTTCTTAGAAAATGTGACCAGGGCCATTGACGATGGCAAATCTGTACACATAACATATTCAACTTGGCAAAGGCCTTTGACACAATCCCACACCCAGGCATTACCGACAAACTTGGCAAAATGAATGCAAACCTCTTTGTTGTAAGATGGGTTGCCAACTGGCTCACAAACTAGTCACATACTATCAAAGTGAGGGATTCCACATCAATCAGCAGACTTGCCACCAGTGGGGTGCCACAAGGGTCAGCGCTGGGCCCCCCTACTATTTGGTATATACTTCAGAAGTTCAGGTCAAAACTAAGGGGCTGTGGCTGACAAGTTAGCAGAGTACTGAAAACTGGGTGCAACTGCTGAATCCCCAAATGACGTCAGTATACTCCAGGAGGGTCTTGCACAGACCAGCGACTGGTGCCTTAGTCACAGTCTCAAAATAATGTCCCTTCACACTATCAAATTAACAATACCCTACGTACCTACAAAGTGGTAACAGATCTGGGATCACAAGTAGACTGCAACCTTAACTTTGACCACTATCTACTTGTAGTAAGAAGGTTTTCTATGCGGCACACCTGATTAGCAAAGGCATCACCTCTAGAGCAAAGGATGTTATAACCCCTCTACACTAGTCACTAATTAGGCCCATAATTGAGTACAACATCCCTATTGGCATGTACTGTACAAAGCACCTGCGAAAACTGGAGAAATTTCAGAGGTTTCTAAGAAGATCAAGGGATTCCAGCATGTGCCTTACACAGACAGAATAAAGTCCCTGTCACTATAGTCAGTATTGTATAGACTTCTTAGGGGAGACTTATGCCTGGCTTACAGAGCAACTAAACCTAATGAATTGCTGCACATCTGGAAATCAAATGGGACTACAGCTACCCATTCCAGGGACCCAAACATGGCCTGCGACTGGAATAGAATTGTGCTGGAGGGACAGATTTGTCTCCCAGCAACTGCCGTGTCTTTGAAATAGGCTAATTCATATGAAGCAGAGCACCTCTATGACAATGCTCAAAATGAACCTGGACGAGTGGATGGGGCACCATAAATTCTTACCGGGGATAGCACTCAACTCTCCTGGACATGGATGTTCATTAATAAATCCAATCTTGGGTACTGACTAGAGTATCTATGGTATTAAACTGGGATGAAACAGCTAGTCTTGAAATTACCTCTGGTTCAATAGCCTCATAACCTCCTATGCCCCTAAAATGTTTTTAAATACAAAAGCACATAGTACCATGTACAGTCAAATTCAAAAATTGCATGACATGCAAAGATACAAGGGAAAATAAAGAAAATTAATGATACAAGAAAACACCAAAATAGTACATATACAAGTGTTAGGAATATGTATTATAGTGAGTATATAGACATTGTCAGCATGACAGTATAGGAAAGTATAAACATAATATACAAGGGGTTATATACAAGAGTCCAGCAGTTAAGTGAATACGTAGTATTAAAATTGTCAAATGGAGATTTGCTACTGAAAAATGACTCCGTGATTTGCTAGAGGCAAGACAGGGTTATGGCCTACTATGTAATTAGGTAAAAAGATGAGTATTAGCAGAGAAATATGATTTTTGGGAGAAGAAAGTACAGTTGTGTACACTAACCATACATGTAGATGTTCAAGTGTATTTACTGTTGCAGTCATCACACTTGGGTTATCTGCCTGCAGCTAGCCCATAGTTGGCCCGAATACCAGAGTCTTGGTATTTCTGTCTCAGATGCTGTTGCCTCTTCCATGACGTCAGGGGTATAAAACATGCAACTGACGCCATTCCATCAGTTTTTCTTGCCCCAGATGTCAGGAGCCCCCAAAATAGGAAGCAATTACATGGTGTGGAACACCTCCAGTAAAAAGTAAATACTATTGCCATAACATATGGCCAAAAAGAGGATAGGTGGAAAGAATAGAAAAGTCAGGGGGTTGGAAGGAGGGTAACCAGGATTGCAACATCTACATGTATGGCAAGTATACACAACTGTGTATGTTTTTCATGTTTCACTGTTGCAGTCATCACACTTGGGTTGATTCCCAAAGCTGAGGAAGGGTGGAGGCAGTCAAGAAGTATTGGGGCTGGCTAGCAGGCCTTGTAAGACAACTGTGGCAAATCCAGCTCTGGATTTAGAAAAAACAGGCAAGTGGTAATGCTTGGTGAAGGTATGTACAGAACCTCCAGGTTGCAGCTTCCAGGATGCCCCTGGTAGGGACTCCCCTGAGGAATGCTGTAGAGGTTGAGGTAGCCCTAGTGGAATGAGTTCTGATCTCCTGTAGGGTAGGTTTTCCATTGCATTTGTAGCAGAAATGGATGTGGTGTGCTACCCATTTGGATATGGTTTGCTTTGAAATGGATTTGCCCTCTGCCCCTGTAACGAAGCTGACTAGCAGCTGGTCAGATTTTCTGAAAGGTTTAGTTCTGTCAAGGTAGAACCTGAGCTGTCTGTGCACGTCTAAGGAATGCAGAATCCTTTCCCCTTTATTCTGAGGGTTAGGGAAAAAGGTTTGTAAATGGATGGACTGGTTTTAAAGCCACATTGGATACCACCTTGGGCATAAATGATGGGTTAGTCCTGAGGGAAACCCTGACTGCATGGAAAATAATGAAGGGTTCCACAGCCATTAGTGCCTGTAACTCAAACTCTTCTTGCTAAAGTGGTGGCTAGAAGTAAGGCTATTTTCCAAGAGAGGAATTTTAACTCTGCTGTAGCAGCAGGCTCAAAAGGGGGAAGCGTGAGCTTCTCTAGTACAAAGTTAAAGTCCCAGGCAAGGGTGGGAACTCTCGAGCGCCTTAAATTGTTAGCTCCTTTCAGGAACTGTTTGATGAGAGAGTGAGAAAACAGAGGTGGCTCAGTACTATAGTGAGCTGAGATGGCAGAGGCATGAATTTTAGTAGATGAGAAGAATGGGCCTTTGTGGAGTAGCTCTGCTAGGTAATCTAGGATTTGAGTTAAGGTGGGCACAGCTGCGTCTTTTCCTTGAGACACTGGCTCCAAGAACAATATCTTTTCCACTTTTCTGAATAGGATTTCCTAGTACTAGGCCTTCTGGCCTCAAGGATGACGTCCAGCATCTGTCTGCTGAGGGTTGCTGGTGGTGTATTCAGGGGATAAGCCAGGCTGCAAGGTTCAGGGTTTGCAGCCGAGGATGCAAAATCTGTCCCTCCTGCTGGGACAGCAGGCAGGGGGTCTGATGTAGGTGCCTGGGTGGCACTGCTGTCAGACTGCACAGGAGTGAGTACCAGTGCTGGCGTGGCCAGTCTGGGGCAATAAGGATTGTCCTGTTTGATCTTGAGTAGTACTTTAGAGAGGAGGGGCAGAGGGGGAAAGACATAAATTGAGAGGTTTTCCCCAAGTAAAGGATAGGGCATCCACTTTCCATGCTTGGCTGTGGGGATTTCTGGTGCAAAATTTGTTCAATTGATGGTTTTGGGGGAGGCAAAGAGGTCCACCTCTGGAGTAAACCAGCTGTGGATTAAAAGTTTGAATGAGTTGGGTTCCAGCTTCCACTCGTGTGGGTCCAGTAGATTTCTGCTCAAGTCTGCCAGTGAATTTTGTTTGCCTGGCAGGAACTGAGCTTGTAGGTGCACTTGGTTGCTCAGGGCCATGGCTAACCTGCAGAGAGGGTAGGAAGGAGTTCCCCCCGCGTTTTTACGTACCACAACTTTGGTGTTTGTCCTGGAAGGATAAGGTACTTGAAGGCTGTCAGAGCATTGTGTACAGCTAACATTTCTTTTTTGATTGACATGCAGGGGAATTTGTTCTGAGCTCCATATGCCTTGAATACATTTGCCTACCATGTGGGCCCCCCACACAGTCTAATGCGCCTTTTGCCAGGGTTTGGGCGGCGAGGGGTTGAGTGAAAGAAGTCCCTTGTTGTGGTTGCATGCCTCTGCCCACCAAAGGAACTCTGCCCTTAGACAAGGAATGATAGGCATCAGTGTTTCCAGGTCCTGAGAATGCTGGCACCAGAGACTTTTTAAGTACCATTTAAGTTTCCTCATATGCAGTCTTGCATATGGAATTAGTAGCATGCATGAGGCCATGAACCCTACGGCTTGCAGTATTTTTCTTGCAGATATCTGGGTTTTGGTGGCCATTAATTTGAAGTAGTTTGTCAAATAAGCCTGTTTTTCTGGAGTGAGGAATGCCATCTGGGAAGCTGTGCTCAAGCTTGCTCCCACAAATACAATCTTTTGGTTGGGCACCAGTTGTGATTTTTTTCGCTTATGGTGTACCCCAGAGAAGTTAGAAGTCTCTTTACAAATGCCAGGTGCTGAAGAAGCAATTCCTGACTGTCTGCCTGAATCAGGCAATCGTCCAAGTATGGGTAAATTTTAATATTTCTCTGCCTGCAGTATGCAATGGCTGGAGCCAGGCACTTTGTGAATAAGTAGATAAGCCAAAGGGAAGTGCAGAGAACTGATGGTGCATAGAGCCTGCCCTGAAACATAGATATTTCCTGCAAGATTCCCTTATGGGGATGTACAGATGAGCTTCTTTTAAGTCTAGGGTGACGAGCCAGGTGTCCTTGGCTAGCACAGGAAGAAGCTGTTGCAGTCAACATTTTGAATTTTGGGACCACCAGGAAGGTGTTGAGAATTGACAGATCTGGGATAGGGCACCAAGAGCCCTCTTTTCTGGGCACCAGGAATAGTCTGGAGTAGAAACCCTGCCCCCTTTGCTCTACTGGCACAGGTTGAATAGCCTTGACACTGAGAAGAGAAAGTACTTGCCTTTGAGCCTCTGCCCACTGGTTTGGAGGAAGGTCTGGCAACCCACTTGGGTTTGGCAGTGAGTGGAAGTAGAATCTGTATCCCTGGGATACAATGTTTAGGACCCATCGGTTCCGGGTAATGGACATCCAGTTTTGTGCATGCAGGGTGAGTTTTCCTCCTAGGGGTGCAAATACTTCGGCTCTGCTGGGAAGGAAGACAGACAAGTCATTGTTAACTTTTTCCAAGATGGCTGCACCTTTAAGAAATCTAAGTTTGCAGAGATTTAGCTTTTTCCTCCATCTTTTTAAGAACTTCTTCTGTTTTTGTGCCGAACAACCTTTCCTGGTTTAATGGAGCACCTAGTAATTTTGCTTCGACATGGTGTGGCAAGATTTGCTCCTTCAGCCAAGCAAGCCTTCTCAGTACAGACCCAGTGACAGCAGCCCTGCAAGAGGCTTCTAAGGCATCAAAACCACACTGCAAAATATGTTTACTAACTTGGTTTGCAGAATGCATTGACTGTTGTAAATCTTTACTTTCTGTGCAATCTGGAAGCAACAACATTTTCCATAATATGCTGCTGTACTTCAACGTGTGAAACTGACAAGTCAACGCCCTGATGGCAAGATTTGCAATGGTATATAATTTCTTACCCCATCTGTCTAAAGCTGTAGAATCCCAGTCCGAAGGGGTAGGGTTTTTGGCTGTAGTAACCTTAATGCCTTTAGGTCCCTGGGAAATGGTCTCTGGATCCGCAGTGGGATTCTTAAGGAGAAATTTATGAGAGTCAGGTACTCTGTAGCATCTGTCAGGCTTTCTAGGAGCTGGTGGTAAAGTACCAGGCGAAAGACTGGATTCCATAAAGACATCATGTACAGTGTCCTGGACAGGGGGGTATAGCTAGAGGCCTATGCTGAGGCAAGTCTAAAAATTCTCCAAGTCTCTTTTTGGACTGATAGTACTGGCATTCCCAGTGGAAATGCTCTCTTAAAGAATGCAAGGTTTCACCAAAAGAAAAGTCCTCTGGAGAGGAGGCAGAGGGTATGGAATCCTCTGCATCTGAATCCTCAAAGGTAGATAAGGGTATGTCCTGGTAATCAGAGGGATAAGGGTCATCGGACTCATGGTCTGTATTATGGGAGGGTGGCCTAATGGTTAAGGTGTTTGCCTTACAAACACAAGGTGCAGGGTTTGAGTCTCACAAGGGATGATTGGCTAGGCTTAAAATGGCTCGCAAGGGCAGTTAGCTTAGTACTAATCTATGAATCTATGAATCTATGAATCTACAATCAGAAGGAAAATCTATTTGTCTTTTAGAGGGGGAAGGCTGGCTTCCCCTAATTAAAGTTAAGGTCTTCAACCATTCTAAGCATTTGTTTCTGTGGCAAGGAAGCTTGAGCATGCACTTTGGCCATCAGTTTTCTAGGCGTAGTGCGAACTCTGGGCCTGAGAAACTGTATTTTCAGTCAAAAACAAAGCTGTCAGTTTAATGCGAACATCGGAAGGTCAGAATACACCCTCAGAAGCCGGAGCCTGAACAGCGGCTCTAGACCCATCCAAGGTGGACCCATCTAAGGTACAGACACCCGCAGGTTCCATAATCGAAAAAGCATCTCGCTGCATACCGGACTCTGAATAAGTCTCAGCAGAGGCCTGTGAATCTGTAGGAGTGGGTATCAGGGGCTGCGAAACTGCCTGAGTACTGGCGAACTGGCAACTAGCTTAATGGAAGAGTCGTCGGCAGTTTTGGACCTATGCAGTCTGTCTCTGTCTTTATCCTTATGTTTTTTCAAAAGATTGAAACTCAAATGACTTATGGAAGTCATTTCAGAAAACGGAGAACGAGAGCGAAATAATTTAGCGACAAAGATAGCCAGACGACGAATAGTTCGGGCGTTAAGGCACAAAACCTACAGCGAGGAACTTCGTGGTCTGGGCCTAAACAGATGACGCAGTAAGAATGAAAATCTCTGAGGTATTTGCTTTCCACAGGCAAGACAACTGTTAACTTTCTGACATTGGTTAGAGCAGGGAAAAAAGGATCCCCAACAGGGTACTTAGCTTTAGAAGACTTCAGGTTTGAAACTCAAAAAATGAAAATTTCAGGAAGTGGCCGACAGGCACTTGCGAACTGTTTCTGCTTCGGGCTCCCACTCAGCAAGAAAAGCTGATGTAATGGCGTCGGCTGCATGTTTTATACCCCTGACAACCTGACTTCATGGAAGAGGCGACAGCATCAGACGCAGAAATCCCAAGACTCTGGTATTCGGGCCGACTGAGGGCTACCTGCAGGCAGATAACCCAAGTGTGATGACTGCAACAGTGAAACATGAACATCTGGAGAGCACCTGAGAGACAGAAAAATGCTGTTTAACAGGGGAAAGAGGTTTAAGAGAAAATAAGCAAACAGTGACAGGTAGGAGAAAAAAAGTATTTTTTTTAAGGAGGGGGTTGGGATAAGAAGAGCGAGGATAGATTAGGGTAGGGAGTAAGATACTAATTTATTCAAGATTTGTACATGTATATAGCCAGGATGATTTCAGTTGTTCATTTAGCATGGTTTTGAAGGTATGTACATTAAGATGTCTAACAGCTAGAGGAAAATTATTTTAGAGTTTAGATGCAGAGTTTGAAAAGGGGTTCCAAATGTAATATGGGCTTTGGTGATGTTTCGTAGATGGTCTTTGGAGCGGAGAGATTTAGTAGATTGGCATTTTTGGCTTATTCCCTTTACGGATGGTAAATTATCAGGGTTAGTTATTCAATTGTGAACTATAACCAGCTGGTTATAGTAGAGCTGGTGATATGAATTCTGTCCAGTTTAGTGTTCTTTTTTCCTTTTAAGGCATGACAATGCTATGTTATACTTGTTTGCTTCAAAACATTCCATTTCATTGTAGCATTGCTCTAGCTTATTTTACATAGTAATACGTGGATCTGTAAAAAGAGTGAGAAGGCATACATTAGGGTTGGTAAGATGAAGGCTTTTGCTAGGCTTTGTCTAGCCCTATCGGTTAGAAATTGTTTGGGTCTACAATAATAAGAGCCAATTTTTGGCGTTTTTGACACTTTGGAAATGTTTGTCAAATTTCAAGTAGTTATCAATGACCATCCCCAGTAATTTTGCACTGTTGGCTTGTTCTACTGGGATATGGTCAGATTAGGTCATTTTAATCTCTATTTACTTTCCAGAGTAAATTTATTTTTGCATTTAATAGTAGTTGAAAGTTTTGTAGTTATGTTTCTATGCAAGTGAAGGATTCTTTGGTTATTTTTTGGAACTGTTGTAAACTGGAGGCTGCACAGATTAGCACAGAGTCATCTGCACACCATATTAAGGTTGCATCTTTGGTGGCATTTCATAAGTCATTATTAAATACATTAAACAGCAGTGGTCCAAGAATGGAGACTTGTGAACCCTTACAGTAACAGGTAAGAAGAAAGTATTCATTCTGCCATCTGACTGGCTGATAACGATTAGACAGACAAATGTTAAGCCAAGAGAGGGAGGATGGGGGGGGGGGGTCTACGTAATAATTTAGTGTGGGAGACCGTACTGAATGCTTATAACGGTTCTAAGAATAAGAAAGATACTGGTTTACCAGAGTTTCTGTGGTTAATTGTGTCAGCAAAGTGAAATAGGGCAGTGGTTGTACTATGGTTGGGACAAAAAACATGTGTGGGGGATAAGAGATTGTTGGTGGTGAGATATTGCAGTAATTGGCTGTGGAAGCTTTTTTTTTTGATAGTGGGGACAGAACAGCTATTGGTCCTTCACCCAACTATTCTATGTATTTTCCAAATGGCTGGGACACAGGATTCGACAATGGATCTATTAATTAAAATTGATATAGGGTAGGAAAGGGCATCAGCTGCTCTTTTTAGCACTTTAGTTCTCCTTCAGCAGAAAACATTCCGTCTGGTTTTCAGTTTTGATATACATCTTTACACAATAGAGGTGGGTACTGTTTTAAATAAGGAATTGTTATCATTTTGGGTATATGAGTGAATGCTGGGAAAGGTTATTGTTTTGGCTGTCTTTAAGAGAGGTAATTGTATTTAGGAAATAATGAAATTGTCTGCAGTGGTTCTGGAAGACTCATCAGGAATGGGGTTTGGTTAGGATTTGTGTCCAGAGTTAAGTTTTATATATGGGAACAGAAATATTTTAGCTTATTTAACTGCGACTTTTGCAAGTTAGAATAGTGACCGTTTAATCATATCGTATTCTCCAGTCAGTTTTATTTTTTATTTGCCTAAAGAGGAGCAGGTTTTCCTGGGATTTGTGTGAAAATTTTTCTAGGCTTTGTTTTTAAGGGACATCAATTGTTTAGTATTTCTAGAAAACCATGGTGCGGGGGTTAATCCTGACATTTTTTCTGAGAGAGCACAATTGTTTACTATGTCCATTAATAGACTGTTCAACTATCGAGTGGCTTCATCAAGGGGAAGATGTTTTAGCACAATCCAATTTACCTGCTTAAGTACTAAGATAAAGGTGTCAGTTCTGAGGTTGGATAAGTTACACACATACTTGAAGAGGTGCTGTTTTTTTAAGGTTGGACACACTGATTTAAGTAGACAGTCTGAGAGAATACCACTAGTAGAGATATTGTTTGGTTTGTTACAGAGTATCCAGTCCAGTGTGGAGGCTTTGTATGGGTAGGATTTATTAAATCTGGTTAAGGTATTGAGTTGGGCACTGACCACAACCTCTGATCTGAGATATATAACAATAAGTATCCTTTTTTTGGCTTATTTATACTGGTTATTGCATACTTTTTACTGTATTTTATTGCTATTTGCTGTACATGTTTAAGCACCTATTTGTTCTGATTTCCTGCCAAGGAGTGTACCATATAACTGATTTGTTTGCAGTTAAAATCATTCTGTAGAGTCTCCTTGCTCCTTTATCTGTTTAAAAAACTTTCATTTTGTGGCTCACTGCTGTGATAATTTCTGTAGTGTTTACTGTCTGAGTGCAGGATACTAGCTCTAGTATTGTCCCATTTCTTGGTGGTTTTGCAGTTGCCCGCCCCTACTGTAAATTTGATCTGGGACATTCCCCCCAATCTAGTGGCATTAGCTCATTCTACCTAATACAGGGAGAACATCTGAGAAGGCCAACCCATTTAGTTTCTTTCCTTCTGTTCCTCCTTTCTCCCTTTCTTACAAAACAAAAAAAAAATTGCCCGAATCTCCTTCTGTTCTGACTGTGCTTCTCAAACATTTTGGAAATATAGAGTACATTTTAGTGCATTTATTAAAACTGTATTTGCCTTAATATTGCTACAACTCAAGTGCTCTATGTTGCACCGCATCTGAATTGTTTTAGTATGTTTTAGCTGCTTTTCTGAATATATAGACTTTTCTGTATACATAGACTAGCTACTTATTCTATTGTATTATTGCCTCTTAAATCGTTTTACAATTGTGCACTTGCCTTGCTTCATTCAAAAAGTTTTAAATTGCTAATTTTGTAGAGTTTTAATTGCATTTACTGTTTAGGGCTACATGCTGAAATGTGTTAGCCTTTTATGTGTTTATTTACTGTATTATTGCATTGTTTAACCTGTTTTTAACAAAAACAGAAAACAAAACCCCACAAAGAATACAATCTTGTTTGCTCATTTCTTGACATTTCTAGGTAGTATAGTCCAGATTCCAGGCTTTGCTGGTTTCAGGACTTTATTTTCTGTGTTCAGAGCTATCCAGACCTTGCTGTGGTAGAAGGAAGTCCTACTGCTTACTAGTGGGAGTGATGAGAATTGTACTGCCTATCTAACACTAGAGGAGTGGTTTTCAGCTCTGAAATTGTAATTTTATTAGCCATTTTGGGCCGATTTCTATTCCTTTCAACTTTCTGGCTTAAAAACTCATGTGTTTGCACATTTTTCGCATCATGCAGCACAGTGGGGCCATGGTTAAACTATTCCAGGTGCCAGAAAGTTTACTCTTCAAATTTTCCCTTAGAACTAGCTGGTTTCTCAGTAGTCCAACAACGAATTCCAAAAGGAAGAGTTCAAGAACTCAGTACACAGTACCCAAATCTGGTGCAGGAAAAGATGGTCAGCACAGCTCGAACTGAGGCAAAACGTTTATTCACAAACCACTGTAGATACTCTTAACAAATAAAAGTGACAAAAACTCAAGATGCTCTTTCACATATAATGGTTAAGCGCTTTCATCTGTTGTGATACAGACTTCTTCAGAACCACAATTACAAGCCAAGTGATGGTTTAAATACTTAAATTAGGCACCAAAAAATGCACTCAATCCATTTAAAGACATACTACAATATTTAAAACATGCTCCAGTATTTTTAAAAACTATTTAAACTATATACATACATATAATCAACTTGTATAATCCACTTATATATATATATATATATACACACACACACACAATACAAATAATTGAATAACAATTATTATAAAAAATGTACTGATGTGTACTAAAATAGATGAATATTTTAAAATGTATATGCTGAAGTATGCTCTTATTCTAAAATAAGAAAAGGTTTGATACTAATATATTCATTAATACTGGGGGAGCTGGTGGCATTAGTTAATATCTGCCATTTGCTTTCTTTTGAAGCTAGAATAGCTTTCCAATTCCCCCCTTGTATCAAACTGTCGACTTGCTCTATAATGGAAAACGTAAACATATGTAGTTCACCTTTATCACTAATGTGTCTAAATAAAGCATTACTTTTATCTTGGACCTGGATCTTATATAAATGTTCATATATTCGTTTTTTTAACTGTCTCTCAGTCTTTCCAATATAAAATGCAGGGCAGGCTGTACAATTCGCTAAATAAACCACTTGTTTTGTGTTACAATTGCCTGCCTTGCATCTAACAGTTGTTCTATTGATGTCTTCTAGTCTAATGGACAACGCTTCATTAATAGCCTTGCATTGTTTACACGACCCACATTTCCTCGTTCCTGTGTATCTCATTTTTGGATTATTAACTGCCTGTTCAAGTAACCTTTTTATGTTAGGTGCTGTTTTGTATACAAAATTTGGATGGCTTTCCAATATCGTCCTAATATTTTCTGAAGCTGTAATCACCTCCCAATGTCGTTTAACTATCTCCTTGACATATTGTGCAAATGGGGTATACATTATAACACATACTCTGTTAATTTTCTCTCTAACCAAAGCTGTATTAATTGTATTATTATTATTATTTCAGATGTCTTACCCAATAAGGGTTATTATTTAGTACCCCAATGTTTGTATATATATATCCAACTACATCATTCAACAAATTTTGAGGATAACCTCTATTTACAAACATGTTATATATATTTTGTATCTTATTTTTCATAATTTCCTTAGTAGAGGACATTCTAGCAGCCCTAATACACTGTCCTTTGAATACATTTTTAAACACATGTGGAGGATGATTGCTGCTAAATTCTATATAGTCGTTGGAAAAAGTTGTTTTCCTATGAATTCTGGATACAAACCCTTCATTACTGTGACTAACAAAGGTGTCACAATAAGCAATACCCTCTTCACTGATGGTATAAGTGAACTTAAGAAATTCTGTTGTGCCACTGATGTACTCAATAAAGGAGCTGATGTTTTCCTTGGTGCCGTTCCATAAAATAAATATATCATCCAAATATCGGGTGTAGAAAACGATATTAGAATAATATGTACTCAAAAACGGATGTTCAGTTTCCCATTCTACCATAACTAGGTTTGCAAAAATAGGGGCGCAAGAAGCCCCCATTGCAACACCCTTGATCTGTCTGAAGAATTCACCTAGGAAAAATAAATAGTTGTGATCAAGCACTAACCCCATCATATCTGTAACTAAACATACTTTATCCCAACTCATATTAGAAAACTTCCTCAAGCTGTTACTAAAAAACTCTAATCCAATTTCTTTAGGTATACGCGAGAACAGGTCTACGACATCAATGGTTATAAAAGTAAGATCCTTATTCCATACATTTGGAGTCAATTTGCTCAAAAAGTTCCAAGAATCCTTCGTGATATGGGTTAGATTCTCATACACATGTTTTGTCCATCTATCTATGACAACACCCATATTATACGTTTTAGATTTTGAACCTGAAATGATAGGTCTAAAAGGGGGGGTTTTGTATACTCTTATGAACCTTAGGTATACCTATAATATTAGCCAGGACTGGATATTCAGTTTTCATAAAAGAATACACTTCATGAGTGACTATTATCTATTAAGTATTCTTCTAAAGCTAAATCTATCCTCTCATACCCTATATTGATCTCATTGATGGAAACTACATCATAATTTCCAGTGATATATAACATATTGTGAATAGCTGCATTATAATCAAATGTGTTATATAAAACTATACCCCCCCTTGTCTGGTTTCATTAAACGTATTTCTTTATTACATATAATTTGGTTCAAACACAACCTCTCTTCCGTTGTTAAATTATCCTTGAAAACATTTTGATACATGCTTCCTGTTTTAATGTTTTTATTTAACCAGTATACATCCTTACAAACCATCTTTTCATAATTAGCTATATGTGAATTCATGATAGGAATATATGAACTTTTTTTCTTTAATTCATGTATTTGTACAGGTTTATTACTTCCTTCTTGTTGTTCAAACTGTAGGGCCAAATTTAGCCTTCTACAAAATAATTTCATTTCTTTTAAACAATCGACTAAGTTGAAACCTATATTGGGAATGTATTTCATTCCTTTACTAAACAGTGTAAAAAATGCATGCGAGATACCCATTTCAGTATAATTAAATACATTAAATCCATTAAATGTGGATAAAATATTTAATCTCTCTGATGACTCATTTGCAATTTTATAATTAGGTCCATATTCACTGTGTATGGGAACAATTCCTTCCACTAGCAAATTATCTGACCTACTTATATTGAGTGTTAATTTTTGTATGCTTAGTGTCAGGGTCCTCCAGGGTCATTGTACCATGATATAGTTCAGAATGTATTATTCTTATCTCCGGTTCCACTGTGTATTTTGTTTTTTCGGAGCCGGGTAATAGCTGCCCCCCTGAAAATTCATATCCTTACTTAATTGTTCCGTTATATCTCTAAAACTCTGATGTCTTTTGATTCCTACTACTGTTCTATTCTGTGGCCATATATATGCTTTATTAACATGGTATAGTTCTAAATCACGCTTAATTTTCCTATTTTTCCTGTCATAAATGTTTTTTGCCTTGTTTTCCGCTGTTTGAAATTGTTTATAATATAATTCCTTCCACTGTTCGAAAGAAACATCATTAACAATGTCCTGATTCAATTTTTCTACCTCCCTCACTAAAACTGATAATTTCTCATCATTCAATTTCATCAGTGTTCTCATAAATTCAGAACCAAAGCCATCAAACATATTATTAAATTCATTAATAATGCTTGTTGTATAATCAACCCCAAGGATAATTTAAAAAATCTCAATCCCTTAGGAACAATATGCAGCTCTATACATTTAGCAAAATAAGCATTATCTATTTTAACATTTTTAATAGCCAATAATTTCTTTCCCAAAGCGAAAATCATATCTTTAACAGAGTCTGTCCCCAAACTAGGGACTCTCCCATTCCTTACAACTTGATAATGTTCATCTGCATTCATAAACTCATATTCATCACACAGAAACTGGTCAAAAACATCATCAGCGTTTGCGCTCCATTTTTTACCATGTAAAACATTGCCAATGTCCATTTTGCCCAAATATCTGTTACCAAGTTGTTTCACATAAGGGCTAGAAGCTACTTTAACAGTACCTTTAGTTTGTGGATTTTGCACCTTCGTGATGGCTGAATAAGTCCTTACTGGTTGCTGGCTTTTAGAACGCGCTCCCATGCATTTTGCTTCGTCTCTAATATGAAATAAGCTGAAATCGAATGTAAACTCATTTTCTGGTGAGTGAACGGTGTTCGCATTTCCATTCAAAGATTCAATAGTATCTTTTAAGGACTGCATGCCATCATTGCAGCAGCACGCTTGTCCATTTGGAATGTCAATCTGCGTGCTGATGTCATCTCCTTTTTGTACTAGCGTACTTTTTTCAATGGCGTTATGGTGCACTTCGTGTTTGGATGGACTTGTAGATATTTTAGGTGAAATTAAAGTTTGCCCAACCAAATTGATGAGTTTAGTAACCTCCGCTTGTAGAGTGGTGACTTCCAACCGTAATTGAGCAAATTCCTCCCTGTTCAATGAAGCTGGTGCCTCACCCTGATCACCTGCCATGCCAGTAAACCAACAACGAATTCCAAAAGGAAGAGTTCAAGAACTCAGTACACAGTACCCAAAATCTGGTGCAGGAAAAGATGGTCAGCACAGCTCGAACTGAGGCAAAACATTTATTCACAAACCACTGTAGATACTCTTAACAAATAAAAGTGACAAAAACTCAAGATGCTCTTTCACATATAATGGTTAAGCGCTTTCATCTGTTGTGATACAGACTTCTTCAGAACCACAATTACAAGCCAAGTGATGGTTTAAATACTTAAATTAGGCGCCAAAAAATGCACTCAATCCATTTAAAGACATACTACAATATTTAAAACATGCTCCAGTATTTTTAAAAACTATTTAAACTATATACATACATATAATCAACTTGTATAATCCACTTAATATATATATATATATATATATATATATATATATATATATATATATATATATCTACAATACAAATAACTGAATAACAATTATTATAAAACAATGTACTGATGTGTACTAAAATAGATGAATATTTTAAAATGTATAAAATGTATATGCTGAAGTGTGTTCTTATTCTAAAATAAGAAAAGGTTTGCTACTAATATATTCATTAATACCGGGGGAGCTCACTCGACATCCACATCCATCCCCCACTCCCCAGTAAGGAAACCTCTGTAGAAAAACTTCTCCAAAGCCAACTTCATGCTACTTAAGTCAGAAGTGACAAACTTCATGGCACCCATGCAGATGGGAGCTGAAAGGTCAACTGCTGAATCCTACACCAAGGCACTGTACAAGAACATCCACTCGTGCACAAATCGTGCCATCCCAAATAGAACCAAGACACTCTCCTCCAAAAAAAGGAAGCCAATCTCGTGGTCCCCTGCCATAAACAAACTATACAACAGAAGGAAGAAACTGCTGCAGAAAAGAGGAAAATCCCAGGATACAAAAAAAACTCCCTTACCGGCCTCAGTAAGAAGCTGAGATCCCTCAAAACCCTCCAAAGCTAGTTACGAAAATAAAATTGCTACAGATTCCAAAAACAACCAAAAGGCATTCTATAGTTATGTCAAGAATCTAAACGCCAATGCTCAGATCTGCTCTGAGCTACAACAGAATGGCATTAAATATACTGATCACAAGGATATTGCCAATATCCTGGCAGATCAATTTAGTGCCAACTTCAGCCCCCTCTCACCCCCTAAAGGACCCATCTCAATATCAAAATAATCACGGCCACACAGGTAGAAACCGCACTCTCCAGAGTTAATAGAGCATCCGGCTGTGTACTACATGAAATACAAAATTAACTGGCACCTCACCGAAGTGTCATGTTTAATCATAGCCTCACCTCAGGCTTCGTGCCTACTGAGTAGGGCACAAAGTACAGTTTTGTACCTACCCTAAATGTAGATGTTAGAGTGTTGCCACTGCTGCAGTCATCACACTTGGGCTATCCTGCCGTCAGGTGGTCCCGCAGTTGGCCAGAATCCCAAAGTCTTGGTCCGGCGTCAGTTGTCATCGCTTCTTCCCTGACGTCAGTGCGACAGGGGTATAAAAGAGGCAGCCAACGCCATTTTCTTCAGTTTTTCTTGCCCCAGATGTCAGGTGCCCCCAAATTGGAAGGCAATACATAAACCTATGTAAACATATGTAAGAAGGAAAGCAATGGGAGTAGCTGCAAGCAAATACACCATATAGGGATAGATCAAATTGATAGTATGCAGATGGAGTTGCACAAAAAACCTGAAGTAGAGGGAAAGGTGGGGGGGGGGTAACCTAGACTGCAGCAGTGTCAACACTCGAACATCTACATTTATGGTAGGTACAAAACTGTACTATGTTCATCCTGTTACACTGCTGCAGTCATCACACTTGGGTTATCCTGCCGTCAGGCGGTCTCACACTGGGCCGGAATCCCAAAGTATTGGTCCGGCGTTGGTTTTCGTCGCTTCTTCCCTGACATCAGTGCGACAGGGGTATAAAAGAGGCAGCTGACGCCATTTTCTTCAGTTTTTTTTGCCCCAGATGTCAGGTGCCCCCAAATTGGAAGGCAATACATAAACCTATGTAAACATATGTAAGAAGGAAAGCAATGGGAGTGGCTGCAAGCAAATACACCATATAGGGATACATCAAATTGATAGTATGCAGATGGAGTTACACAAAAAACCTGAAGTAGAGGGAAAGGTGGGGGGGTAAAGTACAGTTTTGTACCTACCATAAATGTAGATGTTCGAAGATCCACATTGCTGCAGTCCTTACACTTGGGTAGTCCGCTGTCCTCGGTCGGCCCGAATATCAAAGTATAAGGCTGACGTCTGTCAAGGCGCATTTGACTGACATCAGGACGTCAGGGTACAAATGCGCATGACCGACGTCATATCCTCAGTCTTTTCTTGCCCCAGATGTCAGAAGACCCTAAATATAAAGGTCAAAACCAAAAGACAGCAAACAACCAACCAACCACCCTTGCACTAATTATATGTACAATATATACAATATACACAATATTTACAACCCAACCCACACAACCACCTCTAACTACAGAGGGAAGGAGGAGGGAATGGACTGCAGCAATGTGGATCTTCGAACATCTACATTTATGGTAGGTACAAAACTGTACTATGTTCTTCATGTCACATTGCTGCAGTCCTTACACTTGGGTAGAATCCCAAAGCAGAGGTAAGGGAGGATGGCTAAACTACAAGGAAGCAGGAGCTGCCAAAATGCCCTGCAAAACAGCAGTGGCAAAACCAGCCCTGGATTTAGAGTAAAGTGGCAGGTGATAATGCCTAGAGAAAGTATGCACTGAACTCCAAGTAGCTGCCTCCAAAATATCCTTGGTTGCCACTCCCTCAAAAAGCTGTCAAGTGGCAGTAGCCCTAGTGGAATGAGGCCTAATCCCAGCTGGAATCTCCTTGCCATGATGGGAATAACAGAAAGCAATGCAAAACCCAATCCACTTAGAAATAGTTTGTTTTGACACAGGCTTGCCCTGAGAACTCAAAGCAAAAGAAACAAACAACTGCTGAGACTGCCTGAACCCTTTAGTTCTGTCCAAATAATAACGCAACTGCCTGTGTACATCTAAAGTGTGCAAAATCTTTTCCCCTTTATTTTGGGGATTTGCATAAAAAGTAGGCAAATGAATAGTTTGGTTTAAAGCCACACTAGAAACCACCTTAGGCATAAAGGAAGGATTAGTACGTAAAGATACCCTATCCTTATGGAAAATCAGGAAAGGCTCAACCGCCATAAGGGCCTGCAATTCAGAAACCCTTCTTGCAGAGGTAATGGCCAACAAAAAAGCAGTCTTCCATGATAAATATTTCAACTCAGAAGTAGCTGCAGGCTCAAAAGGTTGTAGAGTGAGTTTCTCCAACACAAAATTGAGATCCCAAGCAGGAGTAGGAGCTCGTCGCGGGGGTCTTATATTCTTTGCGCCTCTAAGAAATTGCTTGAACAAAGGATGCGAAAACAATGGTGGGTCACAATCATAGTGAGTCAAATTGCTGCAGCATGAACTTTAATAGAAGAGAAAGACAAACCTTTGTCCAGTAACTCAGTAAGATATTGAAGAGCCACACTCAAATTAGGCTCAGAAACATCAAAATCTTTTGCTGCACTCCAAAATAAAAATCTCTTCCATTTATCTGCGTACACTTTCCTTGTACTAGGCCTTCTAGCTTCCAAAATCACATTCAAAACTTGTTGTGGAAGTTGAGACCCTCTATGGTTCAAAACAGAATATGCCAGGCTGTTAGGTGAAGAGAGTGAAGTTTGACATTGAGCAAATGGCTGTCCTCCTGTGACAACAGGTGTGGAATCGAAGGCAAAGGCCATGGAGGCTTCCGCACCAGACTTCTCAGTAATGGGTACCAGTGCTGTCGAGGCCAATCTGGAGCTATTAAAATCATCCTTGGCTTGTCCTGTCTGACCTTTAGAAGTACCTTTGGGAGGAGAGGCAGAGGTGGAAAGGCATACACATGAAGATTGCTCCAATTGAAAGAAAGAGCATCCACTTTCCAAGCTGTGGGATGAAACCTTTTGTGCAAAACTTTGGCAGCTGATGGTTTAGTGGAGAAGCGAACAGATCTATGTCTGGAGTTCCCCATGACACTGTCAATTTCTGAAATACAAGAGGATCCAATTTCCACTCGTGGGGATCCATAATTGCCTGCTCAACACATCTGCTAAGGAGTTCTGTGCTCCTGGCAGAAACCTTGCCTGAAGATTGAGCTGTAAACTGAGAGCAGTCTCCCACAAAATCATTGCTTGCCTGCATAGAGGATAAGAATGTTCCCCTTGCTTGTTGATGTACCACATGACAGTTGTGTTGTCTGTTAGAATCAACACCTGCCCTGGAAGAAGTAAATCCTTGAAAGCTATTAATGCAAACTGGACTGCCAACATCTCCTTCAGGTTGATATGTAGATGTTGTAGTCTGGCAGGCCACTTGTCTTGTATCCACTTTCCATTTAGATGAGCTCCTCAAGCTTTGTCTGAGGCATCTGTCGTTAAAATCTGACTCGCCTCTGGCCGGGTCACAGAGAGTCCCTTGTTTAGGTGACATTCCTGAGCCCACCACAAAAATTCCCTTTGAATGCAAGGTATTATTTGAATGATGAAGAAGCTCTTCCCTTCCTTGAGCCAGAATCAGGCAGTCGTCCAAATAAGGATAGATCTGTATTCCTTTTAGCCTGAAGAAAGCTATCACTGGAGCCAGAACTTTCGTGAACACTCTGGGCGCAGTAGATAAGCCAAAGGGCAATGCAGAGAACTGATAGTGAGAAGTCCCAGCTCGAAAACGCAGATACTTCCTGCAACTTAGTCTGATAGGAACATGAAGGTAAGCCTCCTTGAGATCCAAAGTTACCATCCAATGATCTTTGCCCAGCAGAGGTAAAAGCTGCTGTAACGTCAACATTTTGAACTTGGGAATGTCCAGATAAGTGTTGAGGGTAGATAAATCCAAAATTGGTCTCCACGTGTTCCCCTTCTTTGGTACTAGGAACAGGCGAGAATAAAATCCTAGGCCCACTTCTGGCATAGGTACCGGCTGTATGGCCCCTATTTGGAGTAACAGAGAAACTTGCTTGTGAACCTCTATTCTTTGTTGAGGAGGAACGTCTGGCATGCCTTTGAAAGGAGGCAAGGTATGGAAATAAAACCTGTAACCGTGGTGTATGATATCCAATACCCATCTGTCTTGGGTAATTAAACTCCAATTTTCTTTGAAAAGTGCCAACCTCCCTCCCAAAGGTGCTGCCAGACGAGAAGGCTCTGGCAGCTGAAAAGGTAGGTCATTGGGTCTGTTTACGAAAGGACTGACCCCTGCCCTCACCCGAAGACTGTGCAGGAGAACTCCCTGTTCTAGGCCTGAAAGAACCCTGAGCTCTACCCCTACCACGTCTAGATCTACCCCTAGACTGGGAATCATAAGAAGGATACGTCCACCCCTTAGTAGGCCAATTTCTACTAAACTTTGGAGGCTGGACCTGCAAAAAATCTTTAACAGTCTGCATAGACTTAGCCTTGTCTTCCATTTCCTTTAAAACTGCCTCAACAGGAGGACCAAACAACACGTCAGATTGTAAAGGAGCATCTAATATCCTTGTTTTAACATGTTCAGATAAAGTTTGATCCCTCAGCCAGGCGTGCCTGCGAAGAACTGACCCAGTGGCCGCCACCCTAGACGAGGCCTGTACAGCATCAAAACCACATTGCAAAGAATGCTTACCCACCTGTTCAGAAACATGTACTAAATCTTGCAACTCTTTACAATCAATACCTTCTGCCAGAGCATCAACCTTAGACTTCAATTGTGAATGGAGATAGTTTTGGTATTTCAACATATGAAACTGGCAATTCAAAGCCCTCATAGCAAGAGTGGAAGAAGTATAAACTTTCTTTCCCCATCTATCCAAGGCCCTGGCCTCTTTGTCTGCAGGAACCGGATTCTTTACAACAGAAGCCTTAACACCTTTAGGCCCCTGGCTAACAGTTTCTGGGTCTGCCCTCGGACTCTTAAAAAGATACTTATGAGCTTCAGGCACCATGTAATACCTATCCGGTTTAACAGGAGCTGGAGGCAAAGAATCAGGATTAAGAGAAGCCTCTGTAAAAACATCTTCCACTACATCCAAAACAGGAGGTATAGCCAAAGGCCTATGCTGGGGTAAAAACAAAAATTCCCTAAGCCTTTTCCTGGAATCAGAGAAGTCCCGACCTTCCCACTTAAAATGCTCCCTCATGGAATGAAGAGTTTCTGAAAAAGAAAAATCCTCAGGAGGAGAAGCAGAAGGAGTAGAATCATCCACATCAGAATCAGAATAAGGAGAGTACTCCTGCAAGTCTTCAGCCGAAGACTCTGAAATATCTGAAGCCTGCTCAAAACTCCCTAGCTCAGGCTCCACCCTAGGTCTCTTATCAGGAGGGGGCATAAAACCCCTGATCAAAGTAATCAAATCTTCTGCCATTTTAAGCATATGCTTCTTGGGCACAGTTCCTGAAGAGCTAGGGGTAACATCAACTGAAGCTAAACCTGGCCTGCCCCTGGGAGAAGCCTTGGAAACAGAAGGAGAGGGCCTAACCACCCTAGGCAGGGAGGGCAGTATAGTAACCTGAGAAGCCCCATCAGCCTGGCCTGCCTCCTGAGAGGCCACATCCTGCAATAACAAAGTCTCTCCCTGGGATCCCAAAGAAACCTCCGGTGGAACCACCGGCTCCACCGACACCTCTAAAGAACCGGCGTCCGGTACTGACGGTTCCTCTAGCCTAGGTTTAACTGCTTTGTCCTTGCGCTTCTTCGAAGAAGCGGGCGGAGCATCCGACGGCATTTTATAATTGCACCGCTTCCCGAAGACTAACCTGGCACAATCTAATCTTCTCTTAATAGTGCGCTTACTGAATCTAGCACAAGAGCGACACCCAACAACGTCGTGCTCAGGCCCTAAACAAGGAATACACAAAGTATGGTAGTCTCTATGCGGTATCTGTTTCCCACAAGAAATACAATTATTCACTTTTTCTGACATCCGGCAAACCACTGAGGCAAGAAAAAACTAAAATATTCCCCAACGGGGTACTTAGCCAACTTTGACTCGGTCTGAAACTCCGAAATCGAACAATTTCAGAACGCCAACCGGCACTTGCAACGCTGCTTCTGCATCGGACCATGCGGCAAAAAAGACTGAGGATATGACATCGGTCATGCGCATTTGTACCCTGACGTCCTGATGTCAGTCAAATGCGCCTTGACCGACGTCAGCCTTATACTTTGATATTCGGGCCGACCGAGGACAGCGGACTACCCAAGTGTAAGGACTGCAGCAATGTGAGATGAAGAACATCCTAGACTGCAGCAGTGTCAACACTTGAACATCTACATTTATGGTAGGTACAAAACTGTACTATGTTCGTCGTGTTACACTGCTGCAGTCATCACACTTGGGTTGAATCCCAAAGCTATGGATGGGTGGCTGGTACTAAACTGGGTTAGGCAAAGCTAGGATGCCCTGAAGAACTGCAGTGGCAAAACCAGCTCTGGGCATTGAATATACTGGTAGGTGATAATGCTTGGTAAAGGTGTACACTGAACTCCAAGTAGCAGCCTCCAAAATGTCCTTGGTTGGAACCCCCCTGAGGAAGGCTGCTGAAGTTGCTGTAGCCCTGGTAGAATGGGACCTAATATTTACAGGTACTGTTTTCCCATGGTGCGTGTAGCAAAAGCGGATACAGTATGCTATCCATTTGGAGATAGTCTGTTTTGAAATAGACTTTCCTTGTGAACCTGCAGCATAGGATACAAAGAGTTGTTCAGTGTTTCTGAAGGTCTTTGTCTTATCCAAACAGAAACGTAACTGTCTATGAACGTCCAAAGAGTGAAGGAGCCTTTCTCCTTTATTCTGGGGGTTTGGATAAAAAGTGGGTAAATGAATGGTCTGATTCAGGGCCACAGTGGATACTACCTTTGGCATAAAGGTAGGGTTAGTTCGTAAAGAAACTCTGTCCTGATGAAAAATTATGAAGGATTCCACTGCCATTAGGGCCTGTAGCTCTGAGACTCTGCGTGCTGAGGTGATAGCCAGCAGCAGGGCTGTTTTCTAAGACAAGTATTGTAGCTCTGCTGAAAAGGCTGGTTCGAAAGGAGGCAGTGTTAGTTTTTCTAAATCAAAGTTGAGGTCCCAAGCTGGAGTTGGAGGTCTTCTGGGCGGTCTTATATTCTTAGCCCCTCTGAGGAACTGTCTTAGCAAAGGATGTGAGAATATAGGAGGATCCGTATTATAATGAGCTGAAATGGCTGAAGCATAGATCTTAATGGATGAAAAAGAAAGGCCTTTGTGTAACATCTCAGTTAAGTATTGCAGTATCTGAGGAATGTTTGGGATCCAAGGGTTTTGGCCTTTAGTCTGGTTCCATGTGCAAAATCTTTTCCATTTGTATGAGTAAGTTTTTCTGGTGCTGGGCCTCCTGGCCTTCAAAATGACATCCAGGACATCCTTTGAGAGAAGTGATGAATGATAATTCAAGGTATTCTCCATGCAGCCAAATTTAAAGTCCTGAGCTGACAGTGAAGGATCTGAGAGTTTTGCTGAGTCAGCAAGTGTGGAAATAGAGGCAAAATCCATGGAGGGCTGTGTGCCATGTTCCTTAGTATTGGGTACCAGTGTTGGCATGGCAAGTCCAGAGCAATGAGGATCATTCCTGGTCTCTCTGTCAATAGAGGTAGTGGTGGGAAGGCATAGACTGTCAATGTTCTCCAACTGAATGATAGGGCGTCCACTTTCCAGGCTAGTGAATGATACGTCCTTGTGCAAAATTTTTGTAGTTGGCAATTGTGGGGGGAGGCAAACAGATCTATGTCTGGGCGTCCCCAACTTTGAGTTATCATTGAGAGTACTTGTGGGTCTAGTCTCCACTCGTGAGGATCGGAAATATTTCTGCTTAGTTCGTCTGCCAATGTGTTTTCCTTTCCTGGCAGGAATTGTGCTTGCAGTTGTACTTGGTAAGTCAATGCTGTGTTCCACAAGGTCATTGCCTGTCTGCATAAGGGGTAGGAGTGTGTTCCTCCATGCTTGTTTATGTACCACATAACTGTGGTGTTGTCTGTCTTTATTAGTAGTTGTCCTGGATGCAAAATGTCCTTGAAAGCTGTCAGTGCATTTTGCACAGCTAACATCTCATTTTGGTTGATGTGCAGATGCATTTGATTTGCAGACCATTTGCCCTGTATGCACTGTCCTGCCATCTGTGCTCCCCAGGTGTAGTCTGAAGAATCTGTTGTTATTGTCTGCTTTGCTGTAGGTAAGACAAAAGGGAAACCCTTGTTTAGGTGACATGCTTGAGCCCACCATAGAAACTCTTTTTGAAGGCAGGGAATGAGTGGTATAATTGTTTCCAGGCAGTGACTGTGTTGAGCCCATACATTTTTCAGGTACCATTGTAATTTCCTCATATGCAGTTTGGCATATGGAATTAGTAGAACACAGGATGCCATGAACCTCAATGCCTGCAGGATTTTCCTTGCAGTAAGCTGGGTTTTGGTTGCCAACATTTTGAAATATTGAGTCAGTTGTCTTTGTTTGTCTGGCGTGAGATAAGCCATCTGGGCCATTGTACTTAAGCTGGCACCCAGAAATATTATCTCTTGTGAGGGTACTAGTTTTGATTTCTTTTCGTTTACTGTGTACTCCAGGCAACTTAGTAGTTTTGTTACAAACGCTAGATGCTGTAAAAGAATGTCCTTGCTGTCCGCTTGAATAAGGCAGTCGTCCAGATATGGATAAATTTGGATTCCTCTTTGTCTGATGCCAGGCATTTTGTGAATACTCTGGGCGCAGTAGATAAGCCAAAGGGCAATGCAAAGAATTGATAATGCATTGTACCTGCTAGAAATCTGAGGTATCTTCTGCAATTGTGTCTGAATGGGACATGCAGGTATGCCTCCTTGAGGTCCAACGTTACAAGTCAAGCCTCCTTGCCTAGCATGGGAAGAAACTGCTGAAGTGTGAGCATCTTGAATTTGGGTACCTCCAGGTATGTGTTTAGAATTGAGAGGTCTAAAATGGGTCTCCAGGCTTTGTCTTTTCTTGGAACTAGAAATAGTCTTGAGTAAAAACCTTGACCTTGCTCCTTTGTAGGTACCTCTTGAATTGTTTTCATGTCCATAAGAGCTGTAATTTGTATTTGAGCCTCTGCCCATTGGTTTGGTGGCAGGTTTGGCATGCCTCTCAGCCTTGGTAAAGTGTGAAAGTGGAATCTGTAGCCTTGGGTAATAATATCTAGAACCCATTTGCCCTTTTTTTATGATGCGCCAATTCTGTGAAAAAAAGAGCTAGTTTCCCTCCCAAAGGGGCCGCCAGGGCGTTTTTGCTTGGCAGACAGAGAGGAAAGTCATTGCGTTTGTTTTCTGAAGGGTTGAAATCTGTCATCTCCACCTCTCTGAGTTGTTGCAGGCCATTGTCTAGACCTGAAGGAACCTTGTGGCTGACCTCTGCCTCTTGGGCGTCTGTACTTACCCCTTTGAGGTCTGTCTGATGCAGGAAAGGACCAGTTTTTTGATGGCCAGTTTCTGCTGAAACGAGGGGGTTGTACCTGTAAAAAATCTTTGACTGTCTGCATAGATTCTGCCTTTTCTTCCATTTTCTTTAAAACTTCCTCTGATTTAATACCAAATAAGACATCCTTCTGCAATGGTGCATCCAATAATTTGGCTTTAACATGTTCTGGCAAAGCTTGCTCTTTTAACCAAGCAAGTTTACGTATTACAGACCCTGTGACAGCTGCTCTACATGAAGCTTCCAATTAATCAAATTCCACATTGCAAAGTGTGCTTTCCCACCTGCTCTGCTGCATGCAACAAATCCTGCATTTCTTTGAAGTCAGGCTGATCTGTGTAAGTGATCATTTTTTGTTTTAATTAAGAAATCAAATACTGCTGGTATTTCAGCAAGTGAAATTGGCAATTTAAAGCCCTCATAGCTAGAGTGGCAGACGTATACACTTTCTTCCCCCATCTTTCTAGTGCTCTTGAATCTCTTTAAGAAGGGAGTGGATTCTTAGCAATAGAGGCCTTAACCCCTTTGGGACCCTGGGAGATGGTTTTGGGATCTGCAACACGGCTTTTATATAAAAATTTATGAGAGTCAGGGACTCGGTAATACCCGTCTGGTTTAGCTGGTGCAGGAGGTAGAGTCTGGATTAAGGCTAGATTCTGAGAAAACATCATCCAAAATGTCAAACTGGAGGGACTGCAAGGGGTCTGTGCTGTGACAGAAGAAGAAACTCACGAGTCTTTTCTTTGAATCAGGATAATCCTGGCCTTCCCAGTGGAAGTGTTCCCTCATGGTGTGTAAAGTTTCCCCAAAGGAATAGTCTTCAGGGGGGATGCTGAGGGAATGGATTCTTCAGCATCTGAGTCTTCATAAGGTGGAAAGGAATAATCCTGCTCCTCTGCGGAAGCTGAGGAAATGGATGCTTGGTCAGAGGAAGGGTAATCTTCCTCCAGTCTAGGCCTTTTGTCAGGAGGGGGATGGGGACCCCTGATAACAGTAATCAGATCTTCAGCCATCTTGAGCATCTGTTTCTTAGGCATAGGGGCCTGTACAGGGGTCTGTGGACCAGGTTTCCTTACTTTTAAGGGAGCTTTAAGCTTGGCATAGGACTTAATAGTGAGAGTCGTTGGTCTGAAGACACCTTCAGAGGCCGAAGGCCTGTCCACAACATCCGGATCACCGTCAGGGTTGGCGTCCGTTGGGCCTAAAGGAACCGGCTCCTGAGGCCCAGTTATCTTGGTCTGGGAGGCCGTCTGTATTTCTAAATCAGCGGTTGTCAGGGGCTGCGTAGGCGGCTCGAAGAAAACCGGAGAACCGGCAACAGTCCTTGCTGAGACCTCGGTATCTGGTCTGGGCCTCGGTTGCCTGTCCTTGCGTTTTTTTTTATGTATTCCGGTAGTCGGTTGTTCCGACGGCATGCTATAATTAAAATTTCCTACCAAAATAATGCTGGGTGAAATCGGCCCGACGTTTAATTGTACGTTTGTTAAACCTAGCACAAAACCGACAACCAGTGACGTCGTGGTCTGGGCCTAGGCAAGGAATACAATAAGAATGGAAATCCTTATGAGGTATTTGCTTCCCACAAGAAATGCAATTATTAACTATCTGACATTGGTCTGAGGCAAGAAAAGTTTCCCCCAATGGGGTACTTAGCTTTAGACAAGACTTTGGTCTGAAATTCGATTCGAAAATCTCAGGAGTTGGCTGACCGGCACTTGCGAACTGCTTCTGCTTCGGGCACCGCGCGGCAAGAAAGACTGAATAAAATGGCGTCGGCTGCCTCTTTTATACCCCTGTCGCACTGACGTCAGGGAAGAAGCGACGACAACAGACGCCGGACCAAGACTTTGGGATTCCGGCTGACTGCGGGACCGCTTGACGGCAGGATAACCCAAGTGTGATGACTGCAGCAGTGTAACACGATGAACATCTACAGTTATCCCACTCCACAAGGGGGGGATCCACCTTGGATCCCGGGAACTACCGTTCCATCAGTCTGACGAGCCTAATCTCCAAGGGCATGGAACACATTATCATGGAACTTATAAACAAAGACACTGGCAACCTTCAAACACTGGACGCCACCCAGCCTGGGTTCGTGAAGGGCCGATCTTGTCTCTTGAACCCGACTGACTTCGAATCAGTCTCCAGAGCTGTGGACGAGGGTAAGGTGGTCCACACAGCCTATCTGGACCTCGACAAGGCCTTCGACACCATCCCCTACTCTGGAATCACAGATAAACTTACTAAGCTGGGCATAAATTCCTACATCACTGGATGCGTTGCCAACTGGCTTACTGACAGAACTTAGACTGTAAAAGTAGCAGACTCCAAGTCCAGCTCCAGACAAGTGGAGTACCTCGGGGTTCAGTCCTGGGACCACTCTTGTTTGGCATCTACTTCTCTGAAGTACAGGCCAACACCAAGGGACTCTGGCTAACAAAGTTCTCAGATGACTGCATACTGGGAGCCATTACTGTATCCCCAAATGATATGGATATTCTACAGAAGAGCCTTACAGAAACAGATGTTTGGTGCCAGAGCCATGGGCTCAAGCTTAATGCCAAGAAATGTATAGTTATCCCCTTTGGGAAAAATCATGTACCCATGAATTACCACATAGGTGGCAGTATACTAAACACTGAAAGTGTGATGAGAGATTTAGGGACACAGGTGGACAGCGGTCTCACCTTCGATGACCACATCACCAACAGACAGGAAATCCTTCTATGCGGCACACCTCATCACTAAGTGCTTTTCATCCAGAAAAAAAGGAGGTCATTGCCCCACTGTACTCATCCCTCATTAGACCCATTATAGAGTACAATGTCCCATTTGGTATGTAACTCACAAGACATCTGCAACAGCTGGAAAGGCCGCAGAAATACCTCACTAAAAGAATCACACGCCTAAAGCAGGTGCCCTATGTTGGCAGTCTAAAAAAACTCCAGCTATACTCTGTGGCATATCGTCTTCTCAGAGGCGATCTCTGCTTAACATACAAGGCCATGTCAAACCCTGAGCTGTTGGACATGCTCCACTTAAATGAATTCCCAATCCCTCAGAGCCACACGCTCCAGGGATCTAAACCTTGTCATCACAATAAACAAAACATACTGGAGGGATAGGTTCCTGACCCAGAGACTCCCCATACTCTGGATCAGACTGCCCATACATGTCAAGCAGAGCGTCTCCTTGGCCCTCTTCAAAAGGAACCTTGACGATTGGATGGGAGATCGGAAATTCACCCCAGGGATCACGTCAGTCGCCCTGCTAGACAGGGGTCCAGGGAAGTAAATATTGTGGGAAGAAATATCCGGGGAATTGTTTAGCGAGGCTTGTATAGGCCCTAGGGCCGATAGCCTAGTACCAACCTATGAAGCCGTGAAGGTTGTTTATAGTGGGGGGTCCAGTCAGTATTCAGGTCACTAAGGATGACCGTTTCATGGGGTATTTCAGATGTTACCCAGGATAACATGTCCTCTACAGTATTAATACTGGTATTTGGGGATATATAAATGCCAAACATACAAACAGTTTTGTAAGGATTTAGCTTAAGAGAGGTAATTGGTATTTCTGCATTACTGAATAAGGGGTTTTTTTTTTTGGATAGAGTGATACATTAAGATGAGTTGGATACATAATCACTGCTCCTCCTGCTTATCTTAGTTTGTGATCAGCACATAGGATGTGGTATCCTGGTGGGGTGATTTTGGTGTCTGTTATTTCTGGCTTTAGCCAAGTCTCAGTTATTGCTTGGGTTGTGGTTGGCAATAAAAGTACAGTTTTGTACCTACCATAAATGTAGATGTTCGAAGATCCACATTGCTGCAGTCATAACCTGTGGGTAGTCCGCTGTCCTCGGTCGGCCCGAATACCAAAGTGTTAGGCTGGCGTCGGTCATGGTCGCTTAGATCTGACGTCAGTACGCCGTGGTACTAAAGCGCATGACCGACGTCATATCCTCAGTCTTTCTTGCCCCAGATGTCAGAAGGCCCTAAAAAGAAAGGCCATAGCCAAAAAACATCCAACCACCCATGTACAAACCATATCTACAACCCAAACCACACAACCACCTCAAACTACAGTGGGGAAGGAGGGAGGGAAAATTGGACTGCAGCAATGTGGATCTTCGAACATCTACATTTATGGTAGGTACAAAACTGTACTATGTTCTTCATCTCACATTGCTGCAGTCATAACCTGTGGGTAGAATCCCAAAGCAAAGGGAAAGGGAGGTTGGCAAAATCATAAAGCATTGGGAGCTGCTAACATGCCCTGCAACACTGCAGTGGCAAACCCAGCCCTAGATTTGGAATAAAGAGGGAGATGATAATGTTTAGAAAAAGTGTGCACTGAACTCCAAGTAGCTGCCTCCAAAATATCTTTAGTAGCTACACCCCTCAGAAAAGCAGTAGAAGTGGCAGTAGCCCTAGTGGAATGAGGCCTGATTCCAGCCGGAATCTCCTTACCATGATGAGAATAACAAAAAGCAATACAATGACCAATCCACTTAGAAATAGTTTGTTTAGAAACAGGTTTCCCCCCGAGTACCCAAAGCAAAAGAAACAAAGAACTGTTGAGACTGCCTGAACCCTTTAGTTCTGCTCAAATAATAACGCAACTGTCTGTGAATATCCAAAGAATGCAAAATCTTTTCCCCTTTATTTTGGGGATCAGCATAAAAAGTAGGCAGATGAATAGACTGGTTCAAGGCCACATTTGAAACCACTTTAGGCATGAAGGTAGGATTAGTACGCAAAGAGACCCTTTCCTTATGAAATATTAGGAAGGGTTCAACTGCCATTAGAGCCTGTAATTCAGATACCCTTCTAGCAGACGTAATGGCCAACAAAAAAGCTGTCTTCCAAGACAAAAACTTCAACTCAGCTGTAGCTGCAGGTTCAAAAGGAGGTAAAGTGAGTTTCTCCAACACAAAATTGAGATCCCAGGAAGGAGTAGGAGCTCTACGTGGGGGTCTTATGTTCTTTGCCCCTCTAAGAAATTGCTTGAACAAAGGATGAGAGAATAAAGGTGGGTCACAGTCATAGTGAGCAGAAATGGCTGCAGCATGAACCTTTACAGAGGAGAAAGACAAACCTTTGTCTAATAGTTCTGTAAGATACTGAAGTGAAACACTCAAATTAGGTACTGAAACATCAAAGCACTTTGCTTTGCTCCAAAGAAAAAATCTCCTCCATTTATCAGCATAAACCTTCCTTGTACTAGGCTGTCTGGCCTCCAAAATAACATTCAAAACTTGTTGAGGAAGCTGCGACCCTCCAGGGTCTAGAACAGAATATGCCAGGCTGTCAGATGCAGGGACTGTATCCTGACATTGAGGAAATGATTGCCTGCCTGGGACAAAAGGTGTGGACTTGATGGCAAAGGCCAAGGAGGCTCCTGTACTAAACTCCTCAGTAGAGGGTACCAGTGCTGACGTGGCCAATCTGGAGCTATAAGAATCATGGAGGGCTTGTCCCTTCTGACCTTCAAGAGCACCTTGGGAAGAAGAGGCAGAGGAGGAAAGGCGTAGACATGAAGATTGTTCCAACTGAATGATAGAGCATCCACTTTCCAAGCTTTCGGATGAAACATCTTTGTGCAAAACTTTGGCAGCTGGAAATTTAGTGGAGAAGCGAACAGATCTATGTCTGGAGTCCCCCAAATCACTGTCAATTGTCGAAATACATGAGGATCCAGTTTCCACTCGTGGGGATCCACCATCTGTCTGCTCAAAACATCCGCTAAGGAGTTCTGTGCTCCTGGCAGAAACCTTGCTTGAAGAGTGAGGTGCAAACTGAGAGCAGTCTCCCACAAAATCATAGCTTGCCTGCAAAGTGGGTACGAATGGGTTCCCCCTTGCTTGTTGATGTACCACATGACAGTTGTGTTGTCTGTTTGAATCAACACTTGTCCTGGGTGTAGTAGATCCTTGAAGGCCATCAATGCAAATTGGACTGCTAACATCTCCTTCATGTTGATATGCAAATGTTGAAGTCTGGCAGGCCACGTGTCTTGAACCCATTTTCCATTGAGGTGTACTCCCCAAGCCTTGTCCGAGGCATCTGTCGTTAAGATCTGACTCGCCTCTGGTCGGGTCACAGAGAGTCCCTTGTTTAGGTGACATTCCTGAGCCCACCACAAAAATTCCTTTTGAATGCAAGGTATTATCTGAATGACAGTGTCCAAATCGTGGCAGTGTTGAGTCCATACACTCTTGAGATACCATTGTAACTTCCTCATATGCAGTTTGGCATTGGGAAGCACCAGAATACAAGATGCCATGAACCCCAAGGCTTGAAGGACTGTCCTTGCAGTCAGCCTGGACAGGTGAGACAATTGTTGAAAGTAAAGGGAAAGATTTCTTTGCTTGTCCGGGGTCAAAAATGCCATCCGAGAGGCTGTATTCAGTCTCACACCCAGAAAGCACATGTCCTGAGAGGGTACTAGACTGGACTTTATTTCGTTCACAGAATACCCTAGGCACCTTAACACTGCCATAACATACTGAAGATGGTGAAGTAGCTTGTCTTTGTCTTGAGCAAGAATCAGGCAATCGTCCAAATAAGGATAAATCTGTATTCCTCTTAACCTGAAGAAGGCTATCACCGGAGCCAGAACCTTTGTGAATACCCTGGGTGCAGTAGATAAGCCAAAGGGCAATGCAGAGAACTGATAATGTAAAGTCCCAGCCCGAAAGCAGGAATCTCCTGCAGCTTGGCCTGATAGGAATATGAAGATAAGCCTCCTTGAGATCCAGAGTTACCATCCAGTGATCTTTGCCTAGCATAGGTAGAAGCTGTTGCAAAGTCAACATTTTGAATTTCGGAATGTCCAGGTATGTGTTGAGAATAGACAAATCCAGAATTGGCCTCCAAGTGTCTCCCTTCTTTGGTACAAGAAACAGGCGAGAATAAAATCCTAGGCCCACCTCTAATGGAGGCACCTGCTGGATAGCTCCCATTTGAAGAAGTAAAGAAATCTGTTTGTGAGCCTCTGCCTTTTGCTGAGGAGGAACGTATGGCATGCCTTTGAAAGGGGGCAATGTGTGGAAATAAAACTTGTAGCCTCGGTTTATAATGTCCAACACCCATTTGTCCTGGGTGACTAAAAGCCAATTTTGCCTGAAAAGTGCCAACTTTCCCCCTAGAGGAGCTGCCAGACAAGAAGGATCGGGCAGCTGAAGATGCAGGTCATTGGGTCTGTTTACGAAAGGACTGGCCCCTGCCCTCACCAGCAGACTGCGCAGGGGAACTCCACGTCCTAGGCCTAAAAGAACCCTGTGCATGAGCCCTGCTCCTACCACGTCTAGATCTGCCCCTAGACTGTAAATCAGAAGAAGGGTAAGCCCATCCCTTAGTAGGCCAATTTCTGCTAAACTTAGGGGGCTGCACTTGTAAGAAATCTTTAACAGTCTGCATAGACTTAGCTTTGTCCTCCATTTTCTTCAAGACTGACTCCACAGGAGAACCAAACAAAACTTCAGACTGAAGGGGAGCATCCAAAATTCGAGCTTTAACATGCTCTGACAAGTTCTGATCCTTGAGCCAAGCGTGCCTACGAAGAACTGATCCAGTGGCAGCCACCCTAGAAGAGGCCTGCAAAGCATCAAAACCACACTGCAAGGAATGCTTACCCACCTGATCAGAGGCATGAACCAAATCCTGTAATTCTTTACACTCTATGCCCTCTGCTAAAGCATCCACCTTAGATTTCAATTGACCAAGAAGAAAATTCTGATATTTCAGCATATGAAACTGGCAATTTAAAGCCCTCATTGCAAGAGTGGAAGAGGTATACACTTTTTTACCCCACCTATCCAGAGCTCTAGAGTCCTTATCCATTGGAACTGGATTCTTTACAACAGAAGCCCTGACACCCTTAGGTCCCTGGCTAATAGTTTCAGGGTCCGCCCTAGGGCTCTTATACAAATATTTATGAGCCTCTGGCACCCTGTAATACCTGTCTGGCTTAACTGGGGCAGGAGGCAAAGAGTCTGGATTAAGTGAAGCCTCAGAGAAAACATCTTGTACAACATCTAAGACCGGAGGTATAGCCAAGGGCCTATGTTGTGGTAAAAACAAGAATTCCCTAAGCCTCTTTCGGGAATCTGAGAAATCCTGACCTTCCCATTTAAAATGCTCCCTCATAGAATGCAGGGTTTCTGAAAAAGAAAAATCCTCTGGAGGGGAAGCAGAGGGACTAGAATCCTCTGCATCAGAATCAGAATAAGGGGGAAAATCCTGAATGTCTTCAGCCGAAGACTCTGAATAATCTGAAGAATGTTCCAATCCTTCCACCTCTGGCTCCACCCTAGGCCTCTTATCTGGAGGGGGCATAGAACCTCTAATCAAAGTAATTAAATCTTCTGCCATTTTAAGCATGTGTTTTTTAGGCACAGAACCTGCAGAACTAGGACTGACGCCAGAGGAAGACAAACCAGGCCTGGCCTTGGAAGGTACCTTAGTGACAGAGGGAGAAGGCCTAACCACCTTATGCAAAGAAGGGAGCACAGCCACCTGAGAGGCCCCCTCAGCCTGCCCTGACTCCTGAGAAGCCACATCTTGCAAAACTAAAGGTTCCCCCTGAGACTCAACTGAAACCTCGGTCGGATCCACAGACTCCACCGTGGTCTCTAAAGAACCGGCGTCCGGAACGGACGACTCATCCTGCCTGGATTTCAAAGATTTCTCCTTGCGCTTCTTCGCGGTACCGGGCGTCGGAGGATCCGACGGCATATTATAATTACATCGCTTACCGAAGACAAGCCTAGCACAATCTAACCTACGCTTAATAGTGCGCTTATTAAATTTAGCACAAAAGCGACACCCGACTACGTCGTGCTCAGGCCCCAAACAAGGAATACAAAGAGAGTGGTAATCCCTATGAGGTATCTGTTTCCCACAAGAAATACAATTATTCACTTTTTCTGACATCCGGATTTAACTGAGGCAAGAAAAGACAAAAATATTCCCCAACGGGGTACTTAGCCCAACTTGGTCTTCGGTCTGAAACTCCGAATACGAAAATTTCAGGACGCCGAACGGCACTTGCAAACGCTGCTTCTGCTTCGGACCATGCGGCAAGAAAGACTGAGGATATGACGTCGGTCATGCGCTTTAGTACCACGGCGTACTGACGTCAGATCTAAGCGACCATGACCGACGCCAGCCTAACACTTTGGTATTCGGGCCGACCGAGGACAGCGGACTACCCACAGGTTATGACTGCAGCAATGTGAGATGAAGAACATCATATGGAGTTCAGTTACTTTACTGTAAGCGCTTCTTGGATTAATATTGATGAAGATCATGGCAAGTTTAGATGAACTGGTAGACTGTGGAGTTAGGGTACTTAAGGGTGTAGCAGAGGTGGAAAAGTACGCCAGTGTTACTGAGATGGAGGGGCCTGGGGTTGGGGTATATGTCAGCACAAAGCTGCAGAGTGGGTGAGGTCTGGTGGTACACAGAATGATGCTGGCTTTTATTTTTTCCTTTTACAATTTCTTTTAGGTGTGACTTCATGCATTTATTTCTTTGTTGTACGAGTACTTGAACAGTCGAAAGTAGGAGATATTGTATAGACTGTGGGCTACAGTAAAAGTGGATCTAGAGTTATTAGCTGTATGTATTGGTGACAGAAAGGTGTAATTTGTATTTAGAGGCATTTGGTTAGATAGGCTAAGATAAGGAGAAAAGTGATAATTACAGTTTAAGGTGCATTGTGGTTCTATAGTAGTAGTTAGAGGAAGTACTACGCAATTTTTATTTTAGTATTTTATTTAAGGTAGAATAGTGTGTGTGTGTTTTAACAGGATATTTACTATTGGGGTATTGTGGATAAATAGGGGTGGGGAAGGTTGTTGGAAAAAAATTAATGCTGGGAAGGAAAACAAGGTCAAGTAGATATATAGAATAGGAAGTGACAGGCGGGATTAGTAGACTGCCCTGGATTCGCTGATGTAGAGTGACAGAAGACTGTGGCTAGTATAAAGTCAGATGATGTGGGTGGGAATTGGGGGGGTAGGGTACCGGAGTAAGCCAGAGCATTAGCAAGGGCAAATGTAGCAGGTAGACCCAGTTAACGATTGCACAGGACATCAAAAAACAAAATCTGTAAGGCAAGGACAGACAATAAGAAACTGCAACAAATCTTAGGGGAATAGTTCAGGTAAGTATTGTAGCACTAAGACAGGACAACACTAATGTTGGACAGTACACTATGAAAATTTATTTTATAGAGTAATATCTCATAACTAGGTGGTCAGCTTCAACTTCACATGTAGTAGTAACAGATGTAAAAGAATATTGCAACAAGCAGCAACATACACTAGTTAGTTGAAGGGAAAGATTGGCTACAGCATGCTAATGTTCACATTCATGGTTTGTCCTTTCCAGCCAATTGCAAGGAAAGAATAGTTGTATAAAATCTTACCATTTTCTACATGCTGCAGTAATCATAATGAGGGAGTCCACCTCCAGCTGACTCGTATGTTCGGCCAGTATACAAAATTCTATTGCTACTGTGAGGTTTGTGCAATGTCACACAGTAGCCAAAACATACCTCAGTCATAAAGTGACACTGGGTATAAAATGGACATTGGCAGGTACCAGACCTCAGAAGGTACACTTGTGTACACTTACCATATGTATTCATTGTTGCAGTCATCACATTTGGGTTATCCCAGCCAGGGTAGCCCTCAGTCAGCCCGAATACCAGAGGCATAGTATTTCTACGTCCACTGCTGTCGCTCCAGGACTGACGTGAAGTCGTCAATGGTATAAAAACAGGCAGCCAAAGCCATTACATCAGTTTTGCTTGCTGTAACTGTCAGGAGCCCTCAAAAAGGAGCTAGGTTATGGTGGGAGACCACCAGTAGAAAGTAAATATCAAAAAATTCCTTGTACGGAGAGAGAGAGAGAGAGAGAGACAGACACACAAGGGGGATGGAGGGAGGGAAACCAACTGTAACAGTGAATACACTTGAACATCTACATTTATGCTAAGTGTACACAACTGCACTATGTTCTTCGTGTTTCACTGTTGCAGTCATCACATTTGGGTTGATTCCCAAAGCTGAAGGGTGGAGGTAGTCAAGAAGACTGGGGGCAGGCTAGGATGCCCAGCAAGACTGCAGCGGCAAAGCCTGCCTTGGATTTGGAAAAGATAGGCAGGTGGTAATGCTTGGTGAAGGTATGAACAGATGTCCATGTTGCAGCCTCCAGGATGTCCCTGGTGGGGACTCTGAGGAAAGCTACAGAGGTGGAGGTTGCTTTGGTGGAATGTGTTCTGACCCCTTTGGGGGGAGGTTTTCCATGCTGTTTGTAGCAGAAATGGATGGAATGTGCTATCCATTTGGAACTGGTTTGTTTGGATACGGCCTTGCCCTCTGCTCCTGCAGCTAAGCTGACTAGCAATTGATCAGTTTTTCTAAAAGATTTATTCCTGTCTAGGTAGAATCTGAGCTGTCTGTGCACATCTAGAGAGTGTAGAATCATTCCCCCCTTGTTTTGTGGGTTAGGGAAAAAAGTGGGCAAATGAATGGAGTGGTTGAGAGCCACACTGGACACCACTTTTGGCATGAAGAATGGATTACTCCTGAGGGAGACCCTGTCAGCATGGAAAATGATAAATGGCTCTACAGCCATAAGTGCTTGTAGCTCCGATACTCTTTTTGCTGAAGTGATGGCCAGAAGCAAGGCTGTCTTCCAAGAGAGAAGTATTAACTCTGCTGAAGCAACAGGTTCAAGGGGAGCTTTTCCAACACAAACTTTAGGTCCCAAGTTGGGGTAGGAGCTCTTCTGGGTGGCCTCAAGTTGTTAGCCCCTCAAACTGTTTGACGACAGGGTGCAAGAAAAGAGGTGCCTCTGTGCTGACATAAGCAGATATGGCAGAGGCATGAATTTTAATAGAAGAGAAAGGATAGATCCTGGTGTAGCAGGTCTGCCAGGTAATCCAGGAGGAGAGGTGGGGGGGGGGGGGTTGTGCCGTTACGGCTCCCTTGGCCTGGATCCAGGTGCAAAAACTTTTCCACTTGTCAGCATAAGACTTTCTAGTGCTGGGGCGTCTGGCCTCACGTATAAAGTATAGTTTTGTACCTACCATAAATGTAGATGTTAGAGTGTTGACACTGCTGCAGCCATCACACTTGGGTTATCCTGCCATCAAGCGGTCCCGCAGTCTGCCGGAATTCCAAAGTCTTGGTCCAGCGTCGGTTGTCGCCGCTTCTTCCCTGACGTCAGTGCGACAGGGGTATAAAAGAGGCAGCAGACGCCATTTTCTTCAGTTGTTCTTGCCCCAGATGTCAGGTGCCCCCAATAGGAAGGCAATACAAAATCCCATGCAAACATACATTAGTAGGAAAACAATAGAACTAGCTGTAAGCAAATACACCATATATAAATACATCAAATTGATTGTATGTACATGGAGTTATAAATAAAACCGTGGTATGTAGAGGGGATGGTGGGTGGGTAACCTGGACTGCAGCAGTGTCAACACTTGAACATCTACATTTATGGTAGGTACAAAACTGTACTATGTTCATCATGTTACACTGCTGCAGTCATCACACTTGGGTTGAATCACAAAGCTATGGATGGGTGGCTGGTACTAAACCGGGTTAGGCGAAGCTAGGATGCCCTGCAGAACTGCAGTGGCAAAACCAGCTCTGGTTTTTGAGTATAATGGTAGGTGGTAGTGCTTGGTAAAGGTGTGCACTGCACTCCAAGTAGCTGCCTCCAAAATGTCCTTGGTTGGAACCCCCCCGAGAAAGGCTGCTGAGGTTGCTGTAGCCCTGGTAGAATGGGACCTAATATTAACAGGTACTGTTTTCCCATGGTGCATGTAGCAAAAGCGGATACAATGTGCTATCCATTTGGAGATGGTCTGTTTTGAAATAGCCTTTCCTTGTGAACCTGCAGCATAGGATACAAAGAGTTGATCAGTTTTTTCTGAAGGTCTTTGTCTTATCCAAACAGAAACGTAGCGGTCTATGAATGTCCAAAGAGTGAAGGAGTCTTTCTCCTTTATTCTGGGGGTTTGGATAAAAGGTGGGTAAATGAATGGTCTGATTCAGGGCCACACTGGATACTACCTTTAGCATAAAGGTAGGGTTAGTTCGTAAAGAGACTCTGTCCTGATGAAAAATGATGAAGGGTTCCACTGTCATAAGGGCCTGTAGTTCTGAGACCCTGTGTGCTGAGGTGATAGCCAGCAGCAGGGCTGTTTTCCAAGACAAGTATTGTAGTTCTGCTGAGAAGGCTGGCTCGAAAGAAGGCAGTGTTAATTTTTCTAAAACAAAGTTGAGGTCCCAAGCTGGAGTTGGGGGTCTTCTGGGCGGTCTTATATTCTTAGCCCCTCTGAGGAACTGCCTTAGTAAAGAATGTGAGAATATGGGAGGATCCGTATTATATTGAGCTGAAATGGCTGAAGCATGGATCTTAATGGATGAGAAAGAAAGGCCTTTGTGTAACATCTCAGTTAAGTATTGCAGTATCTGAGGAATGTTTGGTATCCAAGGATTTTGGCCTTTAGCCTGGTTCCATGCACAAAATCTTTTCCATTTGTCTGAGTATGTTTTTCTGGTGCTGGGCCTCCTGGCCTCCAAAATGACATTCAGGACATCCTTTGAGAGAAGTGTTGATTGATAATTCAAGGTATTCTCCATGCTGCCAAATTTAAAGTCCTGAGCTGACCGTGAAGGATCTGAGAGTTTGGCTGAGTCAGCAAGTGTGGAAATTGAGGTAAAATCAATGGAGGGCTGTGAGCCATGTTCCTTAGTAATGGGTACCAGTGCTGGCGTGGCCAGTCCGGAGCAATGAGGATTATTTGTGGTCTCTCTGATCTGACTTTCAGTAACACCTTGGCCAATAGAGGTAGTGGTGGGAAGGCATAGACTGTCAATGTTCTCCAACTGAATGATAGGGCGTCCACTTTCCAGGCTAGTGAATGATACATCCTTGTGCAAAATTTTTGAAGTTCGTAATTGTGGGGGGAGGCAAATAGATCTATGTCTGGGCATCCCCAACTTTGAGTTATCATTGAAAATACTTATGGGTCTAGTCTCCACTCGTGAGGATCTGCAATATTTCTGCTTAGTTCGTCTGCCAATGTTTTCCTTTCCTGGAAGAAATTGTGCTTGCAGTTGTACTTGGTAAGTCAATGCTGTGTTCCACAAGGTCATTGCCTGTCTGCATAAGGGGTAGGAGTGTGTTCCTCCCTGTTTGTTTATGTACCACATAAACGGTGGTGTTGTCTGTCTTTATTAGTAGTTGCCCTGGATTCAAGAGGTCCTTGAAAGCTGTCAGTGCATTTTGCACAGCTAACATCTCCTTTTGGTTGATGTGCAGATGCAGTTGATTTGCAGACCATTAGCCCTGTATGCACTGTCCTGCCATGTGTGCGCCCCCAGGCGTAGTCTGAAGAATCTGTTGTTACTGTCTGGTTTGCTGGAGGTAAGACAAAAGGGAGACCCTTGTTTCGGTGACATGCTTGAGCCCACCACAGGAACTCTCTTTGAAGGCAAGGAATGAGAGGTATACTTGTTTCCAGGCTGTGACTGTGTTGAGTCCATACACTTTTCAGGTACCATTGTAATTTCCTCATATGCAGCTTTGCATATGGAATTAGTTGAATGCAGGATGCCATTAACCCCACTGCCTGCAGGATTTTCCTTGCAGAGAGCTGGGTAAAAGTTGCCAACTTTTTGAAGTACTGAGTCAGTTGTTTTTGTTTGTCTGGTATGAGATAAGCCATTTGGGCCGTTGTATTTAAGCTGGCACCCAGGAATATTATCTCGTGTGAGGGGACTAGCTTTGAATTATTTTCATTTACTGTGTACCCTAGGCAACTTACTAGTTTTGTTACAAATGCCAGATGCTGTAAAAGAATGTCCTTGTTGTCCGCTTGAATAAGGCAGTCCAGATATGGGTAAATTTGGATTCCTCTTTGTCTGCAGTATGCAATTACTGATGCCAGGTATTTTGTGAATACTCTGGGTGCAGTAGATAAGCCAAAGGGCAATGCAGAGAATTAATAATGTGTTGTACCTGCTAGAAATCTGAGGTATCTTCTGCAATTTTGTCTGATTTGACATGCAGGTATGCCTCCTTGAGGTCCAACGTTACCAGCCAAGACTCCTTGCCCAGCATGGGAAGAAGCTGTTGAAGTGTAAGCATTTTGAATTTGGGTACCTCCAGGTATGTGTTTAGAATTGAGAGGTCTAAAATGGGTCTCCAGGCTTTGTCTTTTCTTGGTACTAGAAATGGTCTTGAGTAAAAACCTTGACCTTGCTCCTTTGTAGGTACCTTTTGAATTGCTTTCTTGTCCATGAGAGCTGTAATTTGTCTTTTTGCCTCTGCCCATTGGTTTGGTGGCAGGTTTGGCATGCCTCTCATCCTTGGTAAAGTGTGAAAGTGGAATATGTAGCCTTGGGTAATATCTAAAACCCATTTGTCCTTTGTTATGATGTGCCAATTCTGTGGAAAAAGAGCCAGTTTCCCTCCCAAAGGTGCTGCCAGGACATTTTTGCTTGGCAGACGTACAAGGTCATTGTGTTCGTTTCCTGAAGGGTTGAGATCTTTCGTCTCCACCTCTCTGAGTTGTTGCAGGCCATTGTCTAGGCCTGAAAGAACCTTGTGGTTGACCTCTGCCTCTTGGGCGTCTGTACTTACCCCTTTCAGGTCTGTCTGATGCAGTAAAGGACCAGTTTTTTGATGGCCAATTTCTGCTGAAACGAGGAGGTTGTACCTGTAAAAACATCTTTAACTGTCTGCATAGATTTTGCCTTTTCTTACATTTTCTTTAAAACTTCTTCTGCTTTAACACCAAATAACACATCTTTCTGCAATGGAGCATCCAATAACTTTGCTTTAACATGTTCTGGCAAAGCTTGTTCTTTTAGCCAAGCATGTCTACGTATTACAGACCCTGTGACAGCTGCTCTACATGAGGCTTCCAATGAATCAAATCCACACTGCAAGGTATGCTTTCCCACCTGTTCATCTGCATGCAACAAATCCTCCTGCATCTCTTTGTAGTCAGGTTGATCTGTATGAGTGATCCTTTTCTGTTTTAACTGAGTAATCAAATACTGCTGGTATTTTAAGCATGTGGAATTGGCAATTTAAAGCCCTCATAGCTAAAGTGGCAGACGTATACACTTTCTTCCCCCATCTTTCTAGTGCTCTGGAATCTCTTTCAGAAGGTAGTGGATTCTTAGCAGTAGAGGCCTTAACCCCTTTGGGACCCTGGGAAATGGTTTCGGGATCTGCAACAGGGCTTTTATATAAAAATTTATGAGAGTCAGGAACTCTAATACCCGTCTGGTTTAGCTGGTGCAGGAGGTAAAGAGTCTGGATTAAGACTGGATTCGGTGAAAACATCATCCAAAATGTCTAAAACTGGAGGAATTGCAAGGGGTCTGTGCTGTGGCAGAAGAAGAAACTCACGGAATCTTTTCTTGGAGTCAGAATAATCCTGGCCTTCCCAGTGGAAGTGTTCCCTCATGGTGTGTAAAGTTTCCCCAAAAGAGTAGTCTTCAGGGGGGGATGCTGAGGGAATGGATTCTTCAGCATCGGAGTCTTCATAAGGAGGAAAGGAATAATCCTGGTCCTCTGAGGAAGCTGAGGAAATGGATGCTTGGTCAGAGGAAGGGTAATCTTCCCCCAGTCTAGACCTTTTGTCAGGAGGGGGATGGGAACCCCTGATAAGAGCAATCAAATCCTCAGCCATCTTAAGCATCTGTTTCTTAGACATAGGGGCCTGAGCAGGGGTCTGTGGACCCGGTTTCCTAACTTTTAAGGGAGCTTTAAGTTTAGCGTAGGACTTAATAGTGAGAGTCGTCGGTATGAAGACACCTTCAGAGGCCGAAGGCCTGTCCACAACATCCGGATCACCATCAGGGTTGGCGTCCATTGGGCCTAATGGAACCGGCTCCTGAGGCCCAGTTATCTCGGTCTGGGAGGCCGTCTGTATTTTTAAATCAGCGGTAGTCAGGGGCTGCATAGGCGCCTCACTGAAAACTGGAGAACTGGCAACAGGCCTTGCTGAGGTCTTGGTATCTGGACTGGGCCTTGGTTGCCTATCCTTTTCCTTGCATTTAAGCATTCCGGATGTCGGTTGTTCAGATGGCATGCTGTAGTTAAATTTTCTTCCAAAATAATGCCGGGCGAAATCTGCCCGACGTGTAATTGTACGTTTGTTAAACCTAGCACAAAACCGACAAGCAGTGATGTCGTGGTCTGGGCCTAGGCAAGGAATATAATAAGAATGAAAATTCTTATGAGGTATTTGCTTCCCACAAAAAATGCAATTATTAACTTTGTCTGACATCGGTCTGAGGCAAAAAAAGTTTCCCCAACGGGGTACTTAGCTTTAGAGAAGACTTCGGTCTGAAATTTGATTACAAAATCTCAGGAGTTGGCCGACCGGCACTTGCGAACCGCTTCTGCTTCGGGCACTGCGTGGCAAGAAAGACTGAAGAAAATGGAGTCGGCTGCCTCTTTTACACCCCTGTTGCACTGACGTCAGGGAAGAAGCGGCGACAACCGACGCCGGACCAAGACTTTTGGATTCCGGCCGATTGCGGGACCGCCTGACGGCAGGATAACCCAAGTGTGATGACTGCAGCAGTGTAACACGATGAACATCATCTAGAACTTGTTTGTTTAGACTGGCAGCTTGAGGAGAGGTCAGGGAGCAAGGCAGGCTACCAGATTGAGGGTCTACAATTGGGGATGCATAAATACTCCATTCCTCTGGATCAGGAGTGTTGGGATCTGAGGTAGGTACCATGGTGGCAGGGGTGACAGGCTGTGCAGCAGGGGGTACCAGTGCTGCCGTGGCCAGTCTGGGGCAATCAGGATTGTTCTTGTTTTTTTCCTCCCTTATTTTGAGCAGTACCCTTGAAATGAGTGGTAGAGGGGAAATGCATAAACCGCGAGGTTTACCCACTGGAAGGATACAGCATCCACTTTCCAGGCCTTGCTGTGATGATCCCTGGTGCAGAATTTGCTGAGCCGGTGTTTGGAGTGGGAGGCAAAGAGGTCTACCTTCGGGGTGCCCCATTCCTGGGTTACAAGGGTGAAGGCTCTTTGGTATAGCTGCCACTCGTGCGGGTCTATCAGGTTTCTGCTTTAGTTGTCTGCCAGAGAGTTTAGAGAGCCTGGCAGAAATTGTGCCAATAGGTGTAGTTCCATGGCTGCGGCCGTGTGTCAAAGGGTCAAGGGAAGCCTGCACAGAGGATAAGAGCAAGTCCCTTACTGCTTGTTGATGTACCACACCACCATCGTGCTGTCTGTTTTGATCTTCAGAGGCCCCGGGGAGAGTAGGGGTCTGAAAGCTGTCAGGGCTTGCTGAACAGCTAACATTTATTTTTGTTTGATGTGCAGATGTATTTGATTTGGGCTCCATTGGCCCTGAATGCACCTGCCGCCCAGGTGTGCATGGCAGGCATAGTCTGATGCATCTGTGGTGAGGGTCTGGGCAGCATGGGGTAGTGAGAAGGGAAGTCCTTTGTTGTGTCAGCATGCTGCTGCCTACCAAAGAAAATCTTTCCTTAGACAAGGTATCATTGGTATAAAGGTTTCCAGGTCTTGAGAGTGCTGACACCATAGGCTTTTTAGGTACCATTGTTGTTTCCTCATATGCAGTCTGGCAAATGGAATGAGTAGAATGCAAGAGGCCATGAACCCCAGAGCTTGCTGTATTTTCTTTGCAGATAGCTGGGTTTTTGTGGCCATTAGGCTGAAGTAGGTTGTCAAATAATTTGTTTCTCTGGAGTGAGGAATGCCATCTGGGAAGTTGTGCTCAAGCTTGCTCCAAGGAATACAATCTGTTGGCAGGGTACTAGATGTGATTTATTTTTGTTGATGGTGTACCCCAGTGAAGTTACAAGTCTCTTTACAAATGCCAGGTGCTGTAATAGCAAGTCCTGACTTTCTGCCTGAATCAGGCAATCGTCCAAGTATGGGTAAATTTGAATTTTTCTCTGCCTGCAAAATGCAATGGCTGGAGCTAGGCACTTTGTGAACACCCTGGGCGCAGTAGATAACCCCAAGGGAAGTGCAGAGAAAGTACAGTTGTGTACACTTACCATAAATGTAGATGCTCGAGTGTATTCACTGTTGCAGTCATTACACTTGGGTTATCCTGCTGGCAGGCTACCCCCTCAATCGGCCCGAATTCCTAAGTCTAGGTCCGGCATTGGTAGCTGTCGCCTCTTCCGTGACGTCAGTGCGCCAGGGGTATAAAAGATGCAGCCGACGCCATTTTCTTCAGTTTTTCTTGCCCCAGATGTCAGGTGCCCCCAAAAGGGTAGGCTAAAAATATGACAATGAAACATGCCTGCACCAAAATATATTATACCTTCATCTACAAGCAAATACACTGCATAGGTTGTATAGATTAGAGAAGTGCAGATAAGTTCCAGCAAAGATATGGGGGATGGTGGGTGGGTAACCTGGACTGCAACAGTGAATACACTCAAACATTTACATTTATGGTAAGTGTACACAACTTTACTATGTTTTTCGTGTTTTACTGTTTATAGATTCATAGATTCATAGATTAGTACTAAGCTAACTGCCCTTGCGAGCCATTTTAAGCCTAGCCAATTATCTCTTGTGAGACTCAAACCCTGCACCTTGTGTTTGTAAGGCAAACACCTTAACCATTAGGCCACCTCCCCAGGATAGTCATTACACTTGGGTTGAATCCCAAAACTATGGTTGGGAGGCTGGAGCTAAAAAGCATTAAGAGCGGCTATGAGGCCCTGCAAAACTGCAGTGGCAAAGCCTGCCCTGGATTTAGAATAGAGTGGTAAATGATAGTGCTTTGTAAAGGTGTGCACTGAACTCCAGGTAGCAGCCTCTAAAATGTCTTTGGTTGGGACTCCCCTGAGGAAGGCTGCAGAAGTGGCTGCTGCTCTGGTTGAATGTGGCCTAATGCCCTTAGGCACTGGCTTGCCATGTTGTGAATAGCAGAAATTAATGCAGTGGCCTATCCACTTTGAAATAGTCTGCTTTGAGATAGCCTTTCCTTGTGATCCTGCAGCATATGCCACTAGTAGTTGCTCTGTCTTCCTGAAAGCTTTGGTTCTGTTCTAGTAGAAGCATAGCTGTCTGTGTATGTCCAAAGAATGCAGAATTCTCTCCCCCTTATTCTGTGGGTTTGGATAAAAGGTAGGCAGATGAATAGTTTAAGGGCCACACTGGACACTACCTTAGGCATAAATGTCGGGTATATCCTCAGAGAAAAGTACAGTTTGTGTACCTACCATAAATGTAGATGTTAGAGTGTATTCACTGTTGCAGTCATTACAATTGGGTTATCCTGCTGGCAGGCTACCCGCAGTCGGCCTGAATTCCAAAGTCTTGGACCGGCGTCGGTTACCGTCGCCTCCTCCCTGACGTCAGTGCGCCAGGGGTATAAAAGATGCAGCCGACGCCATTTACTTCAGTTTTTCTTGCCCCAGATTGTCAGGTGCCCCTAAAATGGCAGGCTAAATTATGCCAATAAGCATGCATACACAAAAATCAACTTTTCCTTCATCTACAAGCAAATACACCACATAGGTTGTATAGAATAGAGAAGTACAGATAAGTCCCAGCAAAGGAAAGGGGGATGGTGGGTGGGTAACCAGGACTGCAACAGTGAATACACTCTAACATCTACATTTATGGTGGGTACACAACTGTACTATGTTCATCGTGTTTCACTGTTGCAGTCATTACAATTGGTTTGAATCCCAAAGCTAAGGTTGGGAGGCTGGTGCTAAATAGGATTAGGAGGGGCTATGAGGCTTTGCAGAACTGCAGTGGCAAAGCCTGCCATGGATTTAGAGTAGAGAGGTAAGTGATAGTGCTTTGTAAAAGTGTGCACTGAACTCCAAGTTGCAGCCTCTAAGATGTCTTTGGTTGGTACTCCTCTGAGGAAGGCTGCTGAAGTGGCTGCTGCTTTGGTTGAATGCGGCCTAATGCCCTTAGGCACTGATTTGCCATGCTGTGAATAGCAGAAACGAATGCAGTGGCCTATTCACTTTGAAATAGTCTGCTTTGAGATAGGCTTCCCTTGTGATCCTGCAGCATATGCCACTAGAAGTTGTTCTAGTTCTGAAGTCTTTCTGAAAGCTTTGGTTCTGTCGAAGTAGAAGCGTAGCTGCCTGTGAATGTCCAAAGAATGCAGAAGTTTCTCACCCTTATTCTGTGGGTTTGGATAAAAGGTAGGCAAATGAATTGTTTGATTAAGGGCCACACTGGACACTACTTTAGGCATAAATGTAGGGTTTGTCCTCAGAGAAACCCTGTCAGGATGGTAAATGATAAAAGGTTCCACATCCATGAGTGCCTGTAACTCTGAGACTCGTCTAGCAGAGTTTATTGTTAGGAGCAGAGCTGTTTTCCAGGATAAGAATTTTATATCAGCTGCAGAGGCTGGCTCAAACGGAGGCAGTGTGAGTTTTTCCAAGACACAGTTGAGGTCCCATGCAGGTATTGGTGCCCTCCTTGGAGGTCTTATGTTTTTGGCCCCTCTGAGGTACTACCTTAGTAATGGATGAGAAAAAAATAGGTGGTTCTGTAATGTAATGAGCTGAAATGGCAGAGGCATGAATATTAATTGAAGAAAAGGAAAGGCCTTTATCCAGCATCTCAGTTAAGTATTGCAAAATCTGAGGAATATTTGGAGCAATCGTGTCAATTCCTTGTGCCTGGTTCCAAGCACAGAATCTCTTCCGTTTGTCTGCATATGATTTTCTGGTGCTAGGCCTCCTGGCCTCCAAAATAACATCCATCACTGCTTTAGAGAGAGGTGCGTCTTGAATGGCTACATTATTCACCATGCTGCCAGGTTTAAGGTCCTGAGTTGGCTGTGCAGTATCCGACGGTTTTGTTGGGTCAATAAGAGAGGAATTTGAGGTAATGTCCAGGCTGGGCATTGAGACAAGCTCTTTAGGATTGGGTACCAGTGCTGGCGTGGCCAGTCTGGGGCAATCAGTATAATTTTTGGCTTCTCTTGTCTGACCTTTAGGAGTACCTTGGGGAGGAGAGGCAATGGAGGAAAGGCATATACTGTTAGGTTTTTCCAGCTGAAAGATGGAGCATCCACTTTCCATGCTTGCTTGTGATAAGTCCTTGTGCAGAATCTCTGTAGTTGGCAGTTGTGAGGGGAGGCAAATAGGTCTATGTCCGGGCATCCCCACTTCCTTGTTATCATGCTGAAGACTTGTGGATCCAATTTCCACTCATGGGGATCCATTAGGTTTCTGCTTAGTTTGTCTGGCAGAGTATTTATCTTTCCTGGCAGGAATTGTGCTTGCAGATGTACTTGGTAAGTCAATGCTGTGTCCCACAAGATCATGGCTAGTCTGCAGAGGGGGTAGGAATGTGTACCTCCCTGCTTGTTTATGTACCACGACTGTAGTGTTGTCCGTCTTTATCAGTAGTTGTCCTGGATGAAGTAGATCCTTGAAGGCTGTCAGGGCATTTTGAACAGCTAGCATCTCTTTTTGATTGATATGTAGATGCATTTGACTTGCGGACCATGTGCCTTGAATACATCTTCCTGCCATATGGGCCCCCCAGGCATAACCTGATGCATCTGTTGTTAATGTCTGCCTGGCTGTGGGTAAGGTGAATGGCTGTCCCGTGTTGTGGTGACAGGTCTTTGCCCACCATCAAAACTCCTGTTGCAGGCAGGGAATGAGGGTAATTATTGTTTCCAGGCTGTGGCAATGTTGAGTCCAAACACTTTTTAGATACCATTGAAGTTTCCTCACATGCAGTCTTGCATATGGAATTAGCAGAATGCAGGATGCCATGAAGCCCAAAGCCTGCAGAATTTTTCTTGCAGATAACTGGGTCTTTGTTGCCAACATTTTGAAATAAGTAGTCAGTTGTCTTTGCTTGTCTAACGTGAGATAAGCCATCTGGACAGTTGTATTTAAGCTTGCACCCAGGAATATTATCTCTTGAGAGGGTACAAGTTTTGATTTCCTTTCATTTACTGTGTACCCAAGGCCTGTTAGTAATCTTTTTACAAACGCCAGATGCTGTAGTAGAATGTCCTTGTTCTCTGCTTGAATAAGGCAGTCGTCCAAGTAAGGACATATTTGCATTCCCTCTGTCTGCAAAATGCAATTACTGGTGCCAGGCATTTTGTGAAGACCCTGGGCGCAGTAGATAAGCCAAAGGACAGTGCAGAGAATTGGTAGTGCATTGAGCCAGCTATAAATCTGAGGTATCTTCTGCATGACTGTCTGATTGGGACATGCAGGTATGCCTCTCAAGTTTAAAGTCACAAGCCAAGCCTTCTTGCCCAGCATGGGCAGAAGCTGCTGTAGAGTTAACATTTTGAATTTTGGAATATCCAGAAATGTGTTTAGGATAGACAGGTCCAGTATTGGTTTCCCGGCTTTGTCCTTTCTGGGCACCAAGAATAGTCTTGAGTAAAATCCTACTCCCTGCTCTTGCTGTGGTACCTGCTGAATGGCCCTCATGTCCATGAGGGATGAAACTTGTTTTTGTGCCTCTGCCCATTGATTGTGTGGCAGGAATGGCATACCATTTGCCCTTGGCAGGGTGTGAAAGTGGAACCTGTAGCTTTATGACACGATATTTAAGACCCATTTGTCCTGGGTGATCATGTGCCAATTTTGTGAAAAAAGTGCTAGTTTTCCCCCCAAAGGAGCTGCCAAAAGATAAGTGCTTAGTGCTGGCAGGGAAAGTCATTGAGACTGCAAGCACTGGCAGGGGAAAGTCATTCAGACTGTTTCCTGTATGGCTGTGATTTTTCCTCTCCGCTTTTGGAGGTAGAAGCACCCCATTGTTTAGGCCTGTATGTGCCTTGGGGCTGTGATCTGTCTCTGGGGCGTCTGTATCTGCCTCTTTGTGGTCTGTCTGACACTGGAAAGGACCAATTCTTTGTAGGTCAGTGTCTGCTAAATCTTGGAGGCTAACTGTAAGAAATCCTTAACCGTTTGCATAGATTTAGTTTTGTCCTCCATTTTCTTTAACACCTCTCCTGCTTTAACACCAAAAAATGTATCATGCTGTAATGGAGCATCTAATAATTTTGCTTTGACATGATCAGGCAGATTTTGTTCCTTTAACCAAGCATGCCTCCTGATGACAGAACCCGTAGCAGTGGCTCTGCAGGAGGCCTCCAAAGAATCAAAACCACATTGAAAAGTATGCTTCCCAACTTGTTCAGCTGCATGCAATAAATCCTGCATTTCTTTGTTTTCTGCACATTCAGAATTTATCAACATTTTCTGTTTAAGCAGTGACATAATATATTGCTGATATTTGAGCAAATGAAACTGACAATTTAAAGCCCTTATAGCCAAAGTAGAAGTGTAAATCTTTTTCCCATCTGTCAAATGCCCTAGAGTCCCTGTCAGAGGGGGTAGGGTTTTTTGCAGTGGAAGCCTTGACCCCTTTGGGACCCTGAGAGATAGTTTCTGGGTCATCAGCAGGGCTTTTGAAAAGGAATTTATGAGAGTTAGGAACTCTGTAGTACCTGTACAGCTTAACAGGAGCTGGAGGTAAGGAGTCAGGGGTCAGACTGGACTCTGAAACATTTTTTTCATTGTAGATGATGTATTAAGTCCACAGCAAGAACGAAGTGCAAGCCAGGAAATATATCCAAAAGGTTTATTGAATCACACACACAGAATCGGTCAAGCGCTTTCGCTCAGTTAATACTGAGCTTTGTCAAGATAAGAAAGTCAAACAATTAGCCTTATTTAAATAAAAATAAATCATGTGATCAATTTCTTCGATTTGATTAGGGCATCTAAATGAATGCTTAAAGATAAACTGACCTATGTTTACAAAATACATCTCACATGCTAAAAACTAGGCTAAGAAGAACATAACATAAAAGAATGAACATTAAATATATATACTACAGAACATAAAATTGTACCATATGTAAATTGATTATAAATAAACATCGTAAAATAGATAAAAATAAAACCAGAAATATATGTTTGTAAAATAAATTCATAAGAGCTTGATATAATTATAATTTGGTCATCTACAATGTCTAACACAGGTGGAATAGCTAGGGGCCTGTGTTGTGGTAATAAAAGGAAGTCTCTGAGCCTTTTCTTAGATTCTGAAAAATCTTGGCTCTCCCAGTGGAAATGCTCCTTCATGGTATGCAAGGTTTCCCCAAAAGAGTAATCCTCAGGAGGAGAGGCTGAAGGGATAGATTCTTCAGCATCAGAATCCTCATAGGGAGGAAGAGAATATTCCTGATCAGAAGAGGAAACAGATGAAATGGAAACCTGATCTGACGATTCATATTCTGTCTCTTGCATAGGCCTTTTATCAGGTGGTGGATGGGAAACCCTGATCAAAGTAATTAAGTCTTTGGCCATTTTAAGCATTTGTTTTTTGGGCATGGAGGCCTGTCCATGAGGCTGTTGTACTTGTTTCTTTGTCTTTAAAGGTGCTTTAGTCTTTGCCTTTGAAGCAGAAGTTGTTTTAATGTATAATTGAGTAGGTCTGAAAACAGCCTCAGAAGCCGATGCCTGCTCAGCGGCTCCGGACCCATCTGAGGGATTAGTCTCTGAAGGTCCAATACCTTGAGCTTCCAGCGGCCTAGTCGACTCCACATGGGAGTCCGTAGCGGCCTACGGGTCTAAAGTAGCGGGCGTCAGGGGCTGCGAAGGCGCCTCACTGAGAACCGGCAAACCTGCGACTGGCTTAAGACGAAGCCTCGTCTGTTTTGGACCTCGGATGCCTGTCCTTTTCTTTCTCTTTGCGTTTCTTGTGAATTCCAGTAGTTGGATGGCTATCTGACTACAAAGTATAATTAAATCTTCTGCAAAATCGTACCGATGCTTAATAGTGCGTTGGTTAAATCTAGCACAGAACCGACAACTAGCAACATTGTGGTAAGGGCCTAGGCAAGGAATACAGTAAGAATGAAAGTCCTTATGAGGTATTTTGCTTCCCACAAGAAATACAATTATTAACTTTTTCTGACATCGATCTGGAGCAAGAAAAAAGTTTCCCCAATGGGGTACTTAGCTTTTAATGAAGACTTCTGATCTGAAATTCGAACACTGATATCTCAGGAGTCAGCCGACCGGCACTTGCGAACTGCTTCTGCTTCGGGCACCGCATTACAAGAAAGACTGAAGAAAATGGCGTCTGCTGCATCTTTTATACCCCTGGCGCAATGACATCAGGGAAGAGGCGACAGCAACCAATGCCGGACCTAGACTTTGGAATTCGGGCCGACTGAGGGTATCCTGCCAGCAGGATAACCCAAGTGTAATGACTGCAACAGTGAAACACGAAGAACATCTGATAGTGCATACAACCTGCCCTGAAGTCTAGGTATTTCCTGCAAGATTCCCTTATGGGGATGTGCAGGTAAGCTTCTTTTAAGTCTAGGGTGCCAGCCAGGAATCCTTGGCTAGCATAGGAAGCAGCTGTTGGAGAGTTAGCATTCTGAATTTTGGAACCACCAGAAAGGTGTTGAGAACAGACAAATCCAGGATAGGATGCCAGGAGTTTTCTTTTCTGGGAACCAGGAACAGCCTTGAATAAAAGCCTTGTCCCCTTTGTTCTGCTGGGACAGGTTGAATAGTCCTGATGTTGAGGAGAGAGTACTTGCTTTTGGGTCTCTGCCCACTTGTTTGGGGGGAGGTCTGGGCATCCACTTAGGGTTAGGAGTGAGTGGAAGTGGAATCTGTATCCTAGGGAAACAATGTTCAAAACCCATTTGTCTTGGGTAATGTGTTCTCAGTTTTTTGCAAGCAGGGCGAGCTTTCCTCCTAAAGGTGCAAGTAGTTGAGCAAGGCTTGGAGGAGTTAAGGATAAGTCATTGTGCAATTTTACCATGGGGGTGGCTTACTACTCCCTGCTTTGGAAGTGGGAGCACCCCATTGCTTAGATCTGTGCATAACCTGAGACTGAAGTCTTGGTGGTCTGCTGCTCCTGGGTTTGGACTGAGAAGGCCTGGAAGGGACTGGAAAGGACCAGTTCTTTGAAGGTCAATGCCTACTGAATCTAGGTGGGTGCACTTGTAAGAAATCTTTAACAGTTTGCATAGATTTAGCTTTTTCCTCCATCCTTTTGAGGACTTCTGCTTTATGTTCTTGGTTTAAGGGTGCATCCAGTAATTTTGCTTTTACATGATCTGGCAAGTTTTGTTCCTTAAGCCAAGCATGCCTTCTAAGTACAGATCCAGTGATAGCAGCCCTTCAAGATGCTTCTAAACCAGCAAAACCACACTGCAAAGTATGTTTACCAACTTGGTCAGCAGAATGCATTAACTCTGGTACATCTTTGTGTTCTGCACAGTCAGGAATCATCACTTTCTGTTTAATTAGGTTCATAATATGCTGCTGATACTTTAACATATGAAACTGGCAATTTAAAGCCCTAATGGTCAGAGTAGCAGAGGTGTATACCTTCTTACCCAATCTGTCTAAATCCCTAGAATCTGTCAGAATGGGTAGGATTTTTGGCAGTAGTAGCCTTAATGCCTTTTGGTCCTTGGGAAATGGTCTCTGGATCCGCAGTAGGATTCTTGAAAAGGAATTTGCGAGAGTGAGGTACTCTTATAGTACCTGTTAGGTTTCCTGGGAGCTGGAGGCAAAGTATCCAGGGTAAGGCTGGATTCCAAGAAAACCCCTCTACAATCTCCAGAACAGGAGGGATAGCTAGAGGCCTGTGCTGAGGCTGGTTTAAGGATTTCCTGAGTCACTTTGTGGACTGAATTAGTCCTGGCTTTCCCAACGGAAATGCGCCCTAAGAGTATGCAAGGTTAAACCAAAAGAAAATCTTCTGGGGGGGGGGGGGAGCAGAAGGAATAGAATCCTCTGCATCATAATCCTCATAGGTAGATAAGGGCAAGTGTCCTGGTAGTCAGAAGGAACAGAGATATCAGATTCCAGATCAAAAGAATCAGAAGGAAAGTCAGTTCTAGGTTCTTAGAGGGGGAAGGCTGGTTTCCCCTAATAAAGGTAATAAGGTCCTCAGCCATTCTAATCATTTGTTTTTGAGGCATGTGGACCTGAGAATGTGCTTTGGTCGTCTGTTTTCTAGGCATAGTACGAACTTTAGGCCTGAGGAATTCAGTACTTTTGGCTTGAAACTAAGTCGCTGGTTTAATATGAAAATCAGTAGGCCTGAATACACCCTCAGAAGCCAGTGCCTGCACAGCGGCTCCAGACCCATCCAAGGTAGAGACATCCACCTGTTCCATACTCGAAAAAGCATGTCGCAGCATACCGAACTCCAAATGGATTTCGGTAGAGGCCTGCGAATATGTAGAAGTGGGTATCAGAGGCTGTGAAAGCCACTCACTGAGTACCAGCGGACTGGCGACTAGCTTAACGGAAGTGTCGTCGGCAGTTTTGAACCTATGCGGTCTGTCTCTGTCTTTATCCTTACTTTTTTTTTTTTTTTTTTTTTTTTTTTTAAGAAGATTGGCAGTCGGATGGCTTAATTAAGCCAGTTTGGAGTACGGAAATCGTGAGCGAAAGTATTTAGCTACAAAAAAAAAAAAACAACGAATAGTTCGGGCATTGAACAAGGCACAAAACCGACAGTGAGGGACGTCGTGGTCTGGGCCTAAACAGGTGACGCAGTAAGAATGAAAAATCTCTGAGGTATTTGCTTTCCACAGGCAAGACCATTATTAATTTTTTATGACCTCGGTTAGAGCAAGAAAAAAAGGATCTCCAATGGGGTATTTTATCTTTTAGAAGACTTCAGGTCTGAAACTCAAAAACAAAAATTTCAGGAGTCGGCTGACCGGCACTTGCAAACTGCTTCTGCTTCGGGCACCGCACGGCAAGAAAGATTAATGTAATGGCGTCAGCTGCATGTTTTCTACCACCGACGACCTGACGTCATGGAAGAAACTACAGCATCTGACGCAGAAATCCCAAGACTCTGGTATTCAGGCCGGCTGAGGGCTACCTGCAGGCACATAACCCAAATGTGATGACTACAACAGTGAAATACGAAGAACATCCAGGAATGCAACAATGAATACACTCGAACATCTACATTTATGGTAAGTTCACACAACTTTACTATGTTCTTCGTGTTTCCCTGTTGCAGTCATCACACTTGGGTTGATTCCCAAAGCTGAGGAACGGGTGAAGGCAGTCAAGAAGAGCTGGGGCTGGCAAGCATGCCCTGCAGGAATGCTGTTGCAAAACCTGCCCTGGATTTTGAAAAGATAGGCAGGTGGTAATGCTTGGTGAAGGTATGAACAGAACTCCATGTTGCAGCTTCCAGGATGTCCTTGGTAAGGACCCCTCTGACAAAGGCTGTAGAGGTTGAAGTTGCCCTAGTAGAGTGTGTTCTGACAAATTGTGGGGGTGGTTTCCCATGGTATTTTTAACAGAAATGGATGTAGTGTGCTATTCATTTGGAAATGGTTTGTTTTGATATGGCTTTGCCTTCTGCTGCTGGTGCAAAGCTGACTAGTAACTGGTCAGATTTCCTAAAGGGCATATTCCTATCCACGTAGAATCTGAGCTGTCTGTGCACATCTAAAGAGTGCAGGATTCCTTTCCCCCTTATTTTGAGGTTTAGGGAAAAAGTTGGGCAAATGAACAGATTGGTTGAGAGCCACACTGGACCTCACCTTAGGCATGAAGGTTGGGTTAGTCCTGAGGGAGACCCTGTCAGCATGAAAAATGATGAAAGGTTCCACAGCCATAAGTGTTTGTAGCTCAGACACTTTTCTAGCTGAAGTGATGGCCAGAAGCAAGGCTGTTCTCCAAGAGAGGAATTTTAACTCTGCTGAAGCTGCAGGCTCAAGGGGGGGGGGGGCATGAGCTTTTCCAACACAGAGTTAAGGTCCCAAGCAGGGGTAGAGGCTCTTCTTGGTGGCCTTAATTTGTTAGCCCCTCTCAGGAAATGTTTGATGAGAGGGTGTGAGAAGAGAGGTGGCTCAGTGCTGTAACATGCAGAGATGACAGGGGCATGGATTTTACTAGAATTAAAGGATAAGCCTCGAGGTGTAGTTCTGCTAGGTAATCCAGGATGAGAAGTAAGGAGGACTGTGCTGGGTCAGCTCCTTTAGTCTGGATCCAGGAACAAATACCTTTTCCACTTGCCAGCATAAGATTTTTCAAGTACTGGGTTGTCTGGCTTCATGTATGATATCCAGGACTTGTTTGCTTAGACTAGCCACTGGAGGAGAATTCAAGGGATAAGCCAGGCTGCTAGGTTCAGGGTCTGCAACTGTGGATGCAAGAACTCTCCCTCCTGCTGAGTCAGGAGAGTTGGAATCTGGGGGAGGTGCTATGGAGGGCAACTGGGACAGACTGTACAGTAGTGGGTACCAGTGTTGGCGTGGCCAGTCTGGGGCAATCAGGATTGCCCTTGGTCTTTCCTCCCTATTTTGAGTAATATTCTGGTAAGAAGAGGTGGGGGGAATGCATAGATCGAGAGGTTTGCCCACTGAAAGGATAGGGCATCCACTTTCCAGGCCTTGCTGCGAGGTTCCCTGGTGCAGAATTTGCTGAGCTGGTGGTTGTAGGGGGAGGCAAATAGGTCCACCTTCAGGGTACCCCATTTTTGGGTCACAAGGATGAAGGTGTTGTGGATTAATTGCCACTCGCATGGGTCCAGGAGATTTCTGCTTATGTTGTCTGCCAGAGAGTTTTGGTTGCCTGGCAGGAATTGAGCTTGCAGATTAATATGCATGGCTGAGGCCGTGTTCCAAAGGGTCATGGCTAGCCTGCAGAGTGGGTTTCTTCCTACTTGTTGATGTACCACATTACTGTGGTGTTGCCCTGGAGAGAGCAGGGATCTGAAAGCTGTCACAGCATGCTGAATAGCTATCATGTCTTTTTGGTTGATGTTCAGATGAATTTGGTTTGGGCTCCAGTGGTCCTGAATGCACCTGCCATCCAGGTGAACACCCCAGGCATAGTCTGTGGTTAGGGTCTGGGCGGCATGGGGTTGTGAAAAGGGAAGTCCCTTGTTGTGGTTGCATGCTGCTACCAACCAAAGAAAGTCTTTCCTTAAACAGGGTAGTATAGGTACAACAGTTCCCAGGTCCTGAGAATGTTGACACCAAAGGCTTTTAAAGTGCCACTGAAGTTTCCTCACATGCAGTCTGGCATATGAAATTAGTAGAATGCAGGAGGCCATGAACCCTAGGGCTTGCAGGATTTTCCTTGCAGATAACTGGGTTCTGGTGGCCAGTTGAGAGAAGCAGCCTGTCAGATAGGCTTGTTTTTTGGAGTTAGAAATGCCATCTGGGATGCTGTGTCCAGGTTTGCTCCCAGGAACACAATTTAGTTGACTGGGGACTAGTTTGGATTTTTTCTCGTTGATAGTGTACCCCAGTGAGGTTAGTAGGTCCTTTTACAAATGTCAGGTGCTGTAACAGCTTTTCCTGACTGTCTGCTTGAATCAGGCAGTCATCCAAGTAAGGGTAAATGTGAATATTTCTTTTTCTGCAAAAAGCAATGGCTGGAGCCCGGCATTTTGTGAAAACTCTGGGAGCAGTGGAGAAGCCAAAGGGAAGTGCAGAGAACTGATAATGCATAGATCCTGCCCTGAAACAGATATTTTCTGCAAGCCACTCTGACTGGGATATGCAGAAAGGCATCTGAGGTCTAGAGTGGCTAACCAGGCATCTTTGGACAGCATAAGGAGAAGATGCTGCAGTGTGAGCATTTTGAATGTTGGTACCACCAGGAAGGTGTTTAGAATAGATAGATTTAAGATTGGGTACCATGTGCCCTCTTTTCTGGGTACCAGAAAAAGTCTGGAATAGAACCCTTGGCCTATCTGATCTGCGGGAACAGGCTGAATTGTTCTCATGGAGAGCAGGGAATGAACTTGGTTTTGTGCCTCTGCCCACTTGTTTGGAGGAAGATATGGGTATCCCTTTGGGGGTGGCAATGTGTGGAAATAAAATTTGTACCCCTGGGACACTATGCTGAGGACCCATCGATCGTTGGTGATGGAGGCCCAGTTTTCTGCATGGGAGGCAAGTTTTCCTCCTAGGGGCACGAGCAGATGGGCAGAGGTGAGAGGAAGAGTTGAGGAGCCATTGGGAATTCTTTCCATAAGGGGGTGGCTTAGCACTCCCTGGTTTAGAAGTAGAGGAACTCCATTGGTTAGATCTCTGCATACCCAGAGACTGCTGTCTGGGAGGTCTGTTTACCCCTAGGTCTAGTCTTAGGTGGCCTTGAGGGGCTGGAAAGAACCAATGTTTTGAGGGGCAATGCCTACTGGAATCTTGGAGGCTGAACTTGCAGAAAAAGTCTGTCTACATAGACTTAGCTTTTTCTTCCACTTTCCTTTTTAAAAACCTCTTCTGCTTTGGTGCCAACCAGATTGTCTTTGTTCAGTGGTGCATCCAATAATTTTGATTTGACATGATCTGGCAAGGACTGTTCCTTAAGCCAAGCATGCCTTCTAAGTACAGAACCTGTGACTGCAGGATGCTTCTAGGGCATCAAACCCACATTGCAGGATATGCTAACTGATTTGGCTTGCAGAATGCATAAGTTCCTGTAAATTTTTATTTTCTGCACTGTCAGGGAAGGTAGATAATTTTTGTTTAATGAGTTCCATGGTATGTTGCTGGTATTTCAGCATGTGGAACTAACAATTTAATGTTCTAATGGCAAGAGTTGCAGAGGTATATACTTTTTTACCCCATCTGTCCAAGACTCGAGAATCCCTGTCAGAGGGGGAGGGATTCTTAGCTGTAGTTGCTTTTATTCCTTTAGGCCCTTGGGAGACTACCTCTGGGTCAGCAGTATGATTCTTGAAAAGAAATTTGTGAGAGTCAGGGACTCTGTAATTCCGGTCAGGTTTCCTGGGAGCAGGACGTCAAGTATCAGGAGATAGACTGGATTCCATAAAGACATCATCTACAACATCCAGAACAGTGGGTATAGCTAAAGGTCTGTGCTGTGGTAAATCTAAAAATTCCCAGAGCCTCTTTTTGGACTGAGGATACTCCTGGCATTCCCAATGGAAGTGCACTCTCAAAGTATGTAGGGTTTCACCAAAAGAAAAATCCTCTGGAGGTGAGGCAGAAGGAATGCATTCCTCTGCATCTGAATTCTCATAAGCAGATAAAGGCATGTCTTCATAATCAGAAACTTCAGAGTCGTCGGACTCTTGGTCAGATAAATGTGCTGGGGACAAGTCTCTTTCTTTTAGCAGGGGAAGGTTGGCTTCCCCTAATTAGCATAAGGTCTTCTGTCATTTTAAGCATCTGTGATTGTGGCAAGGCAGTAGGCACGCGAGTTTGGGTCCGTCTTAGGCGTAGCTTGTACTCTTGGCCTTAGAAACTCAGTAGTTTTAGAAAGAACTGAAGACGCGAAAGAAGTTGGTTTGTGTCGAATATCGGTAGTGCGAAGAATTTCCTCAGAAGCCAGTGCCTGCACAGCGGCTCCAGACCCATCCAAGCTAGAGACATCCGCAGGTTCCATAGTCAAAGAAGAGTCTCACAGCATACCAGACTCCCGAACTGGTCTCGGTAGCGGCCTCTGAATCCATCGATGTGTGCATCAGGGGCTGTGAAAGCGCCTCACTGAGGACCGGCAAACTAGCGACTAGCTTAACTGAAGCATCGTTGGCAGTTTTGGACCTGTGCAGTCTGTCTTTATCCTTACGTTTTTTTAGAAGATCGGTAGTCGGCTGGCTTACCGAAGCCATTTTGGAATATGCTGATCGAGAGCAAAAGTATTTAGCTACAATAAGGGCTGACGAATAGTTCGGGCATTGAACAAAGCACAAAACTCACAGCAAGGGATGTCGTGGTCTGGGCTTAAACAGGTGACACAGTAAGATTGGAAAGATTGGAAATCTCTGTGTGGTATTTGCTTTCCACAAGTGAGACAATTGTTAACTTTTTCTGACATCGGTTAGAGCAAGAAAAAAGGATCCCCAATGGGGTACTTAGCTTTAGAAGACTTCAATTTCAGAAATGAAAACTCAGGTAGGGGCCAAATGACACTCATGCAAACTGCTTCTGCTTCGCGCTCCTCGGCAAGAAAGACTGACGTAATGACGTCGGCTGCCTGTTTTTATACCACTGACGACCTGACGTCAGTCCTGGAGTGACAGCAACCGATGCAGAAATACTAAGGCTCTGTTATTCGGGCCGACTGAGGGCTACCCCTGGCAGGATAAAGTACACTTGTGTACACTTACCATAAAAGTAGATGTTAGAGTGTATTCATTGTTGCAGTCATTACATTTGGGGTAATCTGCTGGCAGGTTGCCCTCAGTCAGCCTGATTAACAAAGTCTTGAGTCCTGCGTCGGTTGCTGTCCCTTCTTCCATGATGTCAGGTCGTCAGGAGTATAAAACATGCAGCCGACGCCATTTTCATCAGTTTTTCTTGCCCCAGATGTCAGGTACCCTCCAAATGGGAGCTATATATATATATATATATATATATATATATATATATATATATATATATATATATATATATATATATATATATATAGATATATATATATATATATATATATATATATATATATATATATATATATATATATATATATATATATACACATATATATATATACATATATATATATATATATATATATATATATATATACACACATATATACATATATATATATATATATATATATATATATATATATATATATATATATATATATACACACATTTTATATATATATATATATATATATATATATATATATATATATATGTAGTTAGATATCTGCATGTAATTTAGAACACAAAAAATATACCTCCAAATAAAAGCAAATACACCAAAAAGGCTTTTAAGCATAGTAAAAGAAAGAAGAGGTATAGTAAGAGAAAAACAGGGGGCTGGAGGGTGGGTAACCAGGACTGCAACAGTGAATACACTCGAACATCTACATCTATGGTAAGTGTACACAACTGTACTATGTTCTTAGTGTTTCACTGTTGCAGTCATTACATTTGGGTAGAATCCCAAAGCTATGGTTGGGAGGATGGAATTATACACCATTAGGAGCATCTATAAGACCCTGCAGGACAGCAGTGGCAAAACCTGCTCTGGATTTGGAGAAGAGAGGTAAGTGGTAATGCTTGGTGAACATATGAACTGAGCTCCAGGTAGCAGCTTCTAGAATGTCTCTGGTAGGAATGCCTCTGAGTAAGGCTGCAGACGTAGATGCAGCCCTGGTGGAATGGGATCTGATCCCCTTAGGGACAGGCTTACCCTGGTTCATGTAGCAGAAACGAATACAATGGCTTATCCATTTTGAAATAGCATTACCCTCTGCCCCTGCAGCAAATGCCTCCAGTAATTGCTCAGATTTTCTTAGAGATTTTGTCCTGTAGAATCTTAGTTGTCTGTGTACATCCAATGAATGCAGAATCCGCTCACTCTTATTCTGTGGATTTGGGAAGTAGGTTGGCAGATGAATGGTCTGATTAAGAGCCACACTAGATACCACTTTAGACAAAGGATGGATTGGTCCTGAGAGCCACCCTGTCCAGGTAAAAGATAATAAAAGGCTCCACAGCCATTAGAGCCTGTAGTTCTGAAATCCTACTAGCTTAAGTGACTGCTAAAAGAAAAGCAGTCTTGCAAGAGAGAAAGTTTAGGTCTGCAGTAGCAACTAGCTCAAAAGGAGGTAGAGTGGGTTTTTCCAGGTCTTAAATTTTTGGCCCCTCTGAGGTACTGCTTTAGCAGGGGATGAGAAAAGAGGGGAGAGTCTGTGTTGTAATGAGCCGAAATGGCAGAGGCATGAATTTTTATGGACGAAAAAGATAGACCCTTGTGAAGCATCTCAGTTAAATATTGCAGAATCTGAGGAATATTGGGCATTGCTGTGCTTACTCCTTGTGCTTGGTTCCAGGCACAGAATCTTTTCCATTTGTCAACATAAGATTTTCTAGTACTAGATGATCTAGCCTCCAAAATGACATCCATCACAGGTTTGCTGAGAGATGCGACTGGTTTAATTAGTTGATTAGCCATGCTGCAAGATTCAGAGTTTGAAGCTGAGTGTGCAGAACTTGATAGTTCTTCTGAGGCAGGTACCACGGAGGAAGGTGCGACATATTTCGTAAGAGTGGGTACCAGTGTTGGCGAGGCCAGTCTGGGGCAATCAGAATCATTTTTGTTTTTTCCTGTCCGACTTTTAGTAGGACCTTGGAGAGCAGAGGCAGAGGGGGAAAGGCATAGACTGATAGAGTTTTCCAGCTGAAGGATAGAGCATCCACTTTCCAAGCTTTTTGTGATGAATTCTTGTGCAGAATTTGTTCAACTGATAGACTACGTCTGGGCTCCCCCATTTGCATGTCAACATGCTGAAGATTTGTGGATCCAGTTTCCATTTGTGCGGGTCCATACGATTTCTGCTTAGTTCGTCTGCCAGAGTATTTTGCTTTCCCGGCAGGGATTGAGCTTGTAGATATATCTGATAAGTCAAGGTCATGTTCCACAAAGCCATGACTAGTCTGCAAAGGGGGTAGGAATGACTACCCCCCCTGCTTGTTTATGTACCACATGACTGTAGTGTTGTCTGTCTTTATCAGTAGTTGTCCTGGATGAATATAGTCCTTGAAGGCTGTCAGAGCATTCTGTACAGCTAGCATCTCTTTCTGGTTGATATGTAGGTGCATTTGATTTGGGCTCCATTGGCCCTGAATGCATCTCCCTGCCAGATGCGCCCCCCAAGAATAATCTGATGCATCTGTAGTCAGGGTTTGGGTGGCAGGGGGTGGAATGAATGACAGTCCTTTGTTGTGGTGGCAGGCCTCTGCCCACCACAGGAGCTCTTACTGCAGGCAAGGAATGATAGGAATCACTGTTTCCAGGCTGTGACAATGTTGACTCCATATGCTTTTTAGGTACCATTGAAGTTTCCTCATATGCAGTTTTGCATATGAAATTATTAGAATGCAGAAAGCAGTGAACCCCAAGGCCTGCAGAATTTGTCTTGCAGATAGCTGGGTTTTTGTGGCTACTTGTTTGAAATAAGTCATCAATTGAATTTGTTTTTCTGGCGTAAGGTAAGTCATCTGGGCAGTTGTATTCAAGCTTGCACCCAGGAATGTAATTATTTGAGAGGGTACCAGTTGTGATTTCTTTTCGTTTATGGTGTACCCTAGACAAGTTATAAGTCTTTTTACAAACGCCAGATTTTTTAGAAGGGTGTCCTTGTTTTCTGCCTGAATTAGACAATCGTCCAGGTAAGGATACATTTGAATGTTTGTCTGCAAAATGCAATTACTGGTGCCAGGGACTTTGTGAAGACCCTGGGCACAGTAGATAAGCCAAAGGGCAGTGCAGAGAACTGGTAACGCAAATAGCCTGCTTTGAAGCAGAGGTATCTTCTGCAAGATTCCCTGATTGGGATATGCAGGTAAGCCTCAAGTCCAGAGTTACCAACCAGGCATCCTTGCCTAGCATAGGCAGTAACTGTTTTAGAGTCAGCATCTTGAATTTTGTAATGTCCAGAAATGTGTTTAGAATGGATAAGTCCAGAATTGGATGCCATGATTTGTCTTTTCTGGGCACCAGGAAAATTCTTGAATAAAAACCTTGTCCCTTTTCCTTCTCTGGTACTGGTTGAATAGCCCCCCACATTCATGAGGGACATAACTTGTTTCTGGGCCTCTGCCCACTGATTTGGAGGCAGATCTGGCCATCCGTTTGGGATTGGCAATGTGTGGAAATTAAATCTGTATCCCTGGGATACGATATTTAAAACCCACTTGTCCTGGGTAATTAGCTGCCAGTTTCGTGCATGAAGTGTCAGTTTTCCCCCCAAAGGGGCGGCCAAAAGATAAGTGGTTGGTGATTGCAGAGGAAAGTCATGGAGACTGTTTACCGTAGGGAGGTGCCTTGTTACTTCCAGATTTGGAGGTGGAGGCACCCCATTGTTTTGATCTACAAGATCCTTGTGACTGAAACCTGGAGCCTTTGGAGTGTCTGGGTTTGACCTGAGCAGCTCTGGTGGGTACTGGAAAGGACCAATTCTTAGTAGGCCAATGCCTACTGAATCTGGGTGGCTGCACTTGCAGGAAATCTTTTACAGTTTGCATAGATTTAGCTTTATCTTCCATCTTTTTCAAAACTTCTTCTGCCTTATTACAACAATTTTGCTTTAACATGATCAAGCAGATTTTGCTCCTTGAGCCAAGCATGCCTTCTTATCACAGATTCAATTACAGCGGCCCTGCAAGAGGCATCCAAGGAATCAAAACCACATTGCAAAGTATGCTTTCCAACTTTCTCAGCTGAATGCAATAAATCCTGCAACTCTATTTTCCACACAGTCAGAAATCAACATAATTTTCTGTTTAAGTAAGCCCATGACATGCTGCTGACATTTAAGCATATGAAATTGACAGTTTAAAGCCCTGATTGCCAAGGTTGCAGACATGTACACCTTCTTACCCCATCTATCCAACGCCCTGGAGTCTCTATCAGAAGGGGTAGGATTTTTAGCAGTAGAAGCCTTAATGCCCTTCGGACCCTGAGAAATGGTTTAGGGTCAGCAGTAGGATTTTTAAAAAGGAATTTGTGGGAGCCAGGAACCCTGTAATATCGATCTGGCTTACTAGGAGCTGGAGCCAGGGAATCAGGAGCCATGCTGGATTCTGAGAAAACATCAACAATGTCTAGAACAGGAGGTATAGCCAAAGGCCTATGCTGAGGAAGAAGGAAATCCCTAAGCCTCTTTTAGATTCTGAGAAATACTGACTCTCCCACAGTGAAAGTGTTCCCTTAAGGTATGCAAAGTTTCTCCAAAAGAAAAATCCTCAGGAGGAGAAGTAGAAGGGATGGAATCTTCTGCATCAGAGTCCTCAAAGTGGAATATATAATTCCTGATCAGAAGAGGAATCAGAAGAAATAGAAACCTGATCCGATGAGTCATAGTCAGTGCCTTGCCTAGGCCTCTTAGCAGGAGGGGGATGGGAACCCTTGATCAAGGTAATTAAATCCTCAGCCATTTTGATCATTTTTTTTTAGGCATAGGGGCCTGTGCATGTGGCCAAAGCGTTGTTTTTTTAGACATAGAAGTTTATTTTGGCCTATGTTTAGAAGATGGCGTTGGTTTAATATACAAATCTTTAGGCCTGAAAATACCCTCAGAAGCCGGTGCCTGCTCAGTGGCTCCGGACCCATCTAAGGTAGAGACATCCGCGGGTTCAATACTTGAAGTGTCTCGTGGCATACCTGACTCTGAATGGGTCTCGGTAGAGGCCTGCGAATCAAAAGTAGCGGGTATCAGGGGCTGCGAAAGCGCCTCACTGAGTACCGGCGACTGGCTTAGGAGAAGCTTAGTCGGTTTTGGACTTCGACGGTCTGTCTTTTTCTTTGCATTTTATGTATTCCGGTAGTCGGATTGCTAACAGACGACATTTCTGGATGGTTAAATCTTGAGCCAAAATATTTTGATGCAAAAATATACTGACTCTTAGTGCGTTGATTAAATTTAGCACAAAACCACCAGCAAGGCACGTTGTGGTCAGGGCCTAGGCAAGAAATACAGTACAAATGAAAATCCTTAGGAGGTATTTGCTTCCCACAAGTAATACAATTATTAACTTTTACTGACATCGGTAAGGAGCAAGAAAAAGTTTCCCTAACGGGGTACTTAGCTTTAGGTTGAAGACTTCAGTTCTGAAACTCGAAAACGACAATTTCAGGAGTCTGCCGACTGGCACTTGCGAACTGCTTCTGCTTCAGGCACAGTGCGGCAAGACAGACTGATGAAAATGGCGTCGGCTGCATGTTTTATACCCCTGACGACCTGACATCATGGAAGAAGGGACAGTGACCGACGCAGGACCCAAGACTTTGTTAATCAGGCCGACTGAGGGCAACCTGCCAGCTGATTACCCCAAATGTAATGACTACAACAGTGAAACACGAAGAACATTCCAAGTGTGATGACTGCAACAGTGAAACATGAAGAACATCTCGATAGGTTGAAAGTAATCTTGCAAGCAAAGATTCTTCTATTCCTTCACAGGGGCTATTAAAACATCCCAGTACAGCTCTGGCGTGGGCTATATAGAAGGGCAAGCTGATACTAAATGCCTCTTTATAAAAAATACATGTCTAACAAAGACTTTATAGTACTTGATATGTACTTTCCACGGGTCTATATTAGAAGACCAAAGACACATTCTTTCAAAAGCATCTCGGCTGAACTGAAAAGGCTGAAAATGCAAAATACAGAAGCAGCTGTTAAGAGAATTCTTTCCATGGGAAATAATTTGCTTGGCCGCTTCGGTACTTTGCCGTTTTCGGCAATGTAGTGCGGTCTCGGAGCGGGGAGTGCCTTCTGTGTGAAGTCTGCTTGTCCTCCCCACGGTCGACTGGCCTCCGAAAGACATGCGTAAATGGGCATGACTTCGCTGAAGGTTGGGCATTAGACTGGCAACTCGGCACCATAAAAATCTACTGCCAATCATTAGCGGACCGGAGTTCCGCTGTGGCGACCCCTTACCGAAAAGACAAACAAGTGCGGTCTCGGAGATGGTATATTTAAGTTGGGGGGGGTGAAGCCCCCCCCCCCCTTAATGTACTGTTTGAAATTGAGTTTTATTTTTTTTTTTGTTGGAACAGCCATTTTTTTCCCTTGGAAAAAAATGCTGTTCTGACACTTCGACATTGCAAGCTTTCGCTTACATAGGGTCGATCAATCACTGTTCACTTTTTTAAGTGTTCGGTGATTTAATATAGACCCACTTTCCTCTTTGACCTACATCACACTTCACATAGGTCTACCCATCTCCTAAGGTAGAAAAATATGAACTGGATCATAGAATTGTACAGGGTCTGCCACTTGTATCTGACCTCACAGTGAAAGTCCCTGGCAACATTGCATGACAGAGGTATTTTGAAAGTTCTGAATTCACAGTTGAAAGTGAGTAACTACAAGGGTTTGGGTAAGTTTGCATCCAATTTCCTCTTGTTCGGTGTGGATCAGTGGGACAGATGCTTTGAATAACTTCCTTGCGAGATGGACTGCAAAACACTACCTGTCCTAGATCTTACTCATACAACTCCAACATATCATAAAAGGAAAACATTACAGTGGGTAACATCTACAGCTGATGGCCTCTGCTATTAAGTCAGCCTTGTCTTAAGGTATCACATGGCTCTTTCAATTTTTAACTCCATTCCATTGACAGCATGTTTCCATAACTTCGTACAGCAATGCATATAGCTTTTATGAACCCTTTATTTTCTTGTTTGCCTGTTATCTATGTTGAATGTTCATTATTTCTCCTACAGCTTTTCAATGTTTTATGTTAATGCAATGTCTGTCATGATATACTAACTGTAATGCATTACCTACTTTGGTTAAAAAGGTGCTATAAAATTATTTTTTTGCCCTTATGTTCTGCAATCTCAGTTCTCAACTAAAATGATAAAGTTGAAGTTGTCAGAGGGATGGACTATAATGCAACAGGAGGAAGACATAGGGTACTGTGAAAAGGACAACCTTGTGGATGTTTGGATTTCTAATGTTTTTTTCCCCAAGTTGCATTATAAAGTTTGACCTTGACCAAGAAAAGGAATTCAGTTTGCACATAGAGGACCATATGAGCTTCCTCTAGAATGCTTCCAGTGTCCATCTCTTTCCAGTATGCCACTGAGGAATACAGGATCTCTATATTGGAATGCACCTTGATACTGCCTGTAATAGATTTGCCACGGTGGAAACAGAAATAGCCAAGACAGCCACCTGGAAAGTGTCTGCTTAAATGCAAGGTGTCCCTTTTTTTGCCCCTTGATAAGCTTTTGTAAAGGGCTACCTTCTGTTCTTAAAGATACCCTATCCTTATGGAAAATCAGGGATCAGCTACATGACAGCTTGCAAATCTGACACTCTTCTTGCCGATATCAGACCAATGACTAGTACAGTTTTCCAAGTCAAAAGCATTAAAGCAGCTTGATGAGAAAGTTCAAAAGAGGAGAGTATTTCACCAGCACAGTTGAGATTCCCAGGGAGGAGCAACCTGTTTATAAAGAGGTCTCAAGTGTACAACTTTTTTCAGAAACTGTTTGACAACAAATGAAGAAAGAGGAGGATCCACGGTCTGACATGTTGAAATGGCCAGTAAGCGAACTCTTACAGAAGGATAAGTGAGGCCAGAGGAAAGCAACTCAAACATTTGAGCACCCAGCAATACACAAAATGCCTGATAGGCCCCTGTTTATTGGCTAGGCACCAAAAAATATATAGCTTCCACTTACGGACATAGGATTTTCTAGTAGCAGGCTTTCATGCCTCCTTTAGTACCTGCTACAAGTCCTCATGAAATAATTACATACCGTGTATTACAACTGAATCATCCAGTTAGTCAGTTGAAGTTGATGAACTACCTCTGACTTGTGTAAGTAAATCCAGTCTGAGGAAGCTTGTGGCAATTGCCACTGGCCAATTCCATAAGAAAGAAGGGAGAAAGTTCAGTTGTGTAAAATAATGCCATAACAGGAGATGTCATTCTTTTCATAGTTGCAGTATTCATAATAGAAGGGATCGCCTGCCAAGGACAGTCCAACATCCAGCCAGTACACCAAAGCCTTAGTATTTACGTATGCTCCCTGTGCAAGGCATAGGGCATAAAGGTAATGCACGAATCTATACATTCAGAAAAGAAAAAGCCCCAGGAAGATCAGGATGTCCCTATAGACAAAGGAGGACATATGCATCCAGAAGGAGAAAAGGTAGGAGAGCCCTCAGTCACTAATGCAAGCAAGAACAGGCTACAGCAGAGGGGCAGGAGGGAGAGAGCAAATACTGCAACAGTGAAGAGAAGACATATTCTGTTATGGTAAGATTTTACACAACTGTACTGCATCCTTCCATATCATTGCTGCACTATTTATAACAGAAGGGAGAATAAAAAAGGATAAGAGGAACACTGGGAGGAGGAAGGCACAGAAGAGCCCTCCAAAAAAACATGCAGGATTGCCCTGGCAAAGCCAGCCCTAGTCCTGGAAATAACATCCAACTTGTAATGCTTAGTGAAAATATGAAGAGAAGACCACATAGCAGCCTCAAGGGTAGAACTGGTATCCAACCCTTAATAGAATGAGCTCTTACTGAAGAGGAAATACATTTACCATGAAAAAATAGCAAAAGAAAATGGCCTTATAAATCTAGGAGGAGATGGTTTCCTTAGAAACAGACAAACCCAAAGACATGGGATGAAAAAACAAAAAAAAAAGCTGCTCAGATTTGCAAATATCCTTAGCCTTATATAAATATTTGAACTGTGTATGCAAACCCAAAGGGTGAAGAAAGTTTTCACTAGCAGACTGCAGAGAAGGAAACAAAAAGGAAGGAAAATGAACAGACTGAGAGACAAGTCATTGACCACCTTGGGCATAAAAGAAGGATTAGTACGAAGAAACATCCTGGATCTGTGAAGAAAAAAAAATAAAGGAGCAACAGCCATGAGAGCCTAAAGCTCAGACACTCTCTTAGCAGAAGTAAGGGCCAAAAGAACAGTCTTCAAAGTACAATTCTGTGAGGAAGATGAAGCAGCATGCTCAAAGGAAGCATGAGGAAAGTTTTCAAGAAAACCAAGGTCCCAGGAAGGCGGAATAGGCTTCCTGGGAGGCCTGATATGAAGGACGCCTTTAAGAAACTGCTTGACCTCAAATCTAAAGGCCAGAGTATCCAAAGGCAGACGAGCAGAAATGGCTGACCGGTGAGTTTAATTGAAGAATATGCTAACCCAGTATGGAGAAAATCACACAAATAAGAAAGCATAGGAATCAGAACAGATAAAGGATCCTGGTTTTGAGAGAGGCACCAGACAGAAAATCTTTTCCACTTGGACAAGTATGATTTCCTGGTAATGGGCTTCCTGGCCTCCTGAAGGATCTGAAGCATGCCCCGAGAAGAGAGTCTTAAAAGGCATCAAAACCCTAAGTGAGGATGGACTGATACCTTGTTTTGTGTGAGTAGATCCATTCAGAGGTAACTTGTGGTGACTGTCCCTGGCCAAGTGAAAAAAAAGGGGGAACCAGTGCGGTCTGGGCCAAAATGGAGTTAGTAGCAAGAGTTTGGGACAGTCCTGCTTGATTTTGTGCAAGACTCTCAGAAGCAGAGGAAGGGGAGGGAAGGTGTACAGAAACATCCCCTTCAAAGGAAAAGATGAGGCATCCACTTTGCAAGCCAGAGGACTTGGGCTTCTGAAGAGAAGAGAGGAGACAATGTTCAGAAACATCTCTGTGAAGCAGACATTCGTAAGCTTGTGTGCTGGACCTGCTCAAGGAGTCTGCCACCAGACTGTGCTCTTAGGGAATGTAAACTGCTTGAAGAGTCACCTGACACTAGATAGCTAAAGCACAAACCTGAAGAGCTAGTCTGCAAAGATAGGACCTTGTAATACCCCTTGCTTACTGACATACTACATCACGGTCTATGAAAATTTTGAGGGGCCCAAGACGAAAAAGGGAAAGAAAAGCCTGGAGAGCCCTCATCACCTTTAAACTGATGTGGTCTGATCTCTGATGAGAAGGCCAGAGACCCTGAACTTTGAGAGAACCAAAGGCAGCCCCTCCATCCTCCTCCTGAAACGTCTGTAAAGAACTCTTGAATTGGGGTTGGGGCTTGGAAAGGAATCACTGGATTGAGATAAAGCTGATGAATCAGCCATTGAAGCTTGAGACAAGGGAGGAAGGGAATTAGATAGCCCAGAGGGTGGCAACAATAACTTGGGGTACCCACTGTAGTTTTCTCATATGGAGCATGGAAATGGTGGAAATCATAACCCCTAGGACCCTGAAAAACTCCCTGGCCATGACTGACACCAGAGAAAGGACAGACTTAAAATAGGTAATAAGACACAGATACCAACATAGTAATAGTCTGGATCCTGCAACCAAGGAAAACATGATCCTGGGAAGAAATCAGTGCAGATATTTTAAAGTTTACAGTAAACTCTAGACTCTGCAATAGGGAAATAGTAAACTAAATATCCTGGCGTAGAGGCACGGGGGAGGAAGCTTGACAAATAGTCCAGATAGGGAAGGAAAGAGCTGAACTCTTCTCATCCAGCAAAAAGCAATGGCAGCATTGAGGCATTTGGCGAATACCTTTGGGGCAGTACAGAGGCCAAACGGCAAAGCAGAGAATTGAAAGTGCAAGGAAGAAACAGAGAAACATAAAATCTTCCTGAAAAGTGGATGGATGGAGATATGAAGGTAGGCATCCTCGAGGTCCATAGAGACCAAAAAGACCTGGAGAACAGGAAATAAGGTTTGAAGAGACATTTGAAAAGAAGGAATCCTAAGAAAGGTATTGAGCTGGGAAAGATCCAGAATGTGTCGCCAGCTGCCCTCTTTTCTGGGAACCAGAAACATTCTGGGAAAAAACCCCTTCCCCACCTGGGTTGGGGATACAGCTTGAATAATGTCCCGAGGCAGAACAGAATGAAGTACATCTAGGAAAAAGGGAAGTTGTTCTTAAGGTGGTTGACGGATGCCCAGAAAGGGAGGAATGGATTTCCAAGCCACGAAATACACCTGGCAGATAATGTACATAAATCCAAGAGTCTGCTGTGAATCTTAACCAGTTTTGAAGGGATAGGGAAAGATGAAGGGATAAAGGGACCTAGCCAAGAGAAAGGGGAAGCAACATGACAGAAATTTCTGTGAAGTAGGAGTTTGAGTAGACTTAGAAGACACACGTCTAGCACAGTTTTTATCTTTAGGTGAAAAGAGACTCTCCTTGCGAACAAGGCAGATTTAGAAGGGTAATTCCTTTAGAACTTAGGAATAGGAGAAAAATATGCTCCTGTAAGGCCTTGCCCTTATCCTGAAGGGACTTGAAAAGTTCAGCAGCAGCATAACCAGAGAGATTTTTTATTGTCCAGAGAAGCATCTAACAACTTGACCTTAATGTCATTGGGGAGCCTGAAGACAAAGCCAGGAGTAATGCCTCATAACAGAACCAACTGCAGCAGCTCTGCAAGAAGCAACAGCTGCATAACTACACTTAACAGAATGGCGGGCAACTTGAGAGGTGGAACCCAACAGAAAAAGGGCAGAGGCATTCCCCTTAGAGTCAGGAAAAATCAGAAAAGCCGAGAGACCTGAGAAAGAAGAGCCAAAATGTACCTAATCATACAAGTCTCATAGTAAAGAGGCTGAAAGGATAAGGTGACAGCAGTATAAACCTTCTTGCCCAACATTTCCATGGTCCTACTATCCTTATCAGAAGGAAGTAACTTAGTAGAGGGCAAGACCTTAAAGGGCTTGTCTGAAGAGATATATACTACAGAAGGATCAGCAGGAGGACATTTACACAAACTTACAGTCATCAGGCACCTTAAAATAAATCTTACAGGTTTTGTAGGACCATGGGGGCTGAGAATTAGCAGCCATAGAGGCTGCTGAAATGGTATCCAGGAGGGCAGCCAAAACAGGAGGAACAGTGGAGGGTTTGGGAGACTTCATGTGAAGGAGCTCTTAATAGCTTTTTTGGATGTCGGAAATCTGAGAATAGTCCCATTTAAAGAATTCCACCACACAAGTAACAGTGTCCCCAAAACAAAGTTCCTCCAAGAGTATGGACCAACAAAATACTCCTCTGAACCACAATCAAAGGGTGAAGGGATTTGGGAAGAGTGGGCCAAGGACTTGATCTCCAGAATCTTGATCCTCAGAGGAATCCAGCTCCCTAGGTCTTTTAAGAGGAGTGGAAAACCAGGGAGGACTACAGACATACACCCTTTAGGGAAGCTTCAAAGTCATTAAAGCATTAAAGAGCCCCTTCATAAAAGTCCTACCATTCATGATGGAGATCCTTAGGGGCAGGGAAAATATGCTTGGTTTTCTGTTTCTTTTCCTGCAGGACTGTCAGCATGAAACACCTTAGGAGGGTCCAACTCTTGGCGACACTCACTAAGCGGAGTAGGCATCTCGTCCTGTAGTACAAGCTGTGGAATTCCCCCCTCAGTCCCTCTGATATAATCTAGTAAACCAAAGAGTGTTTGGGACTCGCAACAGTAGTGCTTCATTCTCTGGTTCCTCTGATATAATCATCTGAGGTTCCCCCACAATGTCTGGAGCAGATGCTGTAAAGTCACCGAAGACTTGCGAGACATTTTATCCATACCAGCCTCCAACAGGATCATGGCAAAGGACTCTAAAATGACTTCTGGACGATCTTCTGGGCTTTCACCAGCCTTGAGAGAGGTCAGGGGGAGGCTGGACAGCAGCCATATGAAACCCAAGGTTTTTGGCCTTTTTCTTGGCAAACAGCTGACTCTCAGGATGGCAAGATTCTACCAAGCATCTTCAGCCGGCAGCTTAAGAAATTGAGTTTCACTGTAACTCAACAAAGAGGAGAAATGAATACATACGGACTTAGAGACAAATGTTTGGCAGACAAAACACTGTATAGTCATGGGAAGCACCAAAACAAGAGGCACTGGTTGTGACTATCTTTATGGGAATCAGACTCCCACACTGACATTTTTCCTTTCTGGATGGCATGAAACCTATCAAGACTAAATGAAAGATGAGGAGAAACTGCAATGAGGAACTTATCCAAAAAACATCTAGGCAACCAGCACAGAAGAAAGGCAGTCAAGACAGACATTCAATCATGGCATTCAAACTGGCAGCAAAGAGGTTCCAAGTGTGTGCACCCATCGTCACCTTTATGCCCTACACCTTGTGCAGGCAGCATACGTGTGATGTACAGTACCTGTAAATACTAAGGCTTTGGTATACTGGGTGGATGCTGGGCTATCCACAGCAGGAGATCTCTTCAGTTATGAATACGGCAACAGTGATATGGAAAGACATCCAATGTTGCCTGGGTCAAAAGAGAAGAGAATCGCCACAGTGATTTTTTAGGGTATTCTTCTGAATCTTTAGACTCATCCTACATATTACTGGAACTGGTGGAAACGCATAAAGGAACATCCCTTTCCAAGTGGATGAAAATGCATCTATTTTCCAGGCCTGCCTGCAAAAAGCCGTAGAACAAAACTTCCTCAGCTGTCTGTTCTGAAAGGAGGTACACAGGTCTATTTAAGGTGTTCCACACAACTGGATCAATTTCTAGGAAATCCCCCTTGTTCAATTTAATTCATGAAGGTCTGTTCTGGTCCTGCTTAGTTTGTCTGCCACTATGTTTTACTCTGGTGGAATGCAAGATGCTTGCAAGGTTAAGGAATGCTGAACAGCCAACTCCCAAGCTCTCATTGCTAACCTGCATAGGAGAGTCCAACATTGCACCTCCCTGCTTGTTTATATACCACGACTGTGGTATGACCTGTAATCACTTAGAGATGTCCAGGGGACCAAAGCAGATGGACAGACTTCAAGGCATGAATCACAACTAACAGCTCTCTTAAGCTGATGTGCTTTGGTCTGTCTGAATGATTCCATGGGTCTTGAACTTTTATCCCTCTAGAGACTGCTCCTCAAGCAAAACCGGACATAGATTTGACTGGGCTCCGAGGGGAGAAGGGGAGACCTGGGTTCATTTGAATTTGTTTCCATCAATGCAGTCCACCCCCCCCCCCCCCACAAAACTTGAATTTCATATTCTAGAGAATGCAAATGCTGGGTCCATGTGTTTAAGTATAATCTGGCAAACTGTACTATGAGAATCACAGAAATTCTCTTGCAGAAGTCGGGACTTATTGGATAAGTTCAGGTAAAATTCCAGATAAAGATCAACCTTGTCATGTGTTAAAAAGACCTTTTGAAGAGAAGACCAAGGCATCCCAGAAAACAATCCTGTGAGACATGGTCAAAGAGGATTTTGCAACATTTATCTGGAAGCCCAGCTTGGTCAAAAGATATATAAATGAAAGTTATGTACTTACCATAATTTTAGACTCATGTTGATCTAACATCAGCACCGATATGAAAGCTTACTGGAACCAGAGCTCTAACTCCTCTGCTACATATAATTCCCTAGGCTGGATCTCAAATGCTCAGATCAAATTTGCCCTTACTAATATGAGAAAAATATATTAAGAAAACTACCTAGGGGAAAAAAACAGAGAAAATGGACAATCTTGGTGATGTGAACTGGTTGATGAAAGCTAATTCCAGTCTAGTGTGACTGTGCATGGACAGGGAGTAACATCCACTCAAACATCTCAAAGCGATAGGTGACAAAATGGAAAAGGGTAGGAAGAAGGGGGCGCTTGAGTTTGAAGCAGACGAAGTCAGACAACATGGCTCTAACATTACGTTAAGTATGAAAATTTTGTTTCCAATATTTTGTCTATTTTCATCTGTTCAAACAGCACAGAATCTCAAGCTGCCAAACTAGGTGGCATCAAGGAAGGATACTCCCAAGTATGTTCAGCCAAAAGATGAGCAAGAGCTGGACCTGAGGGTCCAACTTGTAGTTAGAGACAAAGTTGTGTACCACTGACCACTGGCTGCATCACAGGTGTCATCAATGGATAAACCTCTGTTGAAGGCTGTCAAAGTAGAAACAGCTCTGGTTGAATGTGCTTTTGGCTTATGTGGTAAAGGTAATTTATTTATTACGCTATACATAGGAAATGCAATCTGACAACCATAAAGACAAGATAAAGTTACTTTAGACAAGTACAATTGTGTACACTTCCCATAAATGTAGATATTAGAGTGTATTCACTGTTGCAGTCATCACATTTGGGTTATCCCTGCCAGGGTAGTCCTTGGCCGACGAGAATACCAGAGGCTTAGTATTTCTGCATTGGTTGCTGTCACATGATGACCGACATCAGGTCATCAGTAGTATAAAGTAAGGCAGCCGATGCCATTAAATCACTTTTTCTAGCCATAATGCGTCAGGAGCTCCCAAAGTAGGAGGCCAGGTTCTGGTGGAAGAACCCCACCAGTGGAAAATAAACACCAATATGTCCCTTGTAAGGAAAGAAAGGGAATACAGGGGGATGGAGGGAGGGAAACCAGGACTGTGACAGTGAATACACTCAAACATCTACATTTATGGTAAGTGTACACAACTGTACTATGTTCTTCGTGTTTCACTGTTGCAGTCATCACATTTGGGTAGATTCCCAAAGCTGAGGAAAAGAGTTGAGGCAGTCAAGGAAACTAGGGGCTGGCTAGGATGCCCTGCAAGACTGCAGAGGCAAACCCTGCCCTGGATTTGGAGGATAAGCAGGTGGTAATGTTTGGCAAAAGTGTGAACAGATGTCCATGTGGCAGCCTCAAGGATGTCCCTGGTAGGGACTCCTCTGGAAAGCTGCAGAGGTGGACGCTGCTCTGGTGAAGTGTGTCCTGACCCCCTTGGGGGGAGGATTTCCATGCTGTTTTTAGCAGAAATAGATGTTGGTGTTATCCATGGTTTGCTTGATGATGGCTTTGCCTTCTGCCCCTGTAGCAAAGCTAACCAGCAACTGACCAGAGTTTATGAAGGATTTAGTCCTGTCCAGTTAGAATCTGAGCTGTCTGTGCACATCTAGAGAGTGAAGACCCTTTCACCCTTGTTCTGGGGATTAGGAAAGAATGTGGGCAGATGAATGGATTGGTTGAGAGCCACAATGGACACCACCTTGGGCATAAAGGATGGGTTAGTTCTGAGGGATACCCTGTCTGCATGGAAGATGAAAGGTTCCGCAGCCATGAGTGCTTGCTGCTCAGAGACTCTTCTGGCTGAAGTCATGGTCAGAAGGAAAGCTGTCTTCCAGGAGAGAAATTTTAGCTCTACAGAAGAAGCTGGTTCGAAAGAGGGCAGGGTGAGCTTTTCCAAGACCATGTTGAGGTCGCAAGCTGGCGTTGGTGCCCTTCTGGTGGGCCTCAAGTTGCTAGCCCCTCTGAGGAACTGTTTGATCAAAGGGTGTGAGAAAAGGGCCACTCAGTGGGAAAATGAACAGAAATAGATGCATGAATTTTTATGGAGGAGAAAAAGATCACTGTGTAGTAGGTCACCTAAGTAATCCAGGACGACAGGGAAGGAGGGCTGTGCTGTATCGGCTCCCTTAGCCTGGATTCAGGAGCAGAACCTTTTCCACTTGTCTGCATAAGACTTTCTGGTGCTAGGATGTCTGGCCTCACGGATAGCATCCAGAACCTGTTTACTCAGAAAGGCAGATTGGTTCGGGGTTAGGGAATAAGCCAAGCTATCAAACTGAGTATCTGCAATTTGGGATACATGAATTCCCCTTCCCTCTGGGTCAGAAGGTTTGGAATGAGGAAGATGCCATGGAGGCAATGGGGACAGGCTGCACAGCAAGGGGTACCAGTGTTGTTGGGGCCAGTCTGGAGCTGTAAGAATGGTCCTTGTTTTTTCCTCCCTTATTCTGAGCAGTACCCTTGGGATGAGAGGTAGGGGAGGAAAGGCACAGCCTGAAAGATTGATCCAGGGGAAGGACAGGACATCCACTCTCCAAGCCATGCAGTGATGCTCCCTGGTGCAGAATTTTCTGAGCTGATAGTTGGTGTGGGTGGCAAAGAGGTCGACTTTCGGGGTTCCCCATTTCTGAGTTACTAGAGTAAAGGTACTTCTGTTGAGTTGCCACTCGTGTGGGTCCAGAAGGTTTCTGCTTAATTGGTCTGCCAGAGAGTTGAGAGAGCCTGGTAGGAATTGTGCTAACAGGTATAGTTGTATGGAAGAGGCTGTGAGCCAAAGGGTCATGCCCAGTCTGCATAGAAGCTAGGAGTGAGTCACTCCCTGCTTGGTGATCTACCACATTACAGTGGTGTTGTCTGTTTTGATCAGGAGAACCCCTGGAGAGAGAAGGGGTTTGAAAGCTATCAAGGCCTGCTGTGCAGCCATCATCTCTTTTTGACTGATGTGCAGAGGGATTTTCTGAAGGCTCCATTGGCCCTGTATGCACCTGCCATCCAGGTGTGCACCCCAAGCATAGTCTGATGCGTCTGTGGTGAGGGTCTGGGAGGCGGGGGGTGGGGAGAAGGGCAGTCCCTTGTTGTGGGAGCATGCTGTTGCCCACCAAAGAAATTCCTTTCTGAGGCAAGGAATTACAGGAAGAAGAGTTTCCAGGTCTTGACAGTGTTGACACCAAAGGCTCTTTATGTACCACTGAAGTTTCCTCATGTGTAGTCTGGCACATGGAATGAGTAGTATGCAAGATGCCATGAACCCCAGAGCTTGCAGGATCTTCCCTGCAGATAGCTGGGGCATGCTGGGTAGTTGAGAGAAGTAGGCTGTCAGGAAAAATTGTTTCTCTGGTGCAAGCAATGCCATCTGGGATGCTGTGTCCAGACCTCCTCCAAGGAAGATTATCCTTTGGGTGGGCACCTATTTGGATTTCTTTTCACTGATTGTGTATCCTAGGGAGGTTTAGTAGTGTCTTTACAAAGGTCAGGTGCTTGAGCAGCTTTTCCTGGCTGTCTGCCTAAATAAGGCAGTCATCTAAGTATTGAATGTCGTTTGTCTTTACGCTTTTCCCGGTTAGGGGTCGCCACAGCAGAATTCCGGTCAGCTAATGATTGGCAGTTTTTTTTTTTTTTTTTTTTTTATGGTGTTGAGTTGCCAGCCCGACACCTAAACTTCAACGAAGGCACGCCCATTCAACGCATGTGTTTGAACACCCACTCGACTGCGGGGAGGACATGCAGATTCCACACAGAAGGCACTCCCAACCCAAGCCGGGAATCGAACGGGAGAACCTCTTAGCCATCCAAGTGTGGATAAATTTGAATATTTCTTTGTCTGCAAAATGCAATGGCCGGAGCCAGACATTTTGTAAAAACTCTTGAGCAATAGATAAGCCAAAGGGAAGCGCAGAGAACTGAAAATGTTGAGATCCTGCCCTGAAGCAGAGATATTTCCTGCATGATTCCCTGATAGGAATGTGGAGGTAGGCCTCTTTTAGATATAGTGTGGCTAGCCAAGCGTCCTTGGATAGCATGGGTAGCAGCTGCTGGAGGGTGAGCATTTTGAATTTTGGAATCACCAGGAAGGCGCTTAGAATTGATAGACTGAGGATGGGGTGCCAGAAAATCGGGAGTAGAAACCTTGGCCTATCTGTTCTGCAGGAACGTGCTCTACTGTTGTCATAGACAGAAGGGAAAGGATTTGCTTTTGAGTCTCTGTCCACTGATTTGGTGGCAGATCTGGGAACCCTTTTGGGGTTGGAAGGGTATGGAAGGAGAATTTGTATCCCTGAGACACAAATGTTCAGAACCCATTGGTCGTTGGTTATGGTGGCCCAGGTGCTGGAGTGAAATGAGTTTTCTTCAAAGGGGTAAGTGAAGGTGGGCAGAGGGGGTGGAGGAGGAGGGGAGTCATTGTGAGTTCTTACCATAAAGGGGTGGCTTAGAACTCCCTTGTTTTGAAGTGGCGGTGGTCCACTGCTTAGATCTCGGCATTCCCTGGGGGCTGCTGTCTGGGCGGTCCGTTTCCACAGGGCCTAGGCTGGGCTGGTTTACTTGGAGCAGGAAAGGACCAGTGCTTGGAGGGACAATGCCTGCTGAACCTTGGGGGCTGGACTTGTAAGAAATCCTCAACTGTTTGCAAAGATTTTGCTTTTTCTTCCATCTTTAAGACCTCTTCTGCCTTAGTGCCAAATCAGTTATCTTTGTACAAGGGGGCATCCAAGAATTTAGATATGACATGGTCTGGCAGGAGTTTTTCCTTAAGCCATACACGTCTTCTAATGACAGATCCAGTGACTGCTGCCCTGCAAGAAGCTTCTAGGGCATCAAAACCACAGTGCAAAGTGTGTTTAGTTATTTAGCTTGCAGAATGCATTATTTCTGGTAAATCTTTAGATTCTCTCCAAGAAGGAAGGGAAGACATTTTTTGTTTAAGGAGTTCCAGGGTATGTTGCTGACATTTCAGCATATGGCACTGACAATTTAGTGTCCTGATAGCAAGAGTAGCTGAAGTGTATACTTTTTTTACACCACCTGTCCAATGCTCTGGAATTCCTGTCTGAGGGTGTGGGATTCTTAGCAGAGGTTGCTTTAATCCCTTTTGGCTCTTGAGAAATGACCTCAGGATCAGCTGTTTGGATTTTTAAAGATATTTGTGGGAGTCAGGGACTCTAGAGTACCGGTCAAGTTTTCTGGGAGCAGGAGGTAAGGCATCATGAGTCCAGCTGGTTTCAAGGAAAACATCATCCACAACTTCCAGAACTGGGGGGGGGGGGGGTGGCCAATGGTCTGTTGCGGAAGATCTAAGAATTCCCTGATTCTCTTTTTAGACTGAGGGTAGTCCTGACTCTACCATTGGAAATGCTCCCTTAAAGTATGCAGGGTTTCCCCAAAGGAAAAATCCTCTGGGGGAAGAGGCTGAAGGAACTGAGTCTTCCGCATCAGAATTCTCATAAGTGGAGAGGGGTTGCATGTCTTCATAGTCAGATGCATCAGATTCATCTGACTCTTGTTCAGGCAAAACTACAGGGGATCTCTTTTCCTTTCCTTTCTGAGGGGGTAGCTTGGCTTCCCCTGATCAGCATGATAAGGTCTTCAGCCATTTTAAGCATTTGAGACTGAGGCAAGGTAGCAGGCGCCTGAGAGTGGGTCATCGGTTTCTTGGGTGTGGTTCGAACCCTGGGCCTAAGAAATTCAGTCGTTTTTAAAAGAACGGTAGTCATGAAGACTACGGTTTGTGTTGAGATTTGGTAGTGTGAAGGGCTTCCTCGGAAGCAGGTGCCTGCTCAGTGGCTCCGGATCTATCCAAGGTAGAGATGACCACAGGATCCTTAGTTGAAGAGTTTTGCGGCATACCAGACTCCGAAAGGGTCTCAGTAGTGGCCTGCGAATCAACAGAAGTGGGGGCGCATCAGGGGCTGTGAAAGCGCCTCACTGAGTACCGGAAGACTGACTACTAGCTTAATGGAAGCTTCGTCGGTAGGTTTGGACCCGTGCAGTCTCTGTCTATCTTCACTTTTTTTGGAAGATCTGCTGTTGGATAGCTTACCGAAGCCATATCGGAATTCGAAGACTGTAAATGAAAATATCTGGCTACAATAAGGGTCTGACAATGGATAGTTCTGGCACTGAACAAAGCACAGAAGTGACAACAGGGGATGTTGTGGTCTGGGCCTAAACAAGTGCTTCAGTAAGAGTGGAAGTCTCAGTGTGGTATTTGCTTTCCACAGGCAAGACAATTGTTAACTTTTTCCTGACATCGGTTAGTGAAAGAAAAAAGAATCCCCAGTGGGGTACTTAGTTTTAGAAGACTTCATCTTCAATTTGGAGATGAAAACTCAGGTAGCGGCCATCCAGCACTCGTACAAACTGCTTCTGCTTCAGGCTCCATGGCAAGAAAGACTGATGCAATGGAGTCGGGTGCCTTACGTTATACTACTGACAACCTGACATTAGTCCTCAAGCAACAGCAACTGACGCAGAAATACTAAGCCTCTGGTATTCGGGCTGTGGGCTAACCTGGCAGGGATAACCCAAATGTGATGACTGCAACAGTGAAACACGAACATCTGACTTTCCCAGCTTTGGCATGGCAAAGGCAAAGAACAATTGATCATCCTTGCTGATATCTTTTGTTCTGTAGCTATAGAATTTGAGCTATCTATGAACATCAAACATATGTAGCAAGTATTTGACTGAGTACTTTGGAAAGAAAACAGGAAGGTGTATAGACTACTTTAAATTAATTAGTTTTGGATGCCACCTTAGAGATAAAGGATATCTTCGTTCTGAGTGAAACTATCTTTGTGAAAAACTAGAAAAGGGGTCTTCGAGGAGAGGACTTGTAGCTCTGGGTCCGACTGGCTGATGCAACTGCGACCAGGAGAAATGTTTGTGTGAGGAATTTTAAGTCTGCAGTGGAAGCAGGTTCAAGAGGAGACTGGGTTAAAGCCTGTAACATAATAGTAATGTCCCATGGAGGAGCTGGGTCTGTAATGGAGGACTCAGCAGAAAAGTACTTTTGAGGAAGGCTTCTCAGATTTTGAGATGCTATCAACAGGTCATTGCATCCATCATGAAAACTGGAAATTGCAACCAATTCTACCACAATTGCAAAACTAGAGACTTTGTCAGAGAGATCAGACAAAATTCAAGTATGGAAAGAACTGGTGCAGAAGGAGGTCCAGACCTTTGGATTAGGCCCAAAATAAAAATCTCTTCTATTCACTATAATAAATTTTCATAGCGGATGTTTTTTGTAAAGTAGAAAGAATGCTGCTTACTGCTGCAGAAAGCTTGGCATCTGTGGCTACAGGTAAAACTATTGGAACCATGTGGGTTAATTTAATGGGCTACTGATTCAGAGGAAGCAATCCAGACAGGTGAGTTAGATCTGGATACTGAACCAACATCCCTGGAAGATGTACAACAAAAGGCCATAAGTTCATAGATAGGTATTAGGCTATCGGCCCTAGGACCTATAACAAGCCTAGCCATAATGATTCCCTGGCTAATGCTTCCCATAAGTATTTACTTTCCTGGGCCCCTGCCTAACAGGGTTACTGATGTGATCCCCAGGGTGAATTTCCCCAGGGTGAATTTCCCCATCTCCCATTCAATAGTCAAGGTTCCTCTGGAAGAGGGCCATTGAGGCGCTCTGTCTGACATGTACGGGCAGTCTATTCCAGAGTATGGGGAGTCTCTGGGTCAGGAACCTATCCCTCCAGCATGTTCTATTCATCGTAATGACAAGGTTAAGATCCCTGGATCGTGTGGCTTGGTGGGATTGGGATTTCTTTAAGTGTAGCATGTCCAACAACTCTGGGTTTGACATGGCCTTGCATGTTGGGCAGAGATCACCTCTAAGTAGGCGATATGTGACAGAGTACAGCTGGAGTTTCTTTAGACGGTCAGCATAAGGCAACTGCTTTAGGCCCGTGATTCTTTTTGTGAGGTATTTCTGTGGCCTTTCTAGTTGTTGCAGATGTCTTGTGAGGTACCTAAGGGGCATTGTATTCTATAATGGGTATAATGAGGTATGAGTACAGAGGGACAATGACCTTTTTTCTGGATGAAAAGCCCTTAGTGATGAGGTGTGCCATATAGAAGGATTTTCGAACTGTTATGGCTATGTGGTTATCAACGGTGAGACCACTGTCCACCTGTGTCCCTAGGTCTCTTATCACACTTCATAGGTTGGTACTAGCCTATCGGCCCTAGGGCCTATACAAGCCTAGCCATAATTCCCTGGCTATTTCTTCTCACAATTTTTACTTCCCTTTTGGTGTTTAGTGTACTGCCGCCTATGTGGTAATTCACAGGTACATTTTTTTTCCAAAGGGGACAACTACACATTTCTTGGCATTTAGCTTGAGCCCATGGCTCTGGCACCAGGCATCTGTTTTGGTAAGGCCCTTCTACAGTATATCCACATCATTTGGGGATTCAATAATGACTCCCTGCTTGCAGTCATCTGCAAACTTTGTAAACCAGAGTCCCTTGGTGTTGGCCTGTACTTCAGAGATGTAGATGCCAAACAAGAGTGGTCCCAAGACAGACTCCTGAGGTACACCACTTGAGAATCCTGAGGTACACCACTTGTCACTTCTCTGGAGCTGGATTTGGAGTCTGCTACTTTTACACTGTGTGTTCTGTCAGTAAGCCAGTTTGCAACCCATCGAGTGATGTACGGATTAATGCTCAGCTTAGTAAGTTTATCTATGATTCTAGAGTGGGGAATAGTGTTGAAAGCCTTGGCAAGGTCCAGGTAGGCTGTGTGAACCACCTTACCCTTTGTCCACGGCTCTGGAGACTGATTCAAAGAAGCTGATCAGGTTCAGGAGACAAGACTGGCCCTTCATGAACCCAAACTGGGTGGGGTCCAGTGTTTGAAGGTTGCCAATGTCTTCATTTATAAGTTCCATGATAATACTTCCATGGCCTTGCAGATCAGGCTCGTCAGACTGATGGGACGGTAGTTCCCGGTATCCAAAGTGGATCCCCCCTTGTGGAGTGGGATGACTGTAGCAGTGTGCCACTCTGTGGGCACAAAGCCTGAGGTGAGGCAATAACTAATTATGACACATAGGTGAGGTGCCACTTAATTTTGTAGTTCATGCAGTACACAGCCCAGGATGTCGTCTGGTCCCATGGATGCTGTATTCTTGGCTTTGGAGAGTACGTTTTTTACCCAAGTGGCCGTGATTACTGGACTTTGGCATTCTTTTGGTATTGAGATGGGCCCTTTAGGGGGTGAGAGGGGGGCGAAGTTAGCACTGAATCTGTCTGCCAGGATACTGGCAATATCCTTGGGATCAGTATATCTAGTGGCATTCTGCTGTAGCTCAGAGCAGATCTGAGTATTGCCATTTAGATTCTTGACATAGCTATAGAATGCTTTGTAGTTGGTCTTTGAAATCTTTGGCAATTTTGTTTCTGTAGCTAGTTTGGAAGATTTTATGAAGGATCTCAGCTTTCTACTGAGGCTGAAGGAGTTTTTTGAATCCTGGGTTCTTCCTCTTTTCTGCAACAGTTTCTTCCTTCTGTTGTACAGCTTGTTTACGCCAGGGGAACACAAGAATGGCTTTTTTTTTTTTTTTTTTAATACAGAGGACAGCATCTTGGTTCTACTTGGGATGGCTCAGTCCATGCATGAGTGAATGTGCTCATACAGCACATTAATGTAGGATTCAGCAGTTGAACTTCCAGTTCCCTTCTGCATGGGTGTCATGAAGTTTGTTACTTCTCACTTGAGAAGCATGAAGTTGGCTTTGGAAAAGTTTTTTTTACAGAGGTTTCTTTAAAGGGGGTGGGGGTGGGATGTGGATATCAAGGGTGATTAGCTTATGGTCTGATCTGACCAATGAGGGGGTGACCACTGGTGTGGAGCATCGATCTCCCATGTTGGTAATGACCAGGTCTAGAATACTGGTACCCCTGGTGGGACTATGAATTAGTTGCTCTACAGCGTTGGAATGTATGAATTCCAAGAACCACTGAGCAAAGGTGTTGGCACAGGAGTAGTTTTCCCAGTTAATGGCAGAGTAGTTGAAATCACCCAGTATTAGGGTGTTTGATTGATCTTAATATTTTCCAGTATGTTTAGAAAGGTGTAGTGAGAATCTTGGGGCATGATGAGGGATCTATAGCAAGCTCAGTTTGTATTGCAGTCTTGCCTAGTGTTAAGTTGCACCTGGAGAATTTTATATGCATTGTGTTGGGCAACCAGCCTGGAGGTGTGAATATCCTTGGTGAATATGGACACTCCTCCAACTTTAGTGTTTCGGTCCTGGTTTGGTGGTCAAAAAGTGTGGTACAAGTTGTAGCCTGGTACTGCAGGGGTGCACTCTGGAGCTTTGAACCAGGTCTCAGTTAGTGCACAGATACTGATGTTCTCCATTTTAGGAGAGTCTCGAAACAGTGCATCTTGCGGTTTAGACTTTTAGAATTGAGTAGCATTACCTTCAGATTTTGCTTGCTTGTACCCATTACAGTTGTAGTTTTGTCCTTTGAACCTTACCTAAAAAAGGCACTATAGGGGTGGCAAGAGCCTTAACCAGTAACTTGAATCCCAGGGGCAACAGGTGCAAGCCATCTTTGCAAAGCATCATGGTTTGTCGATCATGTCATCCCAGTCAGACAGATACTGGATCTCCTTTGAATGACACCAGAAGCTTATCCAATTATTGAAGTAAAATCATTTTTGTCCTTATACTATGGTATAATTCTGGGCGATGGCAGGATGCTGCTCAGGGCTAGGGTCATACCTGCCTGGGCTACATTATCCGAGAGCTCTTCCATGTCTCTCTTCATGTAGTCCAGGGAGGTACGTCTCAAGTCATTCACTCAATGACAGTCATATTAGTCCCTGTTGTGGAGTGACTTGAGTGCATGCGTTATGTGGCAGATCCTGGCACCAGGCAGTCAACTAACTGCCATTTTCTCCTTGTTCAGCCTGGTGAGTGGGACATCAGTGTGCCTGACTGTAGAGTCACCTATGACTTTAGTGTCGGGTAAGTTGTCTTGCCTTAAGAGCTGCTGTTGGGTGGCACAATGGTGTTGTGAGATATGTGATGCTTTGGTTGTGTTTGGGGGTGGTGTTCGTTTGCGTTTCAGCTTCGGAGGTCCTTGTTGCTTGGGCAGGTTAATGTTAAGAGCCTCTGCATATGTGGGTTTAGTGTTGCTATGTGTGGGTTTTGGTGGTGTGGGTTTTGAAGGACTATGTGTTGTTTGAGATGTGTGGGTGTTATCCTTCTCCTCTTGACTGTCTAGCACAATCCTGGCTGGAGAGAGCCTTGCTTCTAGTTTGGCTATGTAAGTGCATCTCTCGCAGGTTGTAGTGTTTGGTGGTAGAAGGAGAGGGTTGTCTGTGTACATGAGGCAATTGCTGCACTGCCCCAGTATACCCAGATTCACCAGGTGGACAGGAGAAATCACTGGAAGCTGACCCTTGGACATGCCTGGTTAGGTACTTTCTTTGTGTAGTACAAGAGCTGTTTTCCCTTACTTTTTGGCAAGGTACTTGCAATTGTATGCTGTCTAGTGCCTACGACCATTTTCTGCTTATTGCCAAGGAAAGGTGAGTGCTTGCAACAAATTAAGGCTTCCTAGTGCTTTTCAGCGAGTTTTAGAGCAAGTGCTAGTCACAGGTATACAAATGTTATGTGTTACTGCTGATAAACTAGCTAGTTCTAAGGGAAAATTCGAAGAACAGACTTTCTGGCACCAGGAATTGTTTAACCATAGCCCCACAGTGCACAAACACGTGTATTTATGCCAGAAAATTGAAAGGGATAGAAATCAGCCCAAAATGATCAATAGAATAAGTAAGGAACTCATGTCCATTGCGGCCAAAAAAAGGGGGCAATAATGATTACTCTGGCCTTGCACTATCTTGCTTTCTGTATGAATTTGCTCATTAGTGGTAGAAGGAAAAGCACACGAGACCCAGGGGCCAACTGTGGACCAGAGCATCCCTCGGTGACTTTCCCTGTGGAGGGATCAGGGCATAACACTTATTGTTTAGATAGGAGGCAAATAAGTCACAACAAGGTTGGCCCCAGCAAAGGAAAATTGTTTGTGTCACTGTAGGATTGAAGGACCACTTGTGAGCATCAGCCCTGTCCAACTTAATTTGTCTAAGAGTACACTGGAGGACTTCGGGATGTTCATTGCTATCAGAAATCATTGTGAAGACTTCACTCATTTCCACACCCTCATGGCATTTCTAAATACAGAATATGATTTGGTTCCTCCCTGTTGTTGATGTACCGCACCACAGTCATGTTTGTCCATCTGTATGGCTATCATACCCTTGGAGAGGAGGATCCTGAAATGCCTGCACTGCTAGGACGACTGCTCTCATGTCCAAGACATTGATGTGAAGGTTAGCTTCTACTGTCAACCATGAATATTGGACCATCTTCCCTTTGAAATCCCGCCACCACCTAAGAAGGAATGCATCTGTGGTCACTGTCAACAGGCAAATCTATCTGAAATGGGCATCTCTCGGTCACAGATGGGGATGTGATCTACAGAGATGTGTTTTTTGCAGACCTCTGTAATGTGAATTTTTGACTGAAAAAGGTGTGTGGATTGAGACCACTGTACTGATAGGAAGATATTTCAGGAGTGCTGCAGTAGAACCTAATGGTATTATTAAAATTGTGGATGCCACGAGACCTCAAGAGACATAGAATTAACCTCAGCGATGGTGTAAAGCTTGAAGAGCCGTTAGCTGAAGTGACTGAACACTGCACTGGGGAGGCTGACTATTTGTAGTTTTGTGCTTGGGTGGCACCCAGTAAATTCCATACTCTGAGCTCGAGTCAGCTGACATTCTGGCAGATTTATGGAAATTGCTAGTTTCAGAAGCAAGTGGAGCACATGATCCTGTGTGAGTGAGGAGCCAGTCATCGAGAAACAGGAAGACTTGGATCCCCAGAAGGCACAGGTACACGGCTACTACTGCCATAATCTTGAACACCCTGGGAGCTGTGGTGAGACCGTATGGCAGCTCTCCGAATTTAAAATGACAGACTCCCAAGCTGGAAGAAAAGAAATCTTCTGGAATGCTTTGCTATTTTGATATGACAGCAAACATCCTGGAGATCTATACATCACATCCATTAGTCTTTCCCCAGAAAGGGCAAAATGGACTGAACAGAGACCATCTGGAATTTTGTTTTACGAATTGGTTTAGATGACAGATCCAAGATAGGTCTGAAGTCCCTGGACTTCCTCGGTACTAAAAAACCTAGAGCAGACTTCCATACTAACTGGTTGTGGGGGACTGGCTGGATTACTCTTTTCTAGCAGCTTTGAAATTTCTCTAGCTGCTAAATCTCTCTGACTGGGTAGAACATTACATACTTTCTTCTTTCCCTGTAGTGATAAGGAAAAAGGAAATGAATAGCCTCTGAATGTTATTCTTAGCACCCATAAATCTGATATGTGCCAGGCTTGAGGTTGTAAAGACAGAGATGCCTCCCCCAACCACTGCCAGAGTGCAGCAGTCGGGCAACCATTCAGGACTGCTGAAAGGCTTTCTCAGAGAATAGGCTGTGAAAACCTTGATTGTGTGGTCCGGCTATGCTTCTTGTGTGTCGCCCATTAAAACTGCCTCCTTTGGCATGGGAAGGATTGTTACATTGAGAGTCATGGAAAGAACTCCAACTTGTGGAACCACAACTTCTTCGCCAATATCTGGTTTCTAGAGGAAGTTCTTTGTGGGGTAGAGAAGCACACTCCCACTGCAGAAAGCATCTTACCATCTTGTTGGCTCCTGGAGGGTGTATCCTTGAGTTTTGATCCAAAAAAGGTTGAACCATCATAAGGGGCATTAATAAAGGATGGTTTAAAGCCTTTCACAATGTCACACCCTGGTGTGATGAACGGTTATGCTGGTGCCTGTTGTTCTAGCCATGTAGTCTGTTGCATTACAGAGATGATGCATGGCCACATTACAGGGGTATTGAAGGGTGGAAAGCTTGAGGTCCACTGTTTTTTTTTTGAACATCTGCGGGCAACATCTCAGAGAGTGACTTGGTGATCTCTCTTGTCAAGTCTCTATCTATGGTAAATCAACTAGAGAGTTCAGTGATCTAAGGGCCAAAGTCGCTGAAGCATATGCCCGCTTTCCAAATCTGCCCATCACCGTAGATTCTCTGTTAGAGAAAATGGACAAGCTTTCTTCCCTCAGCCCTTTCTTTGTGGCCTCTGTCACTATCACAAGCCTCTGTCACTATCACAACATCTACTATTTCCTGTCTGTTGGTGCAGATAATACACAGTTAGCTTTCTTTGGTATGGGATCCGCATCATCAGGGTCCTTCTACACCCACTGAACCATAAGCTTGATAAGTAGAGGTTACCACTAATGATGATGTTGGTCCAGAACCACCCAAGAATACTGACTCATCTGGAGAAGAGTCTTGGAACATCCAAGCCCCCTCTCTGTTTCATTAACTCTAGAACGTAACTTAATGAGATATCTTCAGAGAGGGAGCAATGGGAACCCTTTCCTTCCTCTATAGGAGTATCTTCATTGAAAAACATTGCTAATGAGTCTAGGTGCTTCCACCTGTGTATCTGTTTTCTGAGGACACCTTCTGGGGGTACAGTAGAAAGGTCAGAACCAGACAGGGAACTAAAGGAAATAGACTTCCTCAGAAACCCGTGGTGCCAGCTGTCCCTGTATGACAGGATAAAGGGGTAATGAAGCAGAGTGCGGATAGCGTTTGGGTGGAATCAAACTGGCTGAAGCTACTTTGTCTTTGGAATTTGCAAAAATAAAACTTTAAAAAGCCTCAAAGGCAGAGGTTGCTACTGAAACAGAGGAATCCTCCTGTTTCAAAGAGAGAGAAACCTCAGCACCAATGAGCCTCGACCCTGAAGCCAATCTCAGATACAATCTATACATGGCTGAAGCCGAAAGAGATGATTCAGAGAACCTGTGTCAACTCCACTCCAAAGCACTGGATGCAAGTCTCATCTAGATCAAATGGCATCAGAATAGAGAGAGATTGAGAGACAGTGTATATCAAATACGCAAGAAGCTCTGATGTCAGAGGTGCCACGGTTCCAACTGGTTCCAGTAAAATTGAACCTGAAGACAGGGTTGGTGCGGACTCTTGTATAGGAGGGGTAAGTTGACCAACACTTGGCACCTTCCCAGGGGACAGTACTTGTATGACTCCAAGCTGTATCTGTGTTCTCAGGAATTTCATCCTCATCCTGTCAGAGTTCTGTAAGGCTTCTTGATGCTCAAGTGGACAATGCCACTAAGGATGGTCGAGAATGCAATATGACGTAGTGCCATCTGTGCCAGGGAGAGTATGGCAGTGCATGTGCAACATATGCCAGGATAGCTAGACAGAGTTTTGTAAAGGAGGTCATTTGAATATCAATGATTTGTAAAGTTGCTCTTGTTAATAATGCATCAACAGTGGGTCCTGCTGGACAGAAGAGAGATACAGATATATGTCAGACAGTATTATAACTGATTAAATATATATGTTTTAACAGAGAATTATGGAAGGGAAGTTGTTAATCTCAGTCTAGCTAATTTTGAAAAATAGGTTGAAAATTAAATGGGCTGGTTTAGGCCATAAACATTTTATAAGTCTGACTGCAGCCAAAGACAAAAATGTCTGTCTTACTGTATTGTCCCTAGGAGTGAACAAATTGCTACTCTGGAAGGATGGAAGTTTTTGAAACTGTTTTATAGCTTTCAGATGCTGTAACAGATCTTAGCAAAAATCTGGGTGTGTACTGTACCAGAGTCAGGTGACCAGAGATGATGTCATTCTATAACCAGCACTGAAATGATTTGTTTTCTTTTTTAAGCTATATGTGAGAGATATTCTGGAACTCTTAGCAGCACTTTGGAACCAGACAGGAAACATCTCTCACACAGCCTTACACCACATGTTGCCTTGCTTTAGTAAGTAACCAGGGAATAGTAATTCTTTAGATTAGTAAGAAAAACATAGTGAGAATAGTCAAGTACTGTTTTTCTGTACCTGTGTAACCCTATCAAACCGTTATTTTCTTTTTATATCTCCTGTGATTGAAACTCTGGTGTTTATTGTAACTAGATATTCAGTATTCTCATGTTTTCTGTTTCATTATTTATTACTAAATATTTCTATACCTTTCATTGGGGCTGGTCTTTTAGTGAATACTTTTAACATCTCGAGAGCACTTACTCTTATTAGTGACACTGTGGCCACTCCCTGAAAGCCTTGCTGCATTGGTCAAACTCTACCATTTATAGTCATATTTCTTTTAATTAGTACAACCAGGTACCCTTGTAAAAGCCTTAGAGTAGCCGACTGGTGGTGGCGTAATTACCTTATAGTCTCAGCAGAGGGGGCACATCTTATAAATCTGTGCCAGCCTTTCCCAGGTGTGTGTGTGTGTGTGTGTGTGTGTGTGTGTGTGTATCAGCTACTTCAAACAGGGACATAGAGCTCCAAAGTGGTCAGTTGGAGTCTTATTTGGGTTCTGGACAGAGAAAGTCCAGCTCCAGGTCTGGAGGGTGCTCCCTGTGTGCTCTTAAGGAAAATTGTGCTTGGTGCAGACAACTGCATCTGAAAATACTGGGTGCATCAATCTTTGTTCCTAGTGGCCATCCCTCACTGGTGTCAGTGGTGAGGATTGAGGTTTCTTGACTACTGGCCCAGAGTAGGGATGATCACGGGGAATATCACCCTCTTAGAGAATTGGAGACTGGAATCTAGAACCTACTGGTATTGGTGATCAACTGGTCAGAGGAAATGGAGATTGAATTCGACACACCCTCAGCTCCAATCTTCCAGACACTTTAGGGTCAGGGTTGACAGAGGCTGTCTGCTCCAGAGACCTTTTCTTCAAGATTTTGTTGAAGATTTGCTCCTTTCCTTTTCTCACTTATATTCATCTTCTTTGTCTTTATCCTGGCCCTTTGACTTTATTTTCTTTCTTTGAAGGTGAGGAAGGTGAATGGGTCATCCCTACCTGTGCAGGAAGAAGCCCCTTTAAAACAAGTTTGTCCCTTCTGGTCTGGAAGGACCTTGCACTGAAGGCTACCCAAGACTGACTACATCCAGATGAGTGGCACTGAGACAACACATTTGGAGTGCATGTCCTGAGGTGGTAGTTTGTGCCTACACTGAGCATTTCTTGAATCCACTCGATTTCGATACTGAATTATCTTAGAAAAACAGAACTTTCTAAAAACTAACTATCATAGCATATTAAAACAATTATAAAATACTTAACACAGAAACCCAAGTCCTTAACTGTAGCATAACTACCAAACAATGAATAACTACTAAATGAAAGAGTATATAACTAAACACTTATCTAAAATTATCTAAGATATATTCCAATATGAATAGTGAGAGAAAAAACTCATGACAGGAGAGGAGCGGTAACTGCAAAACTGAAAAGAATCCTACTAAATCTTGATACCTCTCAGGACGTTTGAAACGTTCTAGCAACAAACAAGACCTGTGCATTTAAGGTACAGCCTAGAGAATTATGGGTATGGGAGGAGTTAGAGCTCTGGTTCCGATAAGCTTTGAGACTGGAGCAGACGTCAGACCACGTCAGATCCAACAACCTATATGTTTGAATAGATGAAAATAGACAAAACTGGATCCACTGTTAATGCCTCTTGACATCTGGATAAAGACTCTGCAAAAGCAAGTAATCTAAAGAAAAAGATGTGAATGCCAGTCAGTCTGCAATGAGCTACGACAGCGCTTAGCCACTAGACATTTTGAAAGCCCCCTTGGAGCTGTACTTAAACCAAAGGAAATGCAGAAAACTGAAAATGTGATGCAGAAACATTGACCCTTAAAAACTTCCTGAAGACTATGGCTATAGGAATACTGTAGTATAATCTGTTAGGTCTAGTTACCAAGTAACTCATGAGAGGAATGAGATGCAACTGATTCTGTAAGGTCAAGACCTCTGGCACCTTTACAGAGAGCTTTAGAACCTACAGGTTTGGCATTTGTCTCCAGGTGGCCTCTTTCTTTGGTACCAGAAACACTGTGGGATAGAAGCCTTTGCCTCTGACTTAAAGGCACTGGTTCAAGGACTCCATGGGTGTGTAAAGACTGAAGAACTTGAGGAAACAATTTGGGTTTGGAGGGTAGGAAAGTATTTTCCAAAAAGGAAGACTCTGTATTAAATGCCATCTGTAACCCTCCTGCACCACGCCCTGAAGACTGAAACAATCTTTTCAGAAACGGGAATGTTGAGGGCCAGTTTTAGGGAGAAATTTGTAGAAATATTAGCTGAGGGAAAAGGGGTAAGGAATGCTAAAATTGCCATTTTGTACTGTTGGTCTGTCATTTTTCTCGAGAGAAAAAAAAAAAAAAAAAAACACTTTTGCAGTTGTTACTCTCCAGCCATCTCTTTTTGTGCATTTTGTTTGAAATGACTGGTTTTGTTTATTTGGCTTTTTTGGAGTAAGGAGGAGGCCAATAAGAATGTTATTTGGGTACATGACATATCTTAGACACTCCCTGAATTAACTTCCCTCTTTCATCATATTGTTTGTGAACATGGGTAGCAGAAGAGACAACTGCAAAAAATGGAAATCTCAAGCAGATAAATCTGAGCCAGGTAAAATACAAAATCAAAAAACAAACTATTTGTATTTCCACTGAGCTAGTTTTCATGAAGTAGAAATATAGCACAACAAGCTCTCAATTATGCGTTAAGTCATTCAGAGTAAAAAAAAAAAAAAAAAAAACACATAGCTTAATTATAACTTAATAAGCACATGATTAATACAAACATTTAACTGGTTAAAGATAAATATATAATTAATACCAGCACGTCATTTACCTAAATTGTCTCATTTTTAATACAGAATAGAAAAATTCTAATAAAAACTTAAGATAAGGCCAAAGAAAAGACACTGCTGCAACAACTGTAGTTACTGTAGGTATCAAGGTAGTGTGTGTATACAACCGATTACTGGACATGGAAAGTAATATCTCTGCAGAGTGCAATTCAAAAAATGTAGTTTATATTTCTGACTGTATAGTCTGCTCAGCTTTCTATGTGAGGAAGACCAATAGAAAACCTAAGGAACATGTTTGTGACCATCTGTCTGAGGTTAGAAGGAACATCAACACCAATGCACTTCATAAACATTAATGAGACTGCTTAAACGCATTATTTTAAGTTTATGGTGCTGCAAGACATATCCGAAAAGTCCAAGAAGAAATGATAGTTAAAAATTTAGACTATAAATGGGTTTGCGTTTTAACAGCAGATAAATTTCCTAGGTTTATTGTGTTTAATGTAGTGACTAGTATAAAACTTTTATTAAAAAATGACACAATACAGGAAGGATGGGAGAGGAATGAAGTATATCAGTTTGTAACATAACTACTCACTTCAAGGGGAACATCTATTTGTTCCAATAAAGATACCTCATTCATCCTGGCAACGGTCTGATGAAAAGAACATTCCTCCGAAGACGGAAAAGAGAGTTTTCCTCAAAATGTGGGAGATGGGTTTGGGAATTTGCAGAAGCCCCATCTCTGTCAAAAATCAGAATCAGACATAGTTTCTTCAGGAATAATGTGGCAGGGAACGTCCATCTGTAAAGGCTTCTGCATACCAGGATTTACTGCCTGTAATGTCTGTCTAGCCAAAGCAAACAACTCATTTTTAAGAGCAACAAATTCATCAGAACAAGTTTTAACCTTTTGTTTTTTCATAATAGGCATTCCAGCAGAACAGGACCAACTTGAAGGACAGACATCTGCCTGGTCTAATAATTTCTTGCCCAGTTACCCTTGATAAGACTCTCCCAGACTCAGTGAAAATGGCTGTCCAATGCCCTTACAGGACATGAACAGCCACAGAGGAGGTTCTGAACCGCAGTATATGCTGCCCAAAAGGACTACAACAGATGAAAACAGAAGCGAGTTAGTGGGCTAACAGCCACTGCAAGTTCACCCACTATAGGCTTGGCTGTAGATCAAATCCCTACAAAGTGGTCTGGCATAATGGTTAAGGTCTTCATCTCTCAAAGTAAATGGTTCAAGTCTGTTCTCCGATTACTGGACAGGCTTAAAAAAATGGTCCTTTAGAGCAGTTAGCCTACTACTCACCTATTTGATTAATGGGGGAGTTGGCATAATGGTTAAGGTCTTCACCTTAAACACAAGGTTTGATTCTTAGGTTATTAGCTAGGCTTAAAATGGTCATTCAGGGCAAATCGGCTTAGAATTCACTTATGAATGACAATGGTAAGGACTCCTCCTTAGCAAGTGCTTTTTTTCTTTCTAGTTCAGTTGTTAAAAACATTTTCCAAATAATTTCCACACTAAGCCCATAAGAATAAATTAAGTGTTTTTATAACTACTTAAGAAAGCTTCTGGAACTGTTAATTGGTGTGGTTATTTAAGCAGTGCTGAAGGACTGCTTTTATCTTTTAGGAGGCCAGTGATCAGAGGCACCAGAGAAATAAAGCTGCTTTTAAGCAAAGTATTTTACTGTTGACATATTGTTTCAGGCATAGGGCTGTGTTTGGATAAGATTATTATAAAGGAGAAAGTTAAACATTTTTTTTGAACCAAATACAGCTAAAAGGAGAGTTCAAGGGAAATAAATGTGGCGTGAAATAATGCCATGGGAGAGGAAGGAATGGAACAAGGAAAGAAAGACACGGAGAAAAAAATGAATTATGAAGAAAAAGGGATTGACCAAATTGGGACAGATCCTTCAGAGAAACAAAAAAAGGCAAAACAGTAAAAAATCAGCACACACAGACACATGCACAGACTGCACAACAATGGGAAGAGGGCAAATCCCCACTCCCCACTGTTTCACAACCTCCCATAAAGTAATGCCACCAAAAGTGATCAAATAATTACTTCTGCTGGCAGTAAAAGCATTCAACACTAGATTATATGGACCACACACACACACACACACACACACACACACACACACACACACACACGACATATCTACATGTCACTATATGTTACTGTAAACAAAGTTATGTTCTGCTATGACTGTACTACTGCATTTTATAGAAGACAAAAATAACAAACCCAGTACCCATGCTGTCTTCTAGGACTACCTCACAAAAAAAGTCTCAGAAATATTGCCCTAATTTACTGGCTGTGAAAAAGAAAGCATAAAATCATGCACCATGGAATAAGAACTGAAACAGAAAAAGAAAGGGAGACCTGTTGCCCTGCAAGAGGCTTGCTATAATCTTTCAAATCCAATCTGGGAAAACAAAACAGATTTGCACAAGATGATGTATGGAAAGCCAATTAATGCAGTCAAAATATTCTCAAATTGTTTCATATAGTTCGCCATTACTACTCACAATGGAATGTCAACTATGGTTAACATTTTACATTAACCATAGTAATGTTTTTGTCAACAACTTTGTCACATATGCCACTCTGTTTTACAAGTGTTGAGTCTTTTCTGATATGCATACAAATGAGTGCAATGACTAAAATTACTAAGCCAAAAAAGAAAACATTAATGACCTGCAGTAATTGCTTCAAATGCAGATGTAGATCTCTCAGCAGGACAGATTCAAATCACTTTCCTTTCTATGCAAACTAAACTATTAAGGTCATGCAATGCCATGACACTGGCTTCAGAATATATGCCGATGTGTATGAATGATGTACAAGTAACACTTCAACTATGACAGATGGCCCATACTTGTATATACTGTATGCAGTATGCAGTTATCTATAAGCCTCACAGCAAGAGGTTCCGCTATTGTTTGATTCCCAGCTGGGGTCCCTTCTGTGTGAAGTCTGCATGTCCTCCATGTGTTCATGTGAGTTTCCCTCCAGGTGCGCTGGTTTCCTCCCACATTCCAAAGACATGCAGAAAGTGGATTGGACACACTAAACTGCCCATACATGTGACTGTGCATACAAGTGCGTGGTTTGGAAGAACTACTGTAGCAGGGCTAGCCAACCAGTGGTTAAATTTTGGCTCTAGATAATTGTCATTGTTAATGTGACACTGCGACTCCATGTGGGAAAATGGAAAAAAAGGGGTTGTGTACGAATGGTTAGATGGAGTTATTTGAAAGTACTGTAGAATCCACTGCTGTATATACAGGATACTTTACCTTGCTCTACAACATGAACTTGAATGTCCCTGGGACTACTGGCAACATCAGGTGGATTCACCACAGAACATCTGAAGGTACCATTGTCTGCAAAATGCATGTCTGCAATGCTTATTGAAGCATCTCCTTTGTCAAGGTTTCCTGCCCAGTTGACTCTATCCTTGAACTGGGGAATATTTCCATGGTAGGATTCTCCTCCGGAATAATATAGTAACTGCAAGAAGGGAAAAATGCAATATTTATATTACCATATAATACAAAATATTGAAAAAAAACTTTATGGCTAGGTTACAGAAACTATACCCACATATAATTACGCTCTGACATCAAGGCAGTAACACTACAAAGTTTTACATTACTAGCAGAGTGTGCGTGCGCTTGTGCGTGTCTGGCTATTAACTTGAATTTTTTTACTGAAGAAGGGCATCTCAGTGGACTTTTTCAGACCTAATCCAGGTTGTAAAACAAAACAGCAGCAAATTATATTTATAAAGACAATGGAACAGAAAGGTAAACTTGGATAACAGCACGTAAACAAGCTGTTTCCTTATTTTCTTTAATGCACAAGTGCACCTATTAAACTCTACACACATTCTCTTACACAGTTATGCATACTGCACATACTTAGGAACGATGACTAGTCTGAGCTTCACCATGCAGTAACCTAAGCATTAGATATGTGATAAACTCACAAAGTCAGTATTCAGTGATAAGAGCTTCAAACTGGATCTTCTACTGTAGGCACTATTTAAATCTTTACATACTGCTTGCCCCATACAGACTTGTGCTGAACAGAGGTTCTTCCAGTCAGCCTCGTTCCATCTTTGCTTGCAGCTCGTGTTTGTGACAATGAGATACAGTGAAAGAAGCGACCCACTTTTTCAACAAGACATCGTTAACTCTAGATTATTTATAGATGCAGGTTAGTAAATGGGGCAAAATGCTACCCAAGAGTCAGTATTAAACTGCAGCAAAACAATGAAAACCAACACTAGTAAACGCCTGACAAAATCTTAACAAAACTTGTGAATGTCCCGCTTGGGGAAAAAAAAAAAAAAAACTAGGAACCTGAATAAAGAGAATAAAATCAGCCAGAAAAGAAGAATAGTATTGCTGGAACTGAAGTCATCCACATGTCTTGGTAAGTACCTTCACAAGGTGGATAATTTTTCACAAAATCTCACCAAGACAACACAGATGTATACACTGTATTTTATATAGCATATATCAGACGGAGAATGTTAAAAAAAAAAAAAAAAAAAAAAAAGACAGGCACGTGCACAAGTCTCAGGATAAAAAAAATGCCTAAACCTGGTACGCGCACTTGTACTAGGACTGGAAAAATGACTGTGTAGAACCTTCAAGACACAAACATTTCTACAATTGGGTTAGGTCAGACTTTGGGAGAAGATGGCCTCCTGTTGTAGAAGGAAGTAGTAATCCACAAAAATCACAAAAATTGACAAGCCAAAAACAGCCATAAAGATGATACAGTGGACTAGAGGACAAGGAAGAAATTATTGATTTTGCAGTTTGTTTACCAGGATAGTCCATTGGGCCAAGGAGCCAGTTTTCAATGGAGTCCTGGTGAGAAAAGCTCCAAACAATGACAAACAAGTGATAAAGTAATGTAGACAAACATTCAAAATTGTTACAAAAGTATATAACATGTATAAGATATGTAGAATACAATAAAAAATATACTAACAAAAGAAATAATATTCAATGCCTGTACAGGATGTCTGTATCTAACTATATTTACATATTGTATAAAAATAAGTCAGATTGGAAGAAAAAAATAAAAGAATGACAGAATAGGAAGATTAAGGTATGATAGGTGAAATGATAGATATAGGAATGTAAAGAAGCAGGTATGGAAGATGTAGGGGTAGAGTTAGTTAGGGGATAAGACAGTGGGGGTCAGTGCTATGTAATATTGAGAAAGAGAGGTAGGTGGGGTGGGAGAATTAGAGGAGAGAGACCTAAGTAATGTGAAATTAGAGAAGTTACCTTCCCATGAGATTAAGAGAAGGAAGATAGGTAGGATATAGTTCAGTAGAGGAGGGTCAGGAGGGATGGGAGCAAGAGCAATCCCAGAGAGATGAGAGGTGGGAATGCAGTAAGGTTTTAAAGGTGGAGAGGTTGTTGGTGGTACAAATTAGTGGAGGAAGGGAGTTCCAGAGTCGGGCTAGAGAGAAGGAATTTGCCTGGGGTTCAAGCAGGTTTATGTACTTCGAGTAGGTTTTGATTGATTGACCTGAGCAGTCTATCAGGCTGGTGCAGTTTGAGGGAGGAGTCAAGGGAAGGTCAAAGAGAGGGTTTGAAGCCAAATTTATGTGCATGAGAAAGTTGGATGAAGGAGAGGTGGTGGAGTAATTCAAGCCAATTTAGTTTGTGGAGGGCATTACAGTGACGAGAGGAGGATTTTGCACTAGTTGCGAACTTTTCAGATTTTGTTATAGCAGGAACCTAGTTTAGTTTTTAACTAGACTGAAGATTAGTAAGTAGGGGGGCACTGTACATGTGTGAGGGAATGAGGTAGGTGGTAGAGAGGACTTGTTTGGTTGAAGGAATAAGGAATTTGTTATGATGGTAGAGTAAGCCTAGTTTTTGGTGGGTTTTCTTTATGTTTGAGTGGAGGTGAATATCTAATTTAAGTTGTTCAATAGTGACAGCTAAAAGCTTTGTACAGGGTATGACTTCAATGGGAGTCCTGTTTTGGCTAGTTATGGAGGAGTTCTAGTCTATTTTAGTACATTTTGAAGGGGTGAATATCATAAGTTTGGTTTTGGAAGCATTTAGTGCTAGATGGCTGTTTAACATCCAGTTCTCTGTTGATAGGAAGGCTTCTGGAGTTAGTTTAAGTTTGGGGACTGATTCAGCAGAGCAGATTATGTTAGAGTCATCTGCATATTGGACGATCTTGGCATTTGGAATACATTGATGGAGGTCGTTTATGAATATATTAAATAGTAGGGGGCCTAATATGGATCCCTGTGGTACTCCTGTGAGGGTTGAGGAAAGGGGAAGTACAGTTTTTCCACTTGACTGTTTGCTGGCTATTAGAGAGGTAACTGGAGAACCAGTTAATGATGGGGTATGTTAAGATGAGAGTTAGACAAGAGAGGTTGTGGGAGACCATGTTGAAAGGCTTGGGCAAATCTGAGTAGGAGGGTAGATACAATATTGCCAGAGTCGCGTGCGGAATTAATGATTTCAAGGAAGTAGTGGTGCAGTGTCCAGGCCTGAAACCATGTTGTGTAGGGGTAAGTAGATGGTTATCAAGCAGGTAGGGTAGTTGTTGTAGGTGAATGCATTTTTCTAAAATTCTAGAGACAGGAGAGAGAATGGCAATTGGTCGGACGTTAGAGATGTCAATATTGCTTCCACCTTTGTGTAGGGGGATGATAAAGGCTTTTTACCAGAGTATTGGTACATAAGATTCTTGAATTGCCTGGTTAATTAGGATAGAGATAGGGTAGGCGATGTCATTGGCCATTAGCTTGAGGAAGTTAGAGGGAAGGTCATCTGGGGCATTTGAACATGGCTTCAAGTTGTGTAGGAGTTTTTCAATGGTAGTGATAGGAACAAGTTGGAGAGTGAAAGGATGGGGTAGAGAAGCTGTGTTGCTTGAGGAGGGAGAGTTCGGGGATTGTGGGCTAAGTATGTTATTTGTAAAGGATGTAGTGAGTTTAGCTATAGAGTCAATGAAGGAGTTAAATTGGGTAGCTAAGGAGAGGTCAGGGCAAGACTTATATTTTTTTTACCAGGGTGTAAGAGGGAAGTGATACCATTCCAGAACTTTTTAGAGTTAAGTTTTGTTGTTGTTTTGGAGTAGGGTGTAATAGGATTTTTGGTTGCAGGCTATATGTTGTTTGACTTTGTTATGAAGTTGTTTGTAGTGAGTCAGGGAGGAAGGAGATTTGTGCTTCTGATAGTTTTGCCATACTTTGTCCCCGAGGTGCATGAGGGTTATAGTTTCTTTGGTTGGTTTCTTATAGTTTTTTCTTTCTTACTATTATGCAACAAGCCCAAAATTTCCAGACAGAAGATATTCAAAAAGATTAAGAGAAATTAGAGGAATGAAGAATACTTGCAGAAAAGAAAACTATGAATAACTTTATATGCAAATTTGTGTTCATTAATATAACAGCGCCATGAATGACATTACACAAACAAAAACTTTGGGCATCTTGGAAAAAGCAGCAACATAGAAGTATGAAAATACAAAGAACAAACATAGAGATTTTTGATGGGCACGGGAAAGAAAATGAGATCTGATATGGTGCAATATTTAGTTGAGCTTTCTCCTTTGCATAATCAATGCAAAAAAGTAGCTCCAAAGATATTTGAAGAAAAATATTGGTAAAGGCACCTAAATATGGAAACATTTCACAACAGAAAAAATGATTACATACATAAAATAAGCTTTAGATATATGGGAAATAGATTCATGGAATATTAAAGGACTCCAGAACATTAAGAAAAGGAAACTGTTTCTTCACCTATTTCTGCAAGCTAAGGCATGTTTTTTATACTACTTAGGAAACCCACTTAACCAATGAACAATGCTCAGAAATTAAAAAGAAAAAAATGGATAAGAGAAATAATAGCCTCTGAAGGCAAAACGAATAGTGCGGGAGTTGAGATTATTAAAGACCAATTTCAAGACAAAATTATAGAATCCAAAATAGACAAAGAAGGTAGATGGTGCTATGTGATTCTTTCTTCTACTGTCTATGATAAACCCATTATACTCCTCAATATATACACACTTTGTTATAATCAGCATTCCTTCTTCGCCTCATTATATCCTATTTTAAATCAATACAACAACCACTACATAATCACAGGAGGGGACTGGAATGCTTATCAAAATCCTAAACTGGATAAATCAGGTTCACAAAGATCATATAATAGTCAAGCAGTGTTAACTAAGTGAATTTAAATATGATTTTAAATTATATGATCCCTTTAAGTATGGTAATAAATCTCATAATTCAAATAGCTATACATTTTACTCAAACTGCCATAAAATGTGGTCAAGAATCGACTTTTTTCTAGTTTCGGAAGCACTAATTAATTTTGAGCCCATCAGATCATTCTAAAATTACTTTAAGTTTTATCAAGGACTCTAGAAATAATGTATCACACAAGGGCTATAATTGGTCCTTAAACTCAAACGTATTAAATAAAAAAGGAAATAACCCAGGAAGTCCAGGACATTCGTAAATCTTTCTTAGCTAAGTTAAGTTAAACCGCAACACCCATCGGATACTGAATGGGCGGCAACTAAAGCACAGATAAGGGGTATCTTTCTTCAAAAAGCCTATTATAAAAAAATTCAACTCAGAGAACAGTAAGTGTTAGAGGCTAAAATTAAAACATTAGATCAGGAATTAATGGGAAACCATAACATACAAACTGAAACAGAACTATTGAAATGTCAGAAAGACCTTTTCTTGATCCAAAACAATAGATTGTCATTTCATGAAACTAAAATACTTGCAAAACATGCTAAACATATTCAAACTCCATCAAGGCCACTAGCAAGAATTATTAACCAATCTAAATCTCCCTCTCAAATTCCGGAATTATATTATAAAAATTAAACTTATACGAAATCTGATGATATTATTAACACTTTTGAATTGATATACTCTCAAATCTATGGAGAACAAGAAAACTTACCTACAAATGAAAATAATGATCTCCTACAAAAAATTAACTTCCCGAAAATAGACGAGAATTCACAGAAAGATCTAATAAAACCAATATCCATTGAAGAAATAACAATTAAAAAATTGAAATCGCACAAAGCTCCTGGCCCAGATGGCCTTACAATAGAGTTTTATAAAACCTTCTATAGTATTACTGCCCAAACATTGACGTACATATTCAATTATATTATCAATAATAAAATTAATGATCCACATTTTAATGCATCCAAAAGAATTTTTATACTCAAGGAAAACTCAGATCCTCAGAACCCAGCTAACTATAGACTTACATCACTTTTAAATATTGATACTAAAATTCTGACATCTATTTTAGCTAAAAGACTGAAGAAAATAACGAACTTAATCATTTCTAATGAGCAAGCTGTTTTTTTAACATCTAGGCAGGCCAGTGATAATACTTTAACACTTCACACATTAATCTCGTATGCTAATCAAAAGAATTTAAATATGCACGCACTCATTATAGATGCACAAAAGGCTTTTGATAGAGTCAACGTAAAATTTCTATTTAAAATTTTACCCTACTTTAATATACCCCAAGAATATATCCTAACTTTACAAATACTATACAATAACCCTTATACAACTTTATATATAAATAAAATGTGTTCTAAAGGAATCCAAATTAGAAATGGTACCAGACAAGGATGTCCTTTACCCCCCTTATTATTTAACCTATATTTAGAACCTTTATTTTTACACATTAAACAAAATGTGTACCCATAATGCCCCAGTAATTTATGGTACTAAGATCTCACTGGCAGCTTTTGCTGATGACCTTAATATATATTGTGCAACACCGGTTTCAGATATAAAAAAAAATCTGCTATTGATGATTTTGCATTAATATCAAACTATAAAATAAACCTTAAAAAAAAACAATATATTTCCTTTATAAAGCTTCGAAACCCTTCTCACTTCTACCATTGATAGGTCAAGTAAAATCTGAAGAAAAGATTAAATATTTAGGTATACTTTTTCTACAGATAACAAGGACTTTTATCTTAATAATGTTAAACAAATTTGGGATCACGTTGTATCTGATCTAAACAGATGGAAAAATATGAAACTACCACCACTAGCAAAGGTCTCTATTATTAAAATGAATGTCTTGCCCAGACTATTATACATCTTTAGGTCTACACAGTTGATAATACCCAAGTAGTTTTTTTAAACAAATCCACACCGAATTTGCTAAATTTATATGGGAACCAAAGAAAACTAGAATATCATATGATAAATCGGATGATCCCGAAAAATAGAGGTGGTTTAGATTTACCCAACTTTGAAAACTATTACTTAATCATAAATGCCAATAAAATTAAGAATTGCAAATTATGATACACGAAGCAAAAATTGGTCTCCAAACTGGGCAAGACTAAGCTATAAACATACTGAGAACCTGAATATAAATCCTAAATCATTACCCTTTTTAAACAGAGACAATAATAAAACATATGATCTAATGAATTACATCAAAAACTATATAACACTATCACAAAATCTCTTTAGATCATTAAATCTCTTTCAATACATGATGATCCTACAACCTTTTCATAGAAATCCTAACCTGAAAATTAATAATCAGCTAATAGATCTGAAAAGCTTCCCACTCATAATTAACTTAACTCTACAAGATATATACCCATACTTGAATTACTCTGCTCATGAACTAAGAAAGGAAATGGGTCTTCCCAAATCATATTTATTGATCTTGAGACAGATCAAAGAATTGTCCACAAGTTACTTTAAAAATGTAACCATTAGTAGAGGATTTAATGAAATGTATTACAATTTGGCAAGCCCTCTTACAAAGTACCAAATTTATAACATGCACATATAAATTGATAAAAGACATCAAATATCAAGACCACCTTCTCTTATCCAAATATTGGAAAGGAAAATTACCATCGGTTGAAGAAAGTAAAATAATTGAAGCAATCAGTTTAATGGCAAATTTCATCTCCCTTAACAAAACATTTACCCAACTCATGATATATAATAATGCCTACTATACACATCTTAGCTTGCATAAATTTAACCCAAAAAAATCTCCTAAGTGCCCATATTGTAAAGATGAAATGGCTGACCTCTTACGTATGTTCTGGAGCTGTAAATGCATATATAAACTTTGGAATTCCTTAAAACTACAACTACAAAAGATGGGATACCAAAATTCAACACTTTCTTGGGAATTTATGATATTGCATATCCCTCCAAACAACTTATCTAGATCCCAAATGATTATACTCATCAATATTTTTCTACTAATGAAGCTCTACATAGCTACTAAATGGCTGACTCCATCTCAAACCTCATGGAATAATTTTAGGACCTTAGCGATAAAACACATTTTAGCCCACAAATACTTAATTAATAATCAAAACAAAAATCCCTATAATTTGAAACTATGGGAACAAATCTTCACTATTATACTGGTTTAAAACAGGGAATCTGAAATACTCCTTTGTTATACATATTACAAATTATAATTCTACTTGGAACTACATTATTATATGATACTATTCCTGGAGAAATAAGCTTTATTTGCACATTTATGGAAAGTATGGAAGCATTCATGTAAATAGTGTATATATGTTGTCAGAATGTTGTTAGAAACTTGGTTTGGAAACCACCTGTGTATTTCTTTGTCAACTATTCTGCATGAATAAGGAGAAAAACAATGAAGAATTATTATTGAAAAAAAAAAAGATCACAAAGGGGGGACGTAGAACAGAAAATTAGTAAATCAGAAGTTAAACAAATATAAGCTGAAGTTATGGAATACCTGCAAAGTGAAGGAATTATTGTTGAAAGTCTAACACAAGTTACACACCACAGTATGACGGAACAATGAGTCCCCAAATTAAGCAGAAACAGGTGGAGCAAGACATCTGAAGAAGAAATACGGACATGGGAAAGAAATTTACTATGATGCAACGTGTATGCAAAGGAGAAAGCAAAACTAATCAATACAAGAAAGCAGCACCAAAGACATTTAAAGAAAAATACAGCCAAAGACATCCAGATATGGAACATTTCACAACTCAAAAAATAAGAAAATAAATAGGGTAAGTAGACAACCTAATCAGTAATGGGAAAGTTACAGAAACAGAAAGTTGTTCTGGATTACCTGCTAAGTGAAGAAGAGTCTCCAAATTAAGGAGAAACAGGTGGCAAGTACAGTTGTGTACACTTACTATAAATTTGGATGTTAGAGTATCTTCACTGTTGCAGTCATCACATTTGGGTTATCCCTGCTGGGGTAGCCCTCGGCTGGCCTGAATATCAGAGACTTGGTATTTCTGCATTGGTTGCTGTTGCTTGAAGACTGATGTCAGGTCGTCAGGAGTATAAAGGAAGGCAGCCGCCACTGCATCAGTTTTTCTTGCCCTAACTAGTCAGGAGCCCCCAAAGTAGGAGGCCAGGCTCTGGTGGCAGGACCCCACCAGTGGGAAAAATACCAACATGTCCCTTCTAAGGGAAGGACAAGGAAGAAAGGTAACAAAGAAAAAGGGGAAAGGAGGGAGGGAAACCAGGACTGCAACAGTGAAGACACTCAAACATCCACATTTATGGTAAGTGAACACAACTGTACTATGTTCTTCGTGTTTCACTGTTGCAGTCATCACATTTGGGTAGATTCCCAAAGCTGAGAAAATGGATGGAGGCAGTCAAGGAAGCTAGGGGCTGGCTAGCATGCCCTGCAAGACTGCAGAGGCAAAACCTGCCCTGGATTTAGAAGAGAGGCATGTGGTAATGTTTGGTAAATGTGTGAACAGATAAATCAGGTGGCAGCCTCCAGGATGTTCCTTGTGGGGACCCCTCTGAGAAATGCTGCAGAGGTGGAGGCTGCTCTGGTAGAGTTGGTTCTAACCCCCTTGGGGAGAAGCTTTCCATGCTGTTGTAGCAAAAATGGATGCAGTGTGCTATCCATTTGGAAATGGTTTGCTTGGAGATGGCTTTGCCCTCTGCCCCTGAAGCAAAGCTAACAATCAGTTGATCAGATTTTCTGAAGGGTTTAGTCCTGTCCAGACAGTATCTAAGCTGTCTGTGCACATCTAGAGTGTGCAGAATGTTTTTCCCCCTTGTTTTGAGGGTTAGGAAAGAAGGTGGGCAAATGGATGGATTGGTTGAGAGCCACACTGGATACCACCTTGGGGATGAAGGATGGATTAGTTCTGAGGGATATCCTGTCTGCATTGAAGATAAAGGGTTCCATTGCCATGAATGCTTGCAGTTCAGAGACTCTTCTGGCTGAAGTGATGGCCAGGAGGAAGGCCGTCTTCCAGGAAAGAAATTTTAGGTCTGCAGAAGAAACTGGTTCGAATGGAGGCAGGGTGAGCTTTTCCAAGACAAAGTTAAGGTTCCAAGCCAGTGTTGGTACCCTTTTGGGAGGCCTCAAGTTGTTAGCCCCTCTGAGGAACTGCTTGATCAGAGGGTGTGAAAAAAAGAGGCTGCTCAGTGGGAAAGTGAGCGGAAATAGCAGAAGCATGAATTTTTATAGAGGAGAAAGAGACCTCTGTGTAGTAGGTCAGCTAAGTAGTCCAAGATGAGAAGGATGGAGGGCTGTGCCATACTGGCTCCCTTAGCCTGGATCCAGGTGCAGAACCTTTTCATTTATCTGCATAAGACTTTCTGGTGCTAGGACGTTCGGCCTCTCGGATAACATCCAGAACCCGTTTACTGAGGAGGGTACACTGGTCAGGGGGGTCAAGTTATAAGCCAAGGTGCCAAATTGTCTGCAATTGGGGATGCACGAATTCTCCTGCCATCTGGGTTAGGAAGTTGGGAACCAGAGGAAGATTCCATGGGGGCAGTGGAGACAGACTGTGCAGTAAGGAGATTCAGTGCTGTCTGGGCCAGTCTGGAGCTATGAGAATGGCCCTTGGTTTTTCCTCCCTTATATTGATTAGTACCTTGGGAATGAGGGGTAGGGGAGGAAAGGCATACACTGAGAGGTTTACCAATGGGAAGTCTAGGGCATCTACCTTCCATGCCATGCAGTGATGCTCCCCGGAGCAGAATTTGCTGAGCTGATGGTTGGTGTGGGAAGCAAAGAGGTCAGCCTTCTGGATTTCCCATTTCTGAGTTATTAGTATGAAGGTGTTTCTACTGAGCTGCCACTCGTGGGGGTCCAACAATTTTCTGCTTAATTGGTCTGCCAGGGAGTTGAGAGAGCCTGGCAGGTATTGTGCCAACAGGTGTAGATGCATGGAATAGGCTGTGAACCAAAGGGTAATGACCAGCCTGCACAGCGGGTAGGAGCGAGTTCCTCCCTGCTTGCTGATGTACCACATCACTGTGGTTGTGTCTGTTTTGATCAGAACCCCTGGAGAGAGAATGGGTTTGAAAGCTATCAATGTCTGCTGCACAGCCATCATGTCTTTTAGACTGATGTGCAAGGGGAGTTGCTGGGGGTTCCACTGGCCCTGTATGCACCTGTCATCCAGGTGTGCATCCCAAGCGTAGTCGCATACGTCTGTGGTGAGGGTCTGGGCAGCGGGGTGTGGGGAGAAGGGCAGTCCCTTGTTGTGGGAGCAGGCTGTTGCCCAACCATAGAAAGTACTCCCCCAGGCAAGGAATAATAGATAGAAGAGCTTCCAGACCTTGAGAGTGTTGACACCAAAGGCTCTTTAGGTACCACTGAAGTTTCCACATATGCAGTCTGGCATATGGAATAAGGAATATGCAAGATACCGTGAACCCCATGGCTTGCAGGATTTCCCTTGCAGAAAGTTGGGACCTGGTGGTGAGTTGAGAGAAGTAAGCTAATAGGAAACTGTTTCCCTGGTGTTAGGCATGCCATCTGGGATGTTGTGTCCAGACTTGCTCCCAGGAAGATTATCCTTTTGGTGGATACCGGTTTGGATTTCTTTTCATCGATTGTGTACCCTACAGAGGTTAGTAGGTCCTTTACAAAGGTCAGGTCTTTCAGCAGCTTTTCCTGGCTGTCTGCCTGAATAAGGCAGTCATCTAAGTAGGGATAAATGTGAATATTTCTTTGTCTGCAAAAATCAATAACCGGAGCCAAGCATTTTGTGAAAACTCTGGGAGCAGTAGATAAGTCAAAGGGAAGTGCAGAGAACTTAAAGTGTTGAGATCCTGCCCTGGTGAAGATATTTTCTGCAGGACTCCCTGATGGGAATGCGGAGGTAGGCTTCTTTTAGGTCCAGGGTGACTAGCCAAGCGTGCCACGGTGGTGCAGCAGTTAGCGTTTCCACCTCACAGCAAGAGGTTCTGTGGTTCGATTCTTGGCTGGGGTGCCTTCTGTGCAGAGTCTACATGTCCTTCCTGTGGTCATGTGGGTTTCCTCCGGGTGCTCCGGCTTCTTCCCACATCCCAAAGACATGCTGTAGGTGGACTGGACACTCCAAACTGGCCCTAGGCGTGTGTGTGTGCATGTGCGTGCCTTCTGTGGAAGGTTGGGCACCAGGCAGGGAACTCGACACTGTAAACTCCACTGCCAATCATGAGAGGACAGGTGATCTGCTGTGGCGATCCCTAACCGGGAAAAGATGAAAGAACAACTAGCCAAGCTGCCTTGGACAGCATGGGTAGCAGCTGCTGGAGGGTGAGCATTTTGAATTTTGGGATCACCAGGAAGGTGTTTAGAATGGACAGATCAAGGATGGGGTGCCAGGTGCCCCCTTTTCTGGGTACTAGAAAAAGTCTGCAGTAGAAGCCTTGTCCTATCTGCTCTGCAGGAATGTGTTCTACTGCTCCAAGGAGAGCAGGGTATGGATTTGCTTTTGAGCCTCTGCCTACTGATTTGGTGGTAGATCTGGAAACCCTTTGGGGGTTGGAAGGGTGTGGAAGGTAAATTTGTACCCCGGAGACGCAATGTTCAGAACCCATTGGTCTTTGGTAATGGTGGCCCAGGTGCTTGACTGATAGGAGAGTTTTCCTCCTAGGGGCATGTGATGGTGGGCAGAAGCGAGGTAGGGAGGGGGCGAGTCATTGTGTGTTTTTGCCATAAGGGAGTGGCTTAGAACTCCCTGCCTTTGAAGTTGCAGTAGTGCACTGCTTAGATCTCTGCAATGCATGGAACTGCTGTCTTGCAGGTCGGTTTGCATGGGGCCCAGGCTGGCCCTGTTTACTAGGTGCAGGAAAAAAACAGTGCTTGGAAAGAAAATGCATGCTGAACCTAGGGGGCTGTACCTATCTTCCAACAGTCTGCATAGATTTTGCTTTTTCTTCCATCTTTTTTAAAACTTCTTCTGCTTTAGTACCAAATAAGTTATCTTTGTGCAAGGGTGCATTCAACAATTCTGATTTGACATGGTCTGTCAGGGGCTGTTCCTTAAGCCATGCGTGCCTTCTAATGACAGATCCAGTGACTGCTGCCCTGTAAAAAGCTTCTAGGGTGTCAAAACCACAGAGCAAAGTGTGTTTAGTTACTTGACCGGCAGAGTGCATTAATTCCTGTAAATCTTTAGATTCTGCCCACGCAGGAAAGGAGGAATTTCTTTGTTTAAGGAGTTCCAAGGTACGTTGCTAATATTTAAGCATATGGAAGTGACAACTGAGTGCCCTGATAGCAAGAGTAGCGGAGGTGTATACTTTTTTACCCCATCTGTCCAGTGCTCTGGAATACCTGTCTGAGGGGGTGGGATTCTTAGCTGAAGTAGCTTTAACCTCTGTTGGGCCTTGAGTAATGACCTTGGGGTCTGCCTGCTGGGTTTTTAGAGAGATACCTGTAAGAGTCAGGGACTCTGTAGTGCCTATCTGGCTTTCCGGGAACAGGAGAGAGGGTGCCTGGAGTCTAGCTGGATTCAAGGAAGACATCTACCACATCTAGGACTGGGGGATGGATAAGGGCCTGTGCTGTGGAAGGTCCAGGAACTCTGAGTCTCTTTTTAGACTGTGGGTAGTCTTGAGTCTCCCATTTGAAATGCTCCCTTAAAGTATGCAGGGTTTCCTCAAAGGAAAAATTCTCTGGGGGAGAGGCAGAAGGAAAAGATTCCTCTGCATCAGAATCCTCATATGTAGAGAGGGGCTGAAAGTCTTCATAGTGAGATGCATCAGATTCATCGGATACTTATTCAGACAAAACTTCTGGAGAGGGATCTCTTCCTTTTTGAGGGAGTGGCTTGGCTTCCCCTAATCAGCATAAGGTCCTCTGTCATTCTAAGCATTTGTGACTGAGGCAAGGGAGCAGGCACCAAAGAATGGCTGGAAGGTTAGACCCCCGAGTGCCCTGATAGCAAGAGTAGCGGAGGTGTATACTTTTTTTACCCCATCTGTTAGACCCCTGGGCCTAAGGAACTCAGCTGATTTAGAAAGAACTGTAGCCGTGAACGAAGGCATCGGTTTATGTCGATTTGGTGTTGCAAAGCACTTCCTCGGAAGCTGTTGCCTGCACAGCGGCTCCAGACCCATCCAAGGTAGAAACAACCGCAAGATCCTTAGACAAAGAAGCATTCTGCAGCACACTGGACTCCGAAAGGGCCTCGGTAGAGGCCTGTGAATTAAATGAAATGGGCATCAGGGGCTGCAAAACTGCCTCACTGAATTCTGGAGAACTGACTACCAGCTTGGCGGTAGCAATGTCAGAAGGTTTAGTCCTGTGCGGTCCGTCTTTATCTTTACGTTTTTTCAGAAGGTCAGCTGTCGGATAGCTTACGGAAGCCATATTGGAATTTGAGGACTGTAAACGGAAAAAAACTGGCTACAATAAGGGCTCGACAATGAAGGGATGTCGTGGTCTGGGCCTAGACAAGTGACGCAGTAGGAATGAAGTCCCGGTGTGGTATCTGCTTTCCACAGGTGAGACAATTAACTTTTTCTGACATCGGTTAGTGCAACAAAAAAGGATGCCCAACGGGGTACTTTGCTTTCGAAGACTTAAACTTTAATTCAGAAATGAAACTCGGGTAGCAGCCGCCTGGCACTCATGTGAACTGCTTCTGCTTCTGCTTCAGGCTCTCTGGCAAGATAGACTGATGTAATGGCGTCGTCTGCCTTCCTTTATACTCCTGACAACCTGACGTCAGTCTTCAAGTGACCGCAACCGATGCAGAAATACCAAGTCTCTGGTATTCAGGCTGGCTGAGGGCTACCCCAGCAGGGATAACCCAAATGTGATGACTGCAACAGTGAAATACTAAGAACATCGGGAAGCATCTGATCACTTGCCACATGAAGATGCTCTTGAGGAAACCAGTACAAAAGTTCAGTTGAGAGTTTCATAGCAAGGCGAAGGAGCAGAAAACAGTGTCAAGTCTGACACAGTTGATCTGGAGTGATAGGCTAGTGAGTTCCCATAAGAAAGAGCAACATATTTTGTAGGATGGAGCTGAAAAGAATGTCACAAGAGAATGGTCTAGAACTTTCTGTAGAATGCCTTCAGGAAACAGAGAGCAAAGAATGTGCCCTCAGTTTAGAGGAAAACAATCTAAGGAAAGAGTTGCTTGGTTTAATATTAAAGGACAGACATTAAAATCAATGAAATAAATAAAATTGCATTAAGTAAATAAGACCCAAGTTGTTAGAAGTCGGATAATAGTCTTGATTACTGTGTTCATCTATTTTAACAGAATTTCAAGTGACATAGCAGAATATATTTTACTGTGCAGCTAAAGTCTTACCATAAAAATGCAGAGCAATAAGGGAAAGGAAGGGAAGAAATAAAATGCTGTCATGGAAGCAACTAGAGAAAATTATTCAGCAACTGAGAGAGACAAGTATCATTGTTAGAAGGGTAGATCACAGGGAGCAAATAAAGTACTTAGGAAAAAAGATGTGACAAAAGCAATGTACAGCATCAGAACAGACCATATCATACACTACTGCAAATAATAAACTAAAGATATCAGCACAGGCAGAAAAACTTAGAAGCTATTCATAAACAAAGGAAAAAAGAAAATAAGCAATTCACTAGTAATGTCTTTCTGCTTTTCTCGGTTAGGGGTCGTCACAGCGGAACTCCTGTCCACTCATGATTGCCAGTGGACTTTTACGGTGATGAGTTGCCAGCCCGATGCCCAACCTTCAAGGAAGGCACACCCATTCATGCACGCACCTACCTGCGTGTCTTTAAACGTCGCTCGACTGCGGGGAGGACATGCAGACTCCACACAAAAGGTGCTCCAGCAGAGAATCGAATGGGAGAACCTCTTGCTGAGGCGACAACACTAACCACTGCACCACCGCAGCTAACAAACTAAGCAATTCACTGATGACGCAAAAATTGGGAAATAAAGCAAAAGGGATACGACTACCACTAAAAAGAATACACATTTTGAAGAAATACTTTTGAAGACCCTGTGAAACAAAGATGCTGAATGGACAGAAGTAAAAGAAATAGTAAAGAAGTTCAAATGTACAGGATATAAAGTGGAATGAAGTAAGCAGCTATAGAAATTTAAACAAAATTAACACAAGCTCCTAAATGGAAAACCCAGGCCCAGAGGTAGTACCGAACTTCTGGCTAAAGGTATTAACATCTTTACCTAAAGATTTAGCCCCGAATAAGAAATACTTGTATGCACATCCACAACAGACACCAACCTGGTTAACAGGAAAAACAATACTCCAAGAGTGACTCTACAACCCATCCTAAAAAAACTATAGACCAATAGCTTGTCTTCCAATAATGTACAGACTATATACAGGAATTGATGACAGAGTTTATAGCCATTTAGAAGAAAACTCAATCGTAGCAACAGAATAAAAGGGTAACAAAGTCTTATGGAACAAAGGGTCTTTTGAAATAAAGTCATAATTAGAGAACTGTAAAAAGGGAAGATTCTAAGTATGGCATGGATAGATTACAAAACAGCATTTGACAGCATCCAACATTCAAGGATAAAGGAGTGTTTACAGATGTACAAGATACACCCTGTATTGATTATATTACAATGACTATTAGACTGTGGCAAACCACTTTGAATTTTGATCCCTGGGATAGTAATTTGCCGTCTGTCATGAATTAATTGCAAAGGGGGATATTCCAGGGTGATTCTCGGTCACTGCTATTTTGTCTTGCCCTCAACCCATTCAGCTGTCTACTTAACAGATTATGTCTTGGTTATAATTTGGCTCCCAGAAAACATCCAAATGTTAACACATATTTTTGTGGTTGACTTTTAAATGAGCTTATTGTATTTCATTACACTGATGAAGGCTATGTGATTGACTAGCCGAAACCGGTCTGTTTAGCTCTTCTGTAAATTATATATATATGTGTTTACACATTACTAATAAATAGGTTGCTGCTACTGCTTGCTTGTCGAAGTTTGAGTTTCGTACTGATGATTTTGGGACATTGCAGTGGCCATAATTGCAGAGAACTATCTGTACTGGATTTGCTTTTCATCTTTTCATGCTGTTGGCCTGTGGAGCACGGTGTTTTTACTTCATAGAAGTTGTTCTTGTGTGTGACTAAAGGTTTTCCTATTGGATGTATAACTTCTGTTTTGAAGCAGCTCATTTCATTTGGGTTATATATATCAGATATCCATTTGGTTTATGGAATTAGCCTGTCGGCCTAGTTCCCTTTTTTCGGTACACCGATTTGACAATTAGGGCTACTTGGAAAGTCAGCCTTGTCCAAGGGAGCAGGGTTTAAACTGTGGATATTATTGGAAAGATCATTATTAACACCATTCAAATGTAAGTACTTTTGTGTTTAAAAGACATCTTTCTTTGAAACAAAACTATCCAAGTTTGTTATTAGATGCACCTGAGGGGGCCTTATTCCTCTATAGCAATGGTCTATCAATTACCTCTTATAATCAGATATAGAATTTTCTATAGAATAGCATATAATCACATACATTCCTGTAGCAGCATATATAATAAGTACATATGATCAATCGCAATTCAAAGTTGTTGCTGTTGCCCCACCTCCCGTAGTTTGAATACAGTGAGTTGTAAAAGATGAAAATATAACAGCATCACACCAGTATCTAATTAGTACCACATTAGAAATGTCCTTATACCCAATTAGAGATTCATACACCTAATTATAGTCATAAATCCAGTTAGATACTTAATATTCCTCATTAATTCAAATAAGCAACTGCAGACTGTGACGTAATTATCTAGTTAGAAATGCCTTCACTACATATCATTTGCGTACACATCTGTGTTGTTCCTCTATCAAATATAGAACAAAATTCAATATTTATGATACAAAAAATATACATAGTCACATATGTTAGATGTTCTTAGGAATACAGATAGTCCCAATCCAACCAGACAAATTGCGATTCTTGGAAGACGCCAATGGTTTTACAAGTCCTTCCACACTCGAAAGCGTTTACACACATTAATATTCTTCATTGTATGTGATTATATGCTATTCTATAGAAAATTCTATATCTGATTATAAGAGGTAATTGATAGACAATTGCTATAGAGGAATAAGGCCCCCTCAGGTGCATCTAACAACAAACTTGGACAGAATTTAGTCTATCCTTATGTGAAATTGGCTTTGTAATTCTAACCAGCAAAGCTTAGTTATCCAAAAAAAAGGGTGAATCAGTGTATCATATTTCTTTGTTCATTAGCCACTTTTAGAGGTAAAGTGACATTTAAAACATACATTTTTTTTTAGCAAAGAGTATATACGATGGAATAAGAGGTCTAGATTACTAACCTGGTCTTTGTTTGCCTGTGCAGTTTATAAGGCGGATCTTCATATGTGTAGTGTGGTCTCACTTTCTGAATTGAGATGATGAACTTTAACCAAAGTCATTTGGCTAAATCAGGCCATATGTTTATGAATATAGTGTATACATTAGTGGTTTGAGATACTAGTTATTAATAATCTCTAAGACTGAGGACTCAAATCTATATAGACTGAATTTTATAAAAGGCTGATTATTGGACTCAGCACTGTGGACTATCATGTTGGTTGACTGGCATTGGTACGTGGACTCAGCATGGCATAATATATCATAATCCTTTGACTTGGCTGATATTGTCCATAGACTCAACTATCTAGCTCCAGTGGGGCTAAAATATAATTAGATTAATACAGACTCAGCACTGATGGTTGTCTAGGCTGATATTGTCTGTGCATGATTCCCAGGGGCTGATATTGTCCAACAAGAAGTAGATTTACTTTTCTAATTTTTTGGATAATAGTCCCCAAGCTTTTTTATGGAGATTTCTAATTTATTTTATAAAGATTCTAGTTGTCTACTGATGTACTATGTTCTTCATCTGTAAATATGTTGCAAGTAATTGCTATGTAAATTGTTAATCGCTATGTAATCCAATGTAACTACTGTCTGTTTATTTTAACTGTGGAGCTTTTCTCCCTGGGCCTCTGCTGAAAATGGACCTACGTCCAGTCGGACACTCCCGGTCAACAAATATAAATAAATAAATAAAATAAATAAATAAAATAAATAAAATTTTGGGGGCTTGCCTTTGATTGTGATGATTTAGCCAATTTTGGAATAGGTGTCAGCAACCAATCGGAAGGTGGGACCAATCTACCCATTATGGAAGATACTTGTGAAACACTTTTTAACAAACAAACATATGAGGTCACTGTTTGGCATTAAAAGTTATTTAAAATATATATATTAAGGGCATTATGCCAAGGGGCTTAAGAATACGAACACAGCCTCTGGTTAATAATCCAGGTGATATTATAAAGCTGTGGAGAGAAGTACAACATAAAGCCACAATGAATTTTGTGGAAATTTTGGTTGGGCATTATGACAGGACAATAGATAGTGAAATTATAACCATTACTAAATTGTGCGAGAGCATTAAAAGGCTTTGAGGGACAATCTACATACACATCTTGTTTTAAAAAACTTAGCCAAGATTTAATGACACTTGAAACACAATTGAAGGAGAGAAAGAAAAATATACCTCAGAGATAAGGAAGATTATGATAAGGGGGACCCCTTCACTAGGGATAAGGACAAACATGCCAGTTTTTTACAATCTCGTAGAAATACTCGCAAAAGAAAACGTCCAAGATCAATACTTAAGAAAACCCTTACTTCCAGTACAGATACTTCGGGGGAAGATTCTTCCACTGGATTTGAAATAGATACACCAGGCTCCACAGGCTCCCCAGCACAGAAGAGAAGAAACTCTAATACCCCTTTAGGATTACACCAAGAAGGAGAAAGGGAGGCAGAAAAAGTACAGTTTTGTACCTACCATAAATGTAGATGTCCGAGAGGTATGCATCTGCAGTCTTCACAAATGGGTTGTCCTGTCGTCAGGCAGCCCTTCGGTCGGCCGGATTCCAAAGTCTGGGTCTGGCTTAGGCTGGTGTCGCACTTCACCCGACGTCATTGCGGCAGTTTTTCGGGTATAAAGGCATCAGCCGACGCCATTTTCCTCAGTGTTTCTTGCCCCAGATGCCAGGTGCCCTCTTGGAAGGCTAAATTTGGATAAATGTCAAAGTTTCCAAATAGTAGAGAGCAAACACACAAAATATGCATGTATGTACATATATACAAACAAATACACCATAATAGATCCCCCCCAAGCTAGCTTAAGATTGGTAAATACCCTAGGAGTACCTCAGAGGGAAAGGAGGGTGGGTAATCCTGACTGCAGATGCATACCTCTCGGACATCTACATTTATGGTAGGTACAAAACTGTACTATGTCCTTCAAGGATGCATCTGCAGTCTTCACAAATGGGTAGAATACCATAGCTAAACTAGGGGAGGAGGTAAAGATAAAAGATTATGGTGTAGTTAGGATCCCTTGCAAAACAGCAGTGGCAAAACCAGCACGGGATCTAGAGTATAGTGGTAAGTTATAATGCTTGGCAAATGTATGCACGGAGGTCCAAGTAGCAGCCTCTATAATGTCCTTGGTAGCCACTCCTCGTAAGAAAGCTGTGGTAGTGGCTGTAGCCCTTGTGGAGTGAGGCCTGATGTTCTCTGGAGTTTTCTTCCCATGATAGGAGTAACAAAATCTGATGCAATTTCCTATCCATTTGGAGATTGTCTGTTTAGAGATTGGTTTTCCTTCCTTCCCTGTTGCATATGCTACCAGAAGCTGGTCAGTCTTTCTATTGTTTTTTGTTCTGTCCAGATAGTAGCACAATTGTCTGTGTACATCCAAGGTATGTAGGAGCCTTTCTCCCCTGTTCTGTGGGTTGGGGAAGAATGTAGGAAGGTGGATAGCCTGATTTAGAGAAACTCTGGAGACCACCTTAGGCATAAATGTAGGATTAGTTCTCATGGACACTCTGTCTTGGTGGAAGATCAGGAAGGGTTGCACTGCCATCAAAGCTTGCAGTTCAGAAACCCTTCTTGCTGAAGTTATTGCTAGCAGGAAAGCAGTTTTCCAGGATAAGTATTGTAGTTCTGCTGTTGCTGCTGGTTCGAAAGGAGGTAAAGTTGGCTTTTCCAGTACAAAATTCAAGTCCCATGCTGGCAATGGAGGTTTCCTGGGAGGTTTTACATTTTTAATTCCTCTCAGAAACTGTCTAAGCAGAGGATGCGAGAAGACCGGAGGATCCAAGTTGTATTCTGCTGAAATAGCTGATGCATGTATCTTGATGGAGGAATAGGACAGGCCTGTATGGTAGAGCTCTGCCAAGTACTCCAGGATGTTGGCTATGTTCACCAGTGTCACATCTTGCCCCTTAGTCGTACTCCAAATGAGATATCTTTTCCATTTTGCTGCATAATTCTTTCTTGTGGAAGGTCTACGAGCCTCCAGCATTATGTCTTTAACCCTTTGGGATAAATTTGGGTTAATTGTTGTTAGGTAATGTGCCATGCAGTTAACTGCAGAGTCTTTAGACTGGGATGCAGAATGCAGTAGTTGTTCTGTGTCAGTAGTAAAGGAATCAGGGGCAGCGCCCAAATTTGTTCCCTGGACATGCTCCTCAGGAGTGGGTACCAATGTTGCCTTGGCCAGTTTGGAGCTATCAGAATGATCCTCGGGCGTTCCTCTTTGATCTTCAGCAGCACCTTGTGCATCAAAGGAAGTGGTGGGAATGCATATGCCGTCAGGCTTTTCCAACTGAAAGAAAGGGAGTCCACCTTCCAAGCAAGTGGGTGGAAGGTCCTTGTGCAGAATTTCTTCAACTGGTGATTGGTTGGGGATGCAAACAAGTCTATTTGTGGCAACCCCCATTTTCTTGTGATGGTTTTGAAGATGTCCGGATGCAGCATCCATTCGTGGGCATCTGTTGTAGTTCTGCTTAATATGTCTGCTACAATGTTTTCCTTCCCTGGTACATAAATTGCCTGTAACTGAATGTTGTAGCTCAGAGCCACATTCCATAGGTCGAGAGCCAGCCGGCATAGAGGGTATGAATGTGTGCCTCCTTGTTTGTTGATGTACCACATAACTGTGGTGTTGTCTGTTCTTATCATCAAGTGGCCTTCTTGGAGAAGGGGTCTGAATGCCTGGATTGCTAATTTCACTGCCATCATTTCTTTTAGATTTATGTGCAGATGTAGGTGTTCTTGAGTCCATAGGCCTTGAATGCACTTGTCCAGCATGTGAGCCCCCCAGCCGAGGTCTGAGGCATCTGTCGTGATGGTTTGTCTCGGTTGACTTCTGCAGAAGGGCAATCCTTTGTTTGATTGGCATGCCTGAGCCCACCATATGAAGTCCTGTTTCAGGCATGGAATCAATGGAATTTTGGTTTCTAGGCTGTGTTTGTGTTGGGACCACAAATTCTTTAGGTACCACTGTAGCTTTCTCATATGCAGTTTGGCATGAGGGACCAGTATTATGCAGGATGCCATGAAGCCTAGGGCTTGTAACACTTTTCTTGCAGTCAAATGACTGTGCTTTGTTAATGCCAAGAAGTAGAGAGGAAGTTTTTCTTTTTCTGCAGTTAGGAATGCCATTTGTTTTGATGTGTCCAGTTCTGCACCCAGAAAGGTTATTCTTTGGGATGGAATCAGCCTTGACTTTTCTGTATTGACTGTATATCCCAGAGCTTGTAGCAGGTAGATGACTCTTTGTAAGTCTTCCGCTAGTTTGTTCTTGCTGTCCGCTTGTATCAGGCAGTCGTCCAGGTAGGGATAGATTTGAATCCCCTGAAGTCTGCAATGAGCTATAACTGATGCCAGGCATTTCGTGAACACTCTGGGCACAGTAGATAAGCCAAATGGCAATGCTGAGAATTGATAATGCTCTGATCCTGCAAGAAATCTGAGGTATCTTCTGCAAATTGGTCTTATGGGGACGTGCAGGTATGCCTCCTTGAGATCTAGAGTTACCAGCCAAGACTCCTTGCCCAGCATGGGAAGAAGCTGCTGTAGGGTCAGCATTTTGAATTTGGGTACAATGATGAAGGTGTTTAAGGCGGACAGATCTAGAATAGGCCTCCATTTGTTTTGTTTCCTAGGTACCAGGAAGAGCCTTGAGTAGAATCCCTTTCCCTGCTCCATAGGTGGCACCTTTTCCACGGCTCTCATTTTTAATAATTGAGATATTTGTTGTAGGGCTTCTGCCCTTTGAGTTGGTGGAAAGTTTGGCATTCCTCTTTTTTCTGGTAAAGTATGGAAATGGAACCTGTAACCCTGGTCTACAGTTTGCAAAATCCATTTTTCTCTTGTAATGCAGTGCCAGTTTTTTGAAAATAATGCTAGTTTTCCGCCCAAGGGTGCTTGTAGTTGTTCCCTGGTAGGCGGTACCACCGTCCAGTCACTGAGATTGAGTTGTTGTAGAGGTGGTGGCTGTATCCGTGCCTCGTTGGTTGTTGCCATGCCATTGGCGACCCCTATAGGAACCCCGGGATTGGTTTCTGCCTCTAGTGCGCCTATTCCTGCCTCTTTGTGGCTTAGAGGATTCCGGAAAGGACCAGTTCTTGGACGGCCAGTTCCTGCTAAACCTTGGTGGTTGAACTTGTAGGAAATCTTTTACTGTTTGAACAGATTTAGCTTTCTCTTCCATCTTTTTTAGAACCTGCAGTGCAGGGGAACCAAATAAGTTGACCTTGTCCATAGGTGCATCCAAAAGCTTTGATTTGACATGGTCTGGTAATACCTGTTCTTTCAACCATGCATGCCTCCTAATAACTGTGCCAGTCATGGCTGATCTAAAGGAAGCCTCCAGTGCATCATAGCCACATTTTAAAGAATGGTTACTAACCTGCTGTATGTTATGTACAATTTCCTGAACATACTTTTTATCTAAAGATTCTTCAGAGGATAGCTTTTTAGTCAACTGATCAAGCATAAACTCTTGATATTGAATCATATGGAATTGGCAGTTCAAAGCTCTAGCTGACAAAGTAGCAGAGGTGTAAACCTTTTTACCCCATCTCAATAAGGACCTGGATTCCCTTTCAGAGGGGAGGGGGTTTTTTAGAAGAAGTAGCTGCTACAGCTTTAGGGCCCTGGGATATAGTCTCTGGGTCCGCAACAGGAGCCTTATAAAAATGGTGATGAGTGTCCGGGACCCTATAGTACCTATCAGGCTTAACAGGAGCCGGAGGTAAAGAATCAGGAGCAGAGCATGCATCATTAAAAGCATCATCAACAACAGGAAGAACTGGGGGTATGGCTAAAGGTCTATGTTGTGGCAAGTGTAGAAAGGTCCTAAGCCTCTTCCTTGAGTCTGTGAAATCCTGGCCCTGCCACTGAAATTGTTCCCTCATAGCATGCAAAGTTTCCCCAAAGGAAAATTCCTCAGGTGGGGAAGCTGAAGGAATGGAATCCTCAGCATCTGAATCTTCGTAAGGGGAATAAGCAGCCTCAGCAGGGTCTGTATGCTCTGAGTCTTCAGAAGAATCATCTGCAGATACTGGCTCAGGGGGCTCTGCTCTAGGTCTCTTTTCTGGAGGAGGGAGAGAGGCCCTGTCAGGATGTGGCTGGGTTCCACGGATTAAGGATATGAGATCCTCAGCCAAAGAAAGCATGTGGGAGCTAGTGCTGGGCCTGTGAGAAGGAGGTTTGGCAGGCACAGATTTTGTTGTTTTGGCTGCCTTAGCTCTGGCAAAGGCCTTAATAGACATAGCTGGAGGAGGCCTAGCAGCTCCACGTGCAGGAGTAGAAACATCCAGGGGAATGGTGTCTGATAAATCTTGTGAAACCACAACAGAAGGTTGGATTTCAGAGGCCGTCTCTACCAGGCTGGAAGAGGCCTCGGTGGAAGGCAAGTTATCGGCTGAAGAAAAAACCGCTTGCTCGGTTTCGGCCAAAACCGAGACACTCGTGGTTTGCTTAACCGCGGTTTCGGCCGAAACCGCGGACCGCGAGTGTCGGTCCTTTTCTTTGCGTTTCTTAGTAATTTGCGTAGTCGGAGGATCCGATGGCATGATGTAGGCAAAAATCAGAGCCGAATATCTGTTCAGCAAAGTCCGACCGACGTTTAAGCGTCCGTCGGTTAAAAGAGGAACAGGCTAGACAAGCTGCTACGTCGTGGTCTGGGCCTAAACAATGAATGCAATAGGAGTGGAAATCTTTATGAGGTATTTGTTTCCCACAAGCTAAACAGTTATTAACTTTGTCTGACATCGGCTGAGGCAAGAAAGAGTCCCCAACGGGGTACTTAGCTTTATTGAAGTCTTCGAAGTTGTATTCGGTAGTAGATATCTCTGGATCTGACCGACCGGCACTTGTGAACAGCTTCTGCTTCGGGCGCCACGCGGCAAGAAAGACTGAGGAAAATGGCGTCGACTGATGCCTTTATACCCGAAAAACTGCCGCAATGACGTCGGGTGAAGTGCGACACCAGCCGAAGCCAGACCCAGACTTTGGAATCCGGCCGACTGAAGGGCTGCCTGACGACAGGACAACCCATTTGTGAAGACTGCAGATGCATCCTTGAAGGACATCATAGGAAATGTGGACAATATGGAGGGATTACTTCAAATGCATGTACGGAAACAAATGAAAATGTGTTGAATACATCATCCTACCCCCTCTCTTCCTTGGAGGTGGACATTCTCAATAAAGGATGGTTATTCATACCTGGCTTTTCTGTGTCTGAGGAAAGCTTTCCTAATGATGTGATTACTTTTTATAGAAACCTCAATTTGAAACTATTTTTTCAGGACAAAGAATCTAAGGGTGTAAATGAAGAATTTAGATATAAACTACCTTTATCCCCCCAATGAATCATAATGTATGTAGGTTTCAAATTTGGTCCTTAGGGACCTGCACTTTTGCTCTAGGGAAAGCCAGGTCAGAACTAGTAACATTTCTAAGACTGAGATGGCAGTAATTTCCAGACTAGCAAGCAATCGTGAGCTTGTTATCCTAAGGGCAGAAATATAAGGAAGCCACTAAACAACTTACAGATGGGAGGTACTATTTACATCTAACAAACAATCCCACTCCTCATTTTAAAAAAACAAATTGATGAATTTTTATCCCTAGCAGTGGAACAGGGCATTATTACAGATACTACCAGGAAACACCTGATATCATCAAATCCTAATAATCAACATATGTATTTTCTGCCGAAAATTCATAAAAATCTACGCAGCCCTCCAAGTAGACCTACAGTTTCTGGGAAGGGCTCCTTAACAGAACCTTTATCTGGATTTCTTATCAAGTATCAAACCACTTCTTAAATGGGTAAGGGCCCGACTTGGGGATACCATAGAATTTCTTCAGGTCATCTCTGAAATTGGAGGCAGGTTGGTTACTCTGTACTTTAGATGTTAAAGCCCTATATACCAAACATCCCACACTGGGCTGGGATTGAAGCATTATAATACTGGCTATATAGATAAGAGTTGTACCAAGCTGGCCTCAATACCTTTCTCATCTGTCTTACAGAGCATGTACTCACTAAAAATGTCTTCTATCATGATGAATGTTATTTACAGATTCAGGGTACAGCAATGGGGGCATCTTTTACCCCCATATATGCGGACCTTTTTATGGCATATACAGAGGAGCAAATTACATATGACAGCTTTCACAATTTGTTCATGGAAGAAACAGACATTTAGAAAAGATATTTGGATGATTGCGGAATGGTATGGAGATCAGACGTGGAACATTTTTGAATGTGTCAGTTACTTGAATGAAAACACGTCGGGGGGGTTGAGTTTACAGTGAACTACGATAAGGAACGGATAACTTTTCTGGTTGTGACTGTTATCAAAGCTCCTGATAACACCTTGATTACTGAGGCTTACCGTAAATTCCCTCAATTTAATTCCCTTCTCCATGCCACCAGCTATTATCCTCCACATATCTGCAAAGATATACCAAAGTCACAATATACAGGAGGATTAAACGTATATGCTCGGATAATGACACATATAAGCACTTCAGAGATGACCTTACCCATAGGTTTAAGGAAAGGGGCTACAAAGCAGGTTATATCCTTCAAGCTAAAACTAGGGTGGAAAATATAGATAGAGAAAATCTTCTTCAACATAAAAATCAGGATGATAGAAAAGAATGTACCCTACGCTTTGTTACGACCTTTGGTAGGAATACTGGGGCACTAATTGATAGTGTCCAGCGTAACTGGAAGATCTTGCTTGCAGATAATAAACTTTCTGGATTGATAGAGAGTAGATGCCAATTTTCCTTTAGGAAATGAACAATTTAGCTTCTTGCTTCAATCACTACAAACAAGGGTCTTACAAGGAAAAATGAAAGCTTACAGGTTACACTTGAAGGGCATACAGTCATAGGCTGCTTCCCCTGTGGTCATTTCCTTCTTTGCTAACTGTAACTCAGATTGGGTTATATATCTTGCTGTCTTGTAAATGCTTTGCTTTCTATGTAGGACAGACTTCAAGACCAGTGAAACATAGGGTATCGGAACAAAGAAATACCAATGCCCTATACAAACACACTGTTGCATAAAAATGCCTCATTTCATTTTATTATAATTGATCGTATCCTAGGTATTAAATCCAATAAGTCAGGCTGGCATGAGCAATTAAATGCAAGAGAGAAAATGGATAATCAAATTAGAAGTCTATCTGCACCTGGACTAAATGAGCATCTCTAGTTAGTCACCTAATGGGAGGATTTAGAGTATACAAGGAATGAGCCTATTGTATTTCATTACACTGATGAAGGCTGTGTGATTTACTAGTCAAAACCAGTCTGTTTAGCTCTCTCCTGTATATCATATAAAGAAGTTATGTACTTGTCATAATGTTCCATCTGAGTAGTTAGACTTCATTTGTCAGCAACCTGTGGGTTTCGGATCCGGCACAGATCCGAGCCGGCCACTTACAAAGCTAAAGATCTGAGCTCCAAGCTCCTCCCCCTTACCCATACTACACTGCAACCTCCTTCCAATCCTCAGAATGGAGTTTGCCACCCACTGCAAGACGCACAATGACCCAAGATATAAAAATCTGACCAGCAAGGGGAAGGAGGGAGGGGAAGGTTACTGACATATGAAGTCTAACTACTCAGATGGAATGTTATGCTGCGTACATAACTTCTTTATCTGATGTAGTTAACTTCATTTAATCATCAACCTGTGGGACAGAGTGACCAGTGACCAATAATCTTGGGAGACCCTTAAGGAAGGATACTCTGGAGCACTGCAGACCCAAAAGAGGCCCCTCCTCCAGATACCATATCAAGCTTATAATAAGTAATAAAAAAAGTGTGAGAGGAAGCCCAGGTAGCCGCTGAATAAATGTCATCCAAGGAAACTAGACCAGAATGCAGCAGAAGTAGCCACAGAACGAGTGGAATGATCATGAACCCCTTCCGATTCTGGTAATCCATGTTCTTTGTATGCCTGTAAAATACAAAGCGAGATCCATCTAGCAAGGGTCACCTTTGAAACTGGTTTCCCTTAAAAGAGTTTAGCAAAGGAAATAAAAAGCTGATCAGACTTACGGAAGGGTTTAGACCTTTGTATGTAAAAGCGTAACTGTCTGTGAACGTCCAGTAAATTAAGTTTGTATTCCTCTTTATTTTGAAAATTAGGGAAAAATACAGGTAGATTAATAGACTGATTAATGTTGGACTCCAAAGCAACTTTAGGAAGGAAAGAAGGATTAGTCCTGAGAGACACCCTTATCCTTATGAAAAACTAGGTACAGGGGGTTTCATACATAAGGCTGAAGCTCAGACACTCGTCTGGCTGAAGTGATAGCTACCAGGAAAGCCGTCTTCCACAAAAAACATTTCAAATCAACTGAAGCTGCAGGTTCGAAAGGAGGTGCAACTAAGGCCTGAAGAACCAAGGTCAAATCCTACAGAGAAGAATGTATAATACGAGGTCTGAGTAAAAAAGTACCTTTGATAAAGGTCTTACAAATTCTGGCAGTCACTAGAGAACCTGAATTCTCTCCTACAGGAAAGTGGGATATAGCTGCCAGCTGGACTTTCACTGTGGAAGAGCTGGCCTTTGTTGGAAGATTTGAGACGAAGTCTAACACCGCTGGAACAGGAGCGGTAAAAAGATCCAAATTTCTCTGAGAAACCCAAATGGAAAAATGCTTCCATTTACTACGGTACACCTTCCTAGTAGAGGACTTGTGCCGCTACCAGAATGGACTTAACGGGGGGAGAGAGACCGGGAGTCCTAGCAATTAGTGGAACTGGAGCAACCAAGCAGTAAGCTTGAGGCTGTCCAGATTCGGTGGAAGAATTCCAGAGGGATGACGAATAAGATCTAGAATGAGATCCACTAAATGAGACTGTAAGCAAGGATACCAGATCTGATGAGGCCAGAATGGAGCTAGGAGGATAACCCTGCTCCCCAACCGCCAAGCTTTCTGTAAGAACTTTGTCTTGAGAGGAAATGGGGGTAAGAATAAAGAAGACCAGGTGGCCAAGCATGGACAAGAGCGTATCTGGGGTCTTCCCCCTTCGGGGGGATCACAGCAAAAAACTCGCTGCACTTCGCGTTGGATGGCGATGCGAAGAGATCGCAGCAAGGCTGACTCCACTTGAGGAAGATCTGTTCCACTACATAAGGGTTCAGTGACCACTCCTAAGGCAACAGGATAGTCCTGCTCAGTCTGCCAAAATGCTGGACCGACCAGGAATGTGCATTGCTAACAGAAAAGGGTTGGTGGAAATCACCCATTCCCACACTCACATGGCCTCTAGACAAAGTAGATAGGACCTGGTTCCCCCCTGTTTGTTAATATACCAGACCGCTGACATATTGTCTGAATTTTAATAGTTCCCAGAGGAAGAGAAGCATGAAGGACCTGCAACGCTAAAAGGACTGCTAACATCTCTAGAACATTGACATGCAGAATGGTCTTGTTTGGGGTCCAAGTGCCTTGGAGAGTCCTGCCCGAGCAATGCTCCCCCACCCTAAGCGGGAGGCATCCGTGGTCACCGTGGCTTGGGGCAGAGACATAAAGGGGCGTCCTTCTCACATATCCTGGAATTGAAGCCACCACATGAGAGAAGCTCTGCACACTTTGCTTAGAGGGATCGGAAAGTCTAGGAGCTGATAGAAACCACTGAACTTGTAACGTCTACTGTAACACTGTCATATGTAGACATGCACAAGGAACCAGATTTATAGCTGCTGCCATGGATCCTAGGGCTCTCAGGACTAACTCTGCTGGGGCTGAAGGAGTCTGAAGAAGTGCCAAGACATGAAGGGTCAGACTCCTAAGTCTGTCTGGGGTCAAAAATATCCTGGCCTGAAGAGAATCTAGTCTCGCCCCTATGAAGTCCAGAATCTGAACAGGCTGAAGAGAGGACTTCTTGAGGTTTATTGCGAAAACCAGCAGATTCGACAATGAAGAAAGGAATTTCTGGCTCGCACAAGTTGATGCCTGGTGTGGGCGGTGAGGAGCCAGTCATCCAGGTACGGAAAGACCTGAATGCCCTGAAGCCTCAGGTGGGCCGCTACAACTCCCATGACCTTGGTAAACACCCTGGGGGCTATGGTGAGACCAAAGGACAGGACCCAGAACTGGTAGGAACTGGCTCCTAGCCGAAAGCGGAGGAACCTCCTGGATTGCCTGTCCATTAGGATATGGTGGTACGCATCCTGGAGGTCTACCGAGCACATCCAGTTTTCTGCCTGCAGGAATGGCAGGATGGACCGTAACATGACCACCCAGAACTTCTCTTTGGCAATAGACAGGTCGAGAATCGGCCTCAAGTCCCCCGTCTTTTTTGGCACCAAAAAGAATCTGGAATAGATGCCTGATCCAGATTGGTCTGGGGGCACCGGCTAGATTGCTCTTTTGCCTAGCAGCTTTACTATTTCCAAAGCTGCCACCTCCCTTTGAGCGGGTGGGACATCCGGGAGGTATCTTGTGGGTAGGGTACTGTTTGTGAAGGGAATGGAATAACCTCTGGATATTATTTGAAGCACCCAACGATCTGAAGTTATGGACTCCCATTGAATTAGATGTCTCAAAAAACGCCCCCCCCAACTGCCTCCAGAGTGAAGCAGTCAGGCAACCCCTCAGGGATGTTGAATGGGTCAATCCGAAAAGGGTTCCAATAACCCAAAGTTCTTCAGTCCCCCTTCTGCCTCTGGGCCGGCGTCCACCTTGTCCCCCTCTGTCTCTATGGGACGAGTCCGGAGCATGCTGGGAATGTTGAGCTTTCCAGATCCACAACTTCTGCCCTCGCTGGTTCCTGGAGAAGGACCTTTGAGGGTTGGAGAAGCGGATCCAGACGGCTAACAGCGTTTTCCCGTCCTTCTCACTCTGGACTAGCGTGTCAGGCATGGTCTTCCCAAATATGGTCGAACCATCAAAAGGGACATTCGCGAAGGATGCCTTGAAGGGTTCCAAAAAAATGCAAAGTCAGAGCCAGGCATGATGTCTCATGGCAAAACCAGACCCAGCCACCCTAGCAGCTCCCCTCAGTGGCATGATAGAGTAAATGCATGGACGTATTTGAAACAGACTTAAGAGTGGCCATCTGAGTAGAGAATGACAGTTTATCCTCGGCCGAAATGGACTCCGAGGGTGACTCCATGTACTCTTTCACAAGATCGTGCTGAAGTCTTAACGCATGGGCCAAGTAGTTCAGCTCCCTTATAGCAAAGGTAGCTGAAGCAAATGTCCAGTTTCCAAGACGATCCATCACCTGCAACTCCTTGCCCGGAGGATGGACGAAGGAACTCTCCTGGGCCAGTTCCTTTTTAGTGGCCGCCACTGCAATGGCATCAACTGGGGAAACCTTGCTCCATGTGGGCATATCAGCAGGAGGGCTCAATACTTTATCTGGCCATTTGGGTATTGGCTCTACAGTGTCAGGTTCCTTCCAAGCTCTGGTGGCGATGAGGGCCACCAGAGGATCAGCAGGGGGGGGGACACCCAAGAGGTAGATGGGCCTGTGTCAAACGCCTCCAGAAATACTGCCTCATCTAAGGAAGGCTTTTGGGCGGACCAACACCCCCCCCCCCCGGCAAAGAATTTCCATTATGTCTCCAAAGGAGACATCTTCAGGGGGCAATTTGGGGGAGCCTTCCACTTCCAAGTCAGTATCCTCTGTGAAGGACTTGGGGGAGTCCATGTGCCTCCTCTTGCACTGGCATTGGCGAGGGACCTCCTCGGGGGGGGGCTCTACAGGGAGGGCTCACAGTCCCATATTCCTCAAGGGGGGAACCATCTGGGGTACATCAGACACAGACTGTCCCTGGGAGGACTGGACGATAGAAGACAAAACTCAACTGCGAGAGACCAGGGGCGGACTCTGAGGAAAGAGTGAGGGGTCTCGATCCTCCTGAGAGTACCTTCTCCACCACGTCGAAGGCCAAAGGGGAACCGGCTTCCCTGAAACTGGTGGGGTGGGTAGCTGTGCCCCTTGATCAGACATGGGGATTGGGGCCGAGCTCGGAACAGTAGGACGCAGAGGGATGGTATGCGCAGACCACAATGGAGCCAACGACACTCTTCGCCTTGGATCCAACGCCCAGATCTCGGCTCAGAGAGCTCGGATCCAACAGACTCTAGGGCATGGCCGGCATCAAGGTTGGAGGATCCATCGGCGCCGACCCCCTGACTCTGGGGCTCCTCCAATCCAGGGACTCTGAAACCCGCGGGTGGATGAGAGAACGAGCTATACGGGCAAACATTGGAGCCAAACTCCCTGCTCTGCCGGGAGAGGGAGCCAGCAACACTCCCACCTGCAATCGAGTCTGCAAGAACCTTATCATCCGGTCCATGTCAGCTTCAGAGAGACTCCTTGTGGATATGGAGGATGCCACAGACACCAGCCAGGAGGGGCTGATGGGAGGGCGACCATGAAGCAGGCTGAGCCTCCTCCTCCAGCTCCAGGGAGAAACTTGGAGAAAGGAGATGATGGGAAGACTGCCTAGTAACGGTCTCTGGTATGGAAACTACCTTAGCAGGGGAGGGGCTGATGAATTAAGAATCCATTTGCATCTTGCGACCTTTCTCCCTGTCTCTGTCTCTCTTCTTTTCTCTCTATCCTTCTCTCTCTGCCCTGGCCTTTTCTCTCTATCCTTCTCTCTCTGCCCTGGCCACTGTGTCACCCTGTTTAGAAGTGGGAGTGGGAGTCCCAGTCAGGGGAAGAGATCCGGAAGGCTGAACAGCCACAGCCGTGGCCAAAGAACATGAAGCAGAAGTAGTCGCTGGTTCTGCTGGAAGGAGACCAGCCAGAATCAGCTTGGTCCTGCGACCCCTGCAGGGCCCGGGGGTTGAAGGCTACACAAATCTTGCAGCCCGAAGTAAGGTGAGGGACGCCTAAACAAACCAAGCATAGAGTGTGACCATCGGCCAGCGACAGCTTATGGCCACACACTGTGCATTTAGAAAAAGTCATTTTTTTTGCAGTTCTGACATAGCTGCTACACTAAACCAGGCTAACTAGCCAAACTAACACACACACACTAAGGGCGGGAAGGGGAGGGCCTACGCTGGGGGAAAGTTTATAACTTGAACACTTTCTAACTACCTTTTTTTGTATGGAAAAACACGGGTTAAAAAGGGAAATAACTAACTACACACACAGTAACACCACGCACAACTAAAGCTGGGAGAAAAAACTCAAACCCACTTTACCTGCCTGGAGCTCAAAGATCCGTCTTGGCAAAGCTGCGGCAAACGAGATCTGAGGATTGGAAGGAGGTTGCAGTGTAGTATGGCTAAGGGGGAGGAGCTTGGAACTCTGATCTTTAGCTTGGTAAGCTGCCAGATCCAAAACCCACAGATTGATGATCAAATAAAGTTGACTACTTCAGATATATGTGTTTACACATTACTAATAAATAATAGGTTGCTGCCACTGTCTGCTGGTCGAAATTTGAGTTTTGTGCTGATGATTTTGGGACCTTGCAGTTGCCATACATGCAGAGAACTATCTGTACTTAAAACTGTACAGCTCAGACTAGTTGAAAGCAGAACTGCAAGTGCTGAAAACTTTCTCAGATGATACAAGAATGCCATTTGGTCTTGATAAATGTGCGAAAGCAGCATTTAAAGCAGGAAAGCTACAGCAAAAAAAAAAAATCGAAGTGGGACCGGAACGGAATATAAAGGAACTTGAGCAGAAAGGAATGTGCAAATATTTGGGAACTGATAAAGGATCAGCAATAAAATGAACAAATGTGAAAAAAGCTCAGTAAGGACTTCAGAAGACAAACTAATACTGAAACCAGTTCTGATATCAATGGACAAAAGTTCAAGCTATAAACATGTTTTAGCTTACAGTTTTGGTGTGTGACTGGCCCCAAACGATATTGGTTCAGTTGGACATAAAGAAAAATGCTTCACGCTTGTCACATAAAAATCAGTGTATGCAGAGATTACATATCCCTCATTCTGAAGGAGGTATGGACCTCCTTTCAATTATGTGTACAGATCCGCAATTGTGGGACTGCATACATATATGCGCAGCTCATCAGATCCAAACACTGAATGTTTTAAAACATGAGAAGTTGCCTAAAAATGACTTTCCTGCCAAATATAGCAGAAGTATATTGGTGTTAAGCAGAAACTGAAATCAAACCAGAAGTAGACAAATCTGGTAGCAATTGTATGTGTAAAGAAAAATAAAGGATATATAACACACGGAGAAGGATCAGATGAAGGCAAGATATGTGGAAAAGGTGGCATAAAATTTGTAGCAAGTACCGAAAACTCCTGGAACAACCTCATGCCAATCAGGATTTGACACAGGAATGGTTAAGGAGAGGTGAATTTAAACCAAAAGAAGAATGGTTAACACTGGTGGTCCAGGATAATGGACTACATACAAGCTGGTTTACAAAGTCCATTGAACATACAAGACAAACAGACAAATACAGGTTCTTGTAAAAACTGAAATGGAAACAGTCCCACACATCTTGTTGCTGGGTGTGATACACTAATGGCAGAGAGCCTGTACACTGAAAGGCATAATAATGTAACAAGACTGTTGCAATGGGGATTATGCAAACATTACATTACTGAAGTAACCGAGACTCATCAGAAACATAAGCTTCATAGCATCAGAGAATGATGAAGTTTGCATCACACAGAATTACCCATTACCAACAGTTTAGAAAACAGATGCGAGAAAACCAGACACAGCAGTCCACTGAAAGAAAACAAAAGCAGCACTGTTCATTGAAATTGCGACAACAGTGATTACAGTGTCTTAGGTACAGAAATACAAAAGTCATAAAATACCAGGATTTGCAGGCAGAAATGAGAGCAATGTAGAAGAAAGATACCCAGTGTCAATCTGCAACTCCATATGAACTGCAGGAAGAGTCAGTTCTGGGCACATTGCAGATGCTTCGAAGAGCACCATTGGCCAACACCAAAAACCGAAACACTACTAATTTCATGAACTTTAATCATATCCTAACTTAGGAATGGGTCCATTTCTGTCATGGTATTGGAAACCCAAATAACTTTAAACTGTGGAAAAAAAACAATACTAATACAAAGTATGATCTATTTTGCTGGTCTGATCTATTAATTTAAACTAAATGCAATTTCGATTTCTTAAAAATAAATGTAACACTTCACTTCTACATTCTGTGTACATATACGATACATGGAGTATGTCTTCAGTAGTGTTACTCTTTTTTTCTCATATTTTTTTATTGATTTTCAAGAGTATAATTACAATTTTTAACAAGAAAAAACAACATAATATCAAAATTTTACAAAAACTATATACAAAGTCCAAAACAGATATCAAATCTTCAATAACATTACATTTTGTCTAATAGTTTTTTAAGCTTTATCCAGGCAATTTGTTTATGAGTCATGTTTGAGGAGTGTAACATAGCTGTTTGTAATTCCCTACTACAAATAATCTTAGTAAAAGGTATAAATTCCTTAAATGAGAGGTTATTTTTACATTTCCAATTTCTAGTAATAGTTTTTCTTGATATAGCAAGTAGAGTCCAAAGGAGGTTCATTTGATTCAGTGAAACATACCTTGGCATTGGTGCAATAAAAAGTATCATAGAATCAGCGATCTCGCATCTGTCCGACCACAAAGCTTTAATAAAATTTTTAAACTCCATCCAAAATGTGGTTATTGTTCTGCATTCTAAAAACATATGTGCCCAGTCGGTATCTATTAGCTCCTCGCATCTCCAACATATATTAAAATCTTTCTTGCTTATTCTAGAGGCTTTTTTGGTGTAATAAAACTTCTATGAATGAATTTCCATGTAAAAATGTTCCAATATGTGGTAGAAGAGGTATGGTAAACAGATCTGAGAATTAAAGTTTTATCATTTATATGTATTTGGGAGTTGCTGAAATTTTTGATATATTTCCATAAATTGTCATCTAATATTATTAGATTTGATCTAAGAATGTTGTAAAATCTTGACGATGAGATACCATTATTATAGCCTATATTGGTGAAGTCAAAGAGAATGGATAATTTTTTGGAAAGGTCTGTTATAGCAGGAAAATGATGTCTTTTAAATTCCGTTAAAATAAATTCTCTGAAAATTTGAATATTTAACCAGTTATTTTGGTAGATATTATACCTGGCTAAAAGGTTGGTAGTATCATGACTATTATTAGTTCCTAAAAACTGATGCCAGAATAATAACCCATTTTCTTCCATAGTTTTTATTTTCATCATGTTAAAGGAATCAAAGCATCCCTTGGTTAAGATTATTGGAAACATTAGAATGGACAAATTGTTGTTCAAAAGATTCTTATTCATTACTTTTTTAAAATTTTGCAAGATATATTTAATTATAGGAATAAGATGTGATTTTTCCTGCTCATTGTTGAAGAATTCTTTAATAACTATAAATAGCTTAATATTTTCAGAACAATATATGTTTTTGAAAAACTTGTCAAAATTACTTAATAGTATTGTTTTGTGTATTTTTTTTCCAATTGGAATGGTATTTTGGACTTAACCACATACTTGTTATATTAAGAATAATGGCATCAGCATAAAGCTCAAAATTTGGAAAAGCAATCCCTCCTTCAATCCAGTTTTTATAGTTCCAATCATATTTAATCCTTGGTTTTTGAGGATATCATAGAAATTTAATTAATACAGTGTTTATGTGCTTAAGTTGTTTTCTAGAAGGAGGAGCCAATAATGTTTGAAGATAAAAAAGAATTTTTGGTAATAGAATCATTTTTATCAGAGATAATCTTTCTTCTATATTAAAGAACATTTTCTTCCATCTATTAATGTATTCTGTGATTTTATTTAATAAAATTTTATAATTTATATTTATAGTGTCCTTCCATTTAGACAGAATATGAACCCCTAGATAATTCAATTTATCACTGGTCCAGTTAAAGTTATTGTAATTAGATAGAGTTATTCAATTTTTTATTGATGAGAATAGTTTCCGTTTTGTTTTGGTTAAATCTAAGGTTTGATATTTCCTCAAAGAGTTTTAATGATCTGATAATGTGATCAATAGATGAATCAATATTTCCAATAGTTAATAAGATATCATCTGCAGAGAGTAAAATTTTAGAATAGTTCTCATTAACATCAAAACTTATGTTTATATTGTTTCTTATAAAATTAGCAAATGGTTCTATTGCTAATGCAAATAGTAGTGGGGATAAAGGACAACCTTGTCTAGTGCCTTTTAGAATTTGAAGTGGGCCAGATAAAAAAGCGCCGATTTTAATATACGCTATAGAACCTTCATATATTTTTTAACAAGTTTAAGATTTCTGAGGAGAAATTATATTCTTTTAATACCATAAATAAGTATGCCCAGTTAATAGAATCAAATGCTTTATCTAGATCTAGACTGAAGAGTAATAATTCTTTTTTTTATTATTTGCAAAATCTATTAAAGTTAAAAGTATAATAGTATTATCCTGAACTTTTCTGTTCAGTATAAAACCTGTTTGATCATTGTTTATTAAAGTCGGCATCATTTGATTTAATCTGTTTGCTAAAATAGACGTAAATATTTTATAATCTATATTTAATAGGGAAATAGGACGATATGATGAAACAAATTTGGAGTCCTTATCTTGCTTTAGAATGGGAGAAATTAGTGAATATTTCCAAGAAGGACAAAGTTTGTCACTTATTCAAACTTCCTCAAGTGCTTTCATTAATATCTTCAAAGCGGAATCTGGGAAAATTTTATATAATTCACCTATTATGCCATTAAGACCAGGAGTTTTATTATTTTTAAGATTTTGTATTCTTTCTTTAACTTCTATTAATGATATTGATTTAAGTAATCTATTATTTTGTTCTTTAGAAAGTTTATTATTTATATTGTTTTTTAGAAATTCTATTTTTGAACTATTATTAGTAAAGTTTGTTTGCTTTATTCATTGTTTCATGATATGAACGAAAAATCTCTAAAATATCTTTTAGATCTGAAGAAGGTTTTGAATTGTGTTTAGATGTGTCTAATATTTCAATTATGGGTTTACTCTTGTGAAAACTTTTCGTTTTGGCTGCTAATCTATGCATATGTTTTGGATTAGATGAATAAGATTGTAATTTTAACCTCTCTAAATTAATCGTTACTTTATGACTAAGAATTTCTAAATATTCGAGATTTAGTTGTTTTAATTCCAGATTCGAGCCCAATTATTTGGGGTGTAAGTTCTTTTTTAAACTGTCAATTTTCAATTGTAGATTTAATAATTCTTTGTCCAATTCTTTCCTTTTATGTAAATACCAAGTTTTTATTTTCCCATATATATAAGATTTTAAAGAGTCCCAAATAAACACTTTATTTGTGTTATTATTATTAAGTTCAATATAATAGTTTACTTCCTTTATAAACCATTCTTTGAATCCTTTTATCTTAATAATATAGGCTGGTAGTCTCTGCCAATGAATAAGATCGTTTGGTTTAATTTTAATTTTAAATAGTATCGCACTGTGGTCTGACAGAGGGCATGATGTAATCACTACATCTAGAGTCTTAGATAATAGGCTGACAGATATAAACACTTTATCAATAGTAGTCTGTGTACCATATCTATAAGAAAAGTGAGTAAAATTGAGAGACCTCTGCTCTTTGATCATGTGTACGTCTTTTAGGTTATATAATGAGACAAAATTTATCAATTTTTTGGCTGATGCAGGTAAATATTGCTGACATTAGTGGTATCTTTAGATGACAGAATACAATTAAAATCACCTGCCAAAATGATATCGCCTTTAGAATTTGCTGTTATTATTTCCAAATATTTGTTTGCAGATTTAGCACCAATACCAGGTAGCCAGTACATATTTGCTAAAGTAAAATATTTCTTATTCAATTCCAATACTACTAAACACAACATACCATTTTTATCAGAGAAACTGTTAATTATTTTAGGTTTTGGTAATGTATTTTTCCACAAAATCATGGTTCCTCTTCTCTTTGTTTGGAAATGAGATTCAGCTAGAATACTATAACATTTAAAAGCCATTTTTTCTAGAAATTTCTGAATAATGTGCGTTTCTTGCAAAACCATGTCAGCTTTATTAGATGCTAGGTATTTGAGTAACCTTCCTCTTTTAGTAGGGTTATTACGACCATTTGCATTCAGAAACAGACATTTAAACCCAGACGTTGATTACTTTAAGCTTTTGATGGATAAATATTATTCTGGACTTAATTAACAAGTAATGTTCAGAGAAGATGAAATATAACTATATACAAAACTAATCATGGAACATCTAGTTCCTGGATTGATGAAGTCATCAATACCACCCTCTATCATCCTTAGTGCTCAAGACTATCGTTCTCTAATGCTACTATCTAATATTTTATTGAATCAACAAACTACAACTTATTAATTCTCCAGGATGAATAGGTATTACTATGCAGGAGATATTGTGGAAAAACATCAATTACCATGAATAATGTAATTTTCAAAATTTTTAAGAACAGTGTCTTTAAACTTGTATCATGGCATAGTATATCATATTCATTTATGTCTATTCTATACTAATACAGATCTTAATCTAGTATACTACATTAGATCAAAACCTACTTATCTAGGAATTCAGTAAAGAAGTTTATGTATAAAAATAAGAACATTTATCATGTAACAAAACATTCCTGTATGAGCTTGTCTGTGAAATCACAATAGTGTTAATATTTACTATAGAATCAGCATATTAATATATAGCCTATAGGCTTATTTTCCTTTTATACAAGATATAAAATCACCAGTTTTTCCTTCCCCTAAAAAAACATATCTGATTAACCTTAAATAATTTCTTAAGGTAGTAAAGATATTTAAAATAAAGATGTACTAATGAGAATTTTTTTACTTGAGAAGATATTTTAGTTGCACAAATATCTATGCAGGTATATAGATCTGTGTAATCATCAAAAACATTAGCTTTTCTTTCCAAAGATGTGAGTCTAAAGAAACTATGTAGTGTAGCTTGATTTCGATAAAAATATCATATAATGAAGTCACAGCTTTTAACCTTCAAGGACACTTCAGTTTTAGATGTTATAGTAATAATGTGTTCCCTTAAGTTGTCCTTTTTAACAAAATACATTAACACATTTTACCAATATTTTTTCAGTTAGAGTGGCAGTGGTTAACATGCAATATATCTTTTGCTAGAAAATGTAGTCTACAGACAGTAAAACATTCAATATTTTATGAATATTAGTGAAAATGCCAGATTGTAGTATGCACTTATGTAGCTGGAGGTGGATTAAGTAGATCACAATTTCACCATTCACTATAAAGCCAACATAATGTAAATTATTAATTAGAAAAGCAGTTAAAAAGTAAAGGCTACCTTTGGAAATAACTGTCCTCATGTCCTGATGAAAGTAGTAACTATAAGTCAAGAGTAACCCTCCCCACTTTGCACTGCCCCCCCAACAGTCTTCTACTACTATCACGGACTAGTGAGGCAAAAGCATCACTTCAGTAACCACTAAGATCATTCTCTAAGCAGAACTGTCTCCTTTTCTTTGGAACCGAAATTTTTCCTGCCACAATATATTATTTCACCCTTTTATAACAGAATTATTATTTATTGTAATGGTCTGTCTGCAGATTTGGCTTCCCCAATCCAGCAGTATTGCCATCAACCAACAACTCATATAATCAATAAGACTGGGGATGAAGATATCAAGATGAAAGCACAGAAAATACATAGCTGCCCCAAAATCTACTTTAAAAATAATAAGAACACATTAACCCCCAATAGATAATGTATTTTAGTGACTTTATAACCATTGCATATGCCGCTTTCTGCTCTGCTAACCAAAAAGGATCAGATTACCTTGTCTATGTTTTCACTGTATCTGTTAGCTACAGCTGCCAACTAATGATCAAGTGTAAACTACTTTGTAAAACATGTCATCAGAAAACTTATTATGAAGGGAACAACATAGGCATCAACATTGGTTTAGTAAAAAGGACCTTTATATATGTCTATGTTTTTTATATATTTTTCTTTGTTGCTCTTGGTATGTGATAAAGCATTCAGTTGTTCCGTTTTCTTTTTCCTTTTTTTTCATGTGAAGATTTCTGGTAACATGAATACTTAACCAAAGTTCATATGACAAAAGAGACCGAGAGAGTACATGCATAAGTCTCTTGTATTACAAAGAAGATCTGACTAAGAAGTCTCGAGGCAACAGTGTTCTTTTTCCTTTTTTTTTCCCCCTTCCTTCTTTAACATTTGAATTTTGGCTGTTAAAAGCTCGCACTAGGGAATCTGCAGCAAGCTATGATAACTGTTCACGAGATACTCGTGATGTGCATTTTGTGAGAGAAAAGAAAAACAGAATATGTTACTCAAAAAGCATGTATATGAAGTACAAAAAAAAAAAAAATAAAAAAAAACTTTGCCCCATTTTATATAAATATAAAATTCTCTGTAACTATCAATTTTACTGGCCAATGTATCTGATATCAAGCATACAAATCCTCCTGTCCCTGCAACACACACTCCACCAGCTTTCTTCAGAAAATACATCTCCTTTTCCCTCTCCGTCAGCAGATGGACCCACAAACCTCTCCGTCAGCAGATGGACCCACAAACCACATTTAGTAAAGACACAAACCTCTCAAGTATATGAGAATGCATTTTTACATGTCATGACGGATTCTTAGAAAGAAAACAATCTTCTCTTATTATGATAAAGAACAATTTCCAATACCTTTTAAACTATTTAGTACAAGTCACATTAAGTTATATCCGTTAGCTCTAAAAGGACCCAAGCATAACATGACATTTAACAGGAGAGAAAGCTTGCTGATGCAAAAAGGGGCTACACTTTCATTTAATTGCACTGAGATGGGGAGCCTTCATTTCACTTATCGGAGTGATCTATATCATCATAATCTAATACACATACAGTATCCGGTATTAACGGGGTTCTTGTTTTAACCAATATTTCTATGGTATTGCTACATTGCCCCTATGTAGTTGTCAACTAATAATACACTCTGTCAAGGGAAGATTTACAATTTTAACATCTATGTTTAACATTCTAGCATATTTGTATTAAAGGCTTTTAAACAGCAAATAAATTTAAAAATAAATATTAAATGATTTTTACCTTAACATGTATGTTTTTCCCCAATGTAGGTGATTTGTAGCATGAAAATTTTGGGATTTGAAGGGATTGTGGAAGAGCTTCATTTGTATTATTTACCCTTAAGCTTCTTGCTTGTTTTATCAATCGATAACATTTTTCCATTTGTTGCCTGCCTTTTTAAACTAGGTAATAAGATGTCCATATCTTCAGTGTTTTCCAAAATCTTATTCTTTTTCACATATTCAGAGGCGTCAAGATTATTAAATATTTTTATTCCTTCAGATAGATGTATTTTAATTCTGTCAGGAAAAAATATTTGTGCTTTAATTTCAGCTTTCTTCAGATTTTTAATGAGAGGAATGCAGGCTTTTCTTTTAGTTATTATAGTAGAGGTATAGTCATTGTCAAATCTTATGTTTCGACCATTAATTTGTATCGGATTACCTGCCCACGCTGTTCTCAGGATTAAGTCCTTGTCTTGAGATGATAAAAATTTTACAACAATGGATCTTGAAGCATTTGGATTTTTTGACACAGACATATTTGACAATGAACTGTGAGCTCTCTCTATCCCAAAAGAGAGAGATTCAGGTAGGTTTAGTGTCTTAGGCAACCAGTCATTCAAGAACTGTATTGTGTTATTTCCTTCCATTTTTTCAGGTATGCCATATATTCTAATATTATTTCTTCGTGACTTTGATTCTAGGTCCACCACTTGATCTGAAAGTGTGGCGTTCTGCTTTAGTAAGAAGTCAATCTGGCTATCATTTTCATGCTGTCTTCCGTCTATTTCATTACGAGATTCTTCAATTTCTGTTATCTGGTCTGTGTGTCTTGTAATTATCTCCTTGAATTCTTCAATCTGCTTTCTATTTTCTTTCTTCATGTTTTCCATGATTTTTTCTAAATTGTCAATTGTCCATTTTCATGGAAAGATCTTGAATACTGGATATTATTGTTTGTAATTCTTTCTTCACGAAAGTTTCCTGGAGAGAGGCTTTGAATGACTCATGGCTGAGAGAGTCTGTTATATTCAGCTTCTGACAGGATGTAATTCACTTTCTATTCACCAAAATTGAAATATTTGTATAAAAAATAATCCACTGTATCTAAATATGTAGGTGAAAGAAAACTTAGATGTTTTTAAAATAATATTAAGAAAATTTTCTGTCAGAGAAATTTCTGTTAAGCAGAGCATCAAAAAAGTGCTGTTATCTCTCTGACATCTTGGCCATGCCCCTCAGTAGTGTTACTCTTTCATTACTGTAAAATGCAAAACAGTGAAGTTCCTGATGAGATTGCACTAGGAACAAAAAGCTACTAACCACTGCAAACCTCAAGAGGGTTTTTTTGCTTTTTGTTTAAAAAGCAATTATGACTAATAATGGTGACTACTGCTGGTGTGTTTCAAAAATCAAACCATATGCCAACAGTTATCAATGGCATATCAGCTTTCAGGACTAAAATGTAAATGAATTTCAGAGCCTTCAGTCGCTCAGTTACTGTGTTGATGTAAAAAAAATACAAAATGTTACTGAATTTTTTTTATTAACATCATAAGGCAAGAATAAGAAAACAAATGAACTTGCACTACAACAATTTAACAAAGCAACTACTTACACGAGTAAGACTTGCAACCCTTTGTATAAAAGGAACACTAATGAGATAAATACTGAAATAGACTTTACTACCTATCTTCTGTCCAATATCCCATTTCAATACATTTCCTTAAACTCCTAACCTAACATTCTTTTGAATGTCATAGGTTAGCCATTGTTTTGGAAATTATGTTTCACAAATTTGGAACTCTGTAGTTTTATCTGAAACGAGGGATATTTTTTTCACAATGGCCAGCCTATGACATTCAAAAGAATGTTAGGTTAGGGGGTCAAGGAAATTTATTGAAATGGGCTATTTAGACAGAAAGTAGGCAGCAAAGTTTATTTCAGTAATTATCTCATTAGTGTTCCTTTTATACAAAGAGTTGCAACTCTTAAGTAGTTGCTTTGTTAAATTGTTGTAGTGCAAGTTCATTTGTTTTCTTATTCTTGCCTTATGTTAAAAAAATTAGTAAAATTTTGTATTTTTTTACACAAACAGTAACTGAGCAACTGAAGCCTCTGAAATTTATTTACATTTTGGTCCCGAAAGCTGATATGCCATCGATAACTGTTGGCATGTGGTTTGATTTTTGAAACACACCAGTAGTCACCATTATTAGTCATAATTGCTTTTCAAACAAAAGGCAAAAAAAACTCTTAAGGTTTGCAGGGATTAGTAGCTTTTTGTTCCTAGTGGAATCTCATCAGGAACTTCACTGTTTTGCATTTTACAGTAATGAAGGGTAACACTACTGAAGACATCCTCCATGCCTCGTATACGTACACAGAATGTGTTGCTTCACAGCAAGAGGTTCTCCCATTTGATTCTCGGCTGAATTGCCTTCTGTGTGGAGTCTGTATGTCCTCTCCACAGTCGAGTGGCGTTCGAAAGACATGGGTGAATGGGTGTGCCTTCACTGAAGGTTGGTTGTCAGGCTGGCACCTCTGCACCGTAAAAATCTACTGCCAATCATTAGTTCAGCTGTGGTGACCCCTAACCGGAAAAAGCCGAAAGAGGAAAAAAAACAAAAAAAAAAAAAACTTTTTTCACAATTTAGTTCAACTAAAGCCTGCATTTCATCCTGCAACACCTAGTTTTTAACAGTGTTTTAACTATGAGGAGTAGGCAACTAATAATGTTGGTGGCTGACACGCAATTCTACTTGATGCCAATAATACAGGCCTAACAGGATGGGACAAAGCTGATAAATCAAATCTCCAGTTCACTGAACGATTTTTTTCCTAATTTTTGGCAGTGCTATAGAAAGTGCTGGACATCTGTATGTAATGTCTTGCAACCAGAATGGGAAGATTTCTTCAGGTATTTAATGTAATCCGATAACTTCCTTAAATTTACTAGCCCAGGAATGCTGGATTAAAGTCTGAAATCTGAGAGATTCACAAGGCTACCATAGCTCTTGACTCATGACGGTCTCCTCTGCCTTAGTCTATGACCATTGGTCTCATATGAAGCCCAAAACTTCATCAATTTGTTTAAACAGGATATTTGGGATTCTTCTGATTGGGTTGATAAAGAAGAGTTGGTGGAATACTTTCATCTTTACAACTGAAATCCAAACCCATAAATTAAAATACAGCTTTGAACATTCCTTTTAGGGCCTTCTTAGTCTGCTCTAATATTTGGTAATACTTAGGAAGATAAAGGATTCCAAGTCCTGATGATGTGTTGCTCCTATTTTAAACTTGGGAAAATATCAGATGTCAAAGTTCATTGGATTAATGAGCATCAATGGCCACAAGGTGCTTTTCGAAGGTTAAGCTTGTAATCTGAAACTCTGCTTCAACTTCCAGCAGGAAAGGGAGTGAGATAAATAGACTTTCCATGTATCACTGAATAAAATCTTCAAATACAATGGCACTTTATCTCAATACCATAAATCTGACTACCCTAAGATGGGTGTGTTTGTGCATGCAGTGAAAGAGAGGCTTCAATGACAGGTTGAAAAGGTAGAGATATAGCAGGCATTCTTGTCTAGTGCACATTAACCCCTTTTACTGCTAGGCAATTTCGGAAGGTCTGTCCCCACAATATTGACCATTTTTGACTATTTTACTATGCATTTATAACAGTTATTTCCAAAATGGCCTCAACATTTATGACATTTTCAGGGAATGTTACTAGCAAAATCATCAAAAGCATTAGAATGGGTTCATACCCTCAAAGACAAAACAGCAGAAGCATCTTGAATTTCAAAGAGAAAATCAATTTGTGTCATTGTTGTGAATCAACATGCACTAAGTGCGAAAAGAGGATGCTTATACACATACTTTTTAATCTGAAATAACACCATTTTCTAGTAAATGTCTAAAGTAATAATTACATATTCATGTTTTAATATCTTTTATTTTTACTCGACAGGAAAAACGCATACTTAGTCTGGGCTCCCACCCTTAAAGACAAAAGATGAAGCTGCATCTTGAATTTTAATAAAAAATCACATTAGAATAGAATTTTCACCAACCAGAGAAGAAGTTGTAGACAATAATTAATACAGGGTTGAAGGAATTTATCTGGGAATGGAAGAGGGCAAGAATTAAATGGGACAAGTTGATCCAGCCAATAGAAAGTAGTTTTGTACCTACCATAAATGTAGATGTTCGAGTGTTGACACTGCTGCAGTCATCACACTTGGGTTATCTGCCGTCAGGCGGTCCCACAGTCGGCCTGAGTTCCAAAGTCTTGGTCCGGCGTCAGTTGCAGTCGCTTCTTCCCTGACGTCAGTGTGACAGGGGTATAAAAGGAGGCAGCCAACGCTATTTTCTTCAGTTTTTCTTGCCCCAGATGTCAGGTGCCCCCAAATAGGAAGGCAATACATAATCCTATGCAAACATACATAAGTAGAAAAACAATAGTAACAGCTGTATACAAATACACCATATAGAAATACATCAAACTGATTGTATGCAAATGGAGTTATAAATAAAACCCTGGTATGAAGAGGGGATGGTGGGAGGGTAACCTGGACTGCAGCAGTGTCAATACTCAAGCATCCACATTTATGGTAGGTACAAAACTGTACTATGTTCATCGTGTTACACTGCTGCAGTCATCACACTTGGGTTGAATCCCAAAGCTATGGCTGGTACTAAACCGGGTTAGGAGAAGCTAGTATGCCCTGTAGAACTGCAGTGGCAAAGCCAGCTCTGGTTTTTTGAGTATAATGGTAAGTGGTAGTGCTTGGTAAAGGTGTGCACTGAACTCCAAGTTGCAGCCTCCAAAATGTCCTTGGTTGGTACCCCTCTGAGAAAGGCTGCTGAGTTTGCTGTAGCCCTGGTGGAATGGGACCTAATGTTAACAAGTACAGGTTTCCCATGGTGAGTGTAGCAGTAGCAGATACAATGTGCTATCCATTTAGAAATGGTCTGTTTTGAAATAGCTTTTCCTTGTGAACCTGCAGCATAGGATACAAAGAGTTGGTCAGATTTTCTGAAAGTCTTTGTCTTATCCAAATAGAAATGTAACTGTCTATGAATGTCCAAAGAGTGAAGGAGCCTTTCTCCTTTATTCTGGGGGTCTGGATAAAAAGTGGGTAAATGAATGGTCTGATTCAGAGTCAAACTGGATACTACCTTTTGCATAAAGGAAGGGTTAGTTCGTAAGGAAACTCTGTCTTGATGAAAAATGATGAAGGGCTCCACTGCCATTAGGGCCTGTAGCTCTGAAACCCTTCGTGCTGAGGTAATCGTCAGCAGCAAGGCTGTTTTCCAGGACAAGTACTGTAGATCTGCTGAGAAGGCTGGTTCGAAAGGAGGCAGTGTTAGTTTTTCTAAAACAAAGTTGAGGCCCAAGCTGGAGTTGGAGGTCTTCTGGGCGGTCTTATATTCTTAGCCCCTCTGAGGTACTGCCTTAGTAAAGGATGTGAAAATATGGAAGGATCCGTATTGTAATGAGCTGAAATGGCTGAAGCATGGATCTTAATGGAAGAAAAGGAAAGGCCTTTGTGCAGCATCTCCGTTAAATATTGCAGTATCTGAGGAATATTTGGGATTACAGGATTTTGGCCTTTAGCCTGGTTCCAAGCGCAGAATCTTTTCCATTTGTCTGAGTAGGTTTTCCTGGTGCTGGGCCTTCTGGCCTCCAAAATGACATCCATGATATCCTTAGAGAGAAGTGTTGATTGATTATTTAAGTTATTTTCCATGTAGCCAAAGTCCTAAGCTGACCGTGAAGGATCTGAGTGTTTTGTTGAGTCAGCAGGTGTGGAAATTCAGAGGGCCTTGCGCCATGTTCCTTAATATTGGGTACCAGTGTTGGCGTGGCCAGTCTGGAGCAATTAGGATCATTTGTGGCCTCTCTGATCTGGCTTTCAATAACACCTTTGCTAGTAGAGGTAGTTGAGGGAAGGCATAAACTGTTAATGTTTTCCAACTGAATGATAGGGCGTCCACTTTCCAAGCTAGTGAGTGGTATGTCCTTGTGCAAAACTTTTGTAGTTGGTAGTTTTGGGGGGAGGCAAATAGATCTGTGTCTGGCCTTCCTCATTTTTGAGTTATCATTGTGAATACTTGTGGATCTAGTCTCCATTCGTGAGGATCCATGATATTTCTGCTTAGCTCATCTGCCAATGTGTTTTCCTTTCCTGGCAGGAATTGTGCTTGTAGCTGGACATGGCAAGTCAGTGCTGTGTTCCATAAGGACATTGCTTGTCTGCATAAGGGGTAGGAATGTGTTCCCCCTTGTTTATGTACCACATTACTGTGGTGTTGTCCGTCTATTAGTATTAGCAGTTGTCCTAGATGTAAGAGGTCCTTGAAAGCTGTCAGGGCATTTTGCACAACTAGCATTTCCTTTTGATTGATGTGCAGATGCATTTGATCTGCAGACCATGTATGTAGTGGCCTGCCACGTGTGCTCCCCAGGCGTAGTCCGATGAATCTGTTGTCATTGTCTGCTTTGCTGTGGGTAAGGCAAAAGGTTGACCCTTGTTGAGGTGACATGCTTGAGCCCACCATAGAAACTCCTTTCGAAGGCAGGGAATGAGTGGTATTATTGTTTTCAAGCTGTGGCTGTGTTGAGTCCATACGCTTTTCAGGTACCATTGTAATTTCCTCATATGTAGTTTGGCATATGGAATTAGTAGTATGCAGGATGCCATGAACCCCAGAGCCTGCAGGATTTTCCTTGCAGGGAGCTGGGTTAGTGTTACCATCATATTGAAATATTGAGTCAATTGTTGTTGCTTGTCTGGCGTGAGATAAGCCATCTGGGCCGTTGTATTTAAGCTGGCACCCAGGAATATTATCTCTTGTGAGGGCACTAGTTTTGATTTCTTTTCGTTTACTGTGTACCCCAGGCAACTTAGTATTTTTCTTACAAACGCCAGATGTTTTAAAAGAATGTCCTTGCTTTCTGCTTGAATAAGGCAGTCGTCCAGATATGGATATATTTGAATTCCTCTGTGTCTGCAGTATGCAATTACTGTTGCCAGGCATTTTGTGAATACTCTGGGCGCAGTAGAGAAGCCAAAGGGCAGTGCAGAGAATTGGTAATGTGCTGTGCCTGCAATAAATCGGAGGCATCTTCTGCAACTTTGTCTGATTGGGACATGCAGGTATGCCTCGAGGTCCAGCGTTACTAGCCAAGCTTTCTTGCCCAGCATGGGAAGAAGCTGCTGAAGAGTGAGCATCTTGAATTTGGGTACCTCCAGATATGAGTTTAGAATTGAGAGGTCTAAAATGGGTCTCCGGGCTTTGTCCTTTCGTGGAACCAGAAATAGTCTAGCAAAATCCTTGTCCTTGCTCCTGTGTAGGTACCTCTTGAATGGCTCTCATGTCCATGAGTGCTGCAATTTGTCTTTGTGCCTCTGCCCATTGATTTGGTGGCAGATTTGGCATTCCTCTCATCCTTGGTAAAGTGTGAAAGTGGAACCTGTAACCTTGAGTTACAATATTTAGAACCCATTTTTCTGTTGTAATGATGTGCCAGTTTTTTGAAAATAATGCTAGTTTTCCACCCAACGGTGATGCCAGAGCAGCTTTGCTTGGCAGATGGAGTGGAAAGTCATTGTGATTGTTTTCTGAAGGGTTGAGATCTGTCTTCTCCCCCTCTGAGTTGCAGCCGGCCATTGTCTATGCCTGTAGAAGCCTTGTGGCTGACCTCTGCCCCCAGGGCGTCTGTATTTACCTCTCTGTAGTCTGTCTGAAGCAGGAAATGACCAGTTTTTAGTTGGCCAATTCCTGCTGAAACGAGGGGGTTGTACTTGCAAAAAATCTTTGACTGTCTGCATAGATTTAGCCTTTTCCTCCATTTTCTTTAAAACTTCCTCTGCTTTAACTCCAAATAAAACATCCTTCTGTAAAGGAGCATCCAATAATTTACCTTTAACATGTTCTGGTAAAGTTTGCTTTTTTAACCAAGCATGTCTACGTATAACAGACCCTGTGACAGCTGCTCTACAAGAAGCTTCCAATGTATCAAATCCACATTGCAAAGTATGCTTTCCCACTTGTTCTGCTGCATGCAACAAATCCTGCATTTCCTTAAAATCAGGCTGTTCTGAATGAATGAGCATTTTCGGTTTTAATTGAGACATCAAATATTGCTGGTACTTCAAGCATGTGAAACTGACAATTTAAAGCCCTCATAGCTAAAGTGGCAGAAGTATACACTTTTTTCCCCCACCTGTCTAGTGCTCTTGAATCTCTTTCCGAAGGAACTGGATTTTTAGCAATAGAGGCCTTAACCCCTTTGGGGCCCTGGGAAATGGTTTCTGGGTCTGCAACAGGGCTTTTATATAAAAATTTATGTGAGTCAGGAACCCTGTAATACCTGCCTGGTTTAGCTGCTGCAGGAGGCAATGAATCTGTGTTAAGGCTAGATTCTGAATAAACATCATCCAAAATTTCCAAAACAGGAGGGATAGCAAGAGGTCTGTGCTGAGGTAGAAGGAACTCGCGGAGACTTTTCTTTGAATCTGAGTAATCTTGGCCTTCCCAGTGGAAATGTTCCCTCATGGTGTGCAAAGTTTCCCCAAAAGAGTAGTCTTCTGGTGGAGATGCTGAGGGTATAGACTCTTCAGCATCAGAATCTTCGTAAGGAGGAAAGGAATAATCCTGTTCCTCAGAGGAGGCTGAGGAAATGGACAATTGGTCTGAGGAGGGGTAGTCTTCCTCCTGTCTAGGCCTTTTGTCTGGAGGGGGATGGGAACCCCTGATAAGGGTTATTAAATCTTCAGCCATCTTAAGCATTTGTTTCTTAGGCATAGAGCCCTGTACACGAGTCTGTTGAACAGGCTTCCTTACCTTTAAAGGGGTCTTTAATTTAGCATAGAACTTAATGGTAAGTGCAGACGGTTTAAAAACGCCTTCAGAAACCGAAGGCCTGTCTATGACCTCAGATTCCCCCTCGGGACTGGCGTCCGCTGGGCCTAAAGGTACAGGATCCTGAGGCCCAGCAATCTCGGTCTGGGAGGCAGTCTGTAGTTCCAAATCTGTGGTCGTCAGGGGCTGCGTAGGCATCTCGCTGAAAACCGGAGAACCGGCGACTGGCCTAGCAGAGGCCTCTGTATCTGGTTTGGACCTCGACTGCCTGTCTTTATCTTTGCGTTTTTTGTGCATTTCGGTTGTCGGTTGCTCCGACGGCATGCTGTAATTAAACTTTCTACCAAAATAATGTCGGGCAAATTCTGCCCAATGCTTAATAGTACGTTTGTTAAACCTAGCACAAAACTGACAACCAGTGACGTCGTGGTCTGGGCCTAGGCAAGGAATACAATAAGAATGAAAAATCCTTATGAGGTATTTGCTTCCCACAAGAAATGCAATTATTATCTTTGTCTGACATCGGTCTGAGGCAAGAAAAGTTTCCCCAAAGGGGGTACTTGGCTTTAGAGAAGACTTCGGTCTGAAATTAGATTGGAAAATCTCAGGAGTTGGCCAACCGGCACTTGCGAACTGCTTCTGCTTCGGGCACCACATGGCAAGAAAGACTGAAGAAAATGGCGTCAGCTGCCTCTTTTATACCCCTGTTGCACTGACGTCAGGGAAGAAGCGACTGTAACCAATGCTGGACCAAGACTTTGGAACTCAGGCCGACTGCGGGACCGCCTGACGGCAGATAACCCAAGTGTGATGACTGCAGCAGTGTAACACGATGAACATCAAGGTGGTTTAGGTTTGCCTGATTTGAAGGGATATTTTAAAGCTACGCAGTTAAAGCTCACATACATAACACATGCAGAATATTATAACTCAAAAATGGAAAGAGATGATGAAGCGGGGGGGGGGGGCAATTCAAGAAATAAAGAGCGAGATTTTGGATGCAGATCCTTAAGGAGAATAAGAACAACCATACAGATTATTATAGTCAAAGTATCAGAAAGTATTCCAAGAACTAAGCCAAAAGGAGAATGGAGAAAGGAGCAAGGACAAAGGAGAGGTTACCAATAGGGATGACTGCAAATAGGGATACAGAAAATAGGCAAAGATGGGGCTGGAATGTACTGGAGAAAACTGCAAAGGAACCAATATATTGGGAGCAAATATAGAGAGGGAAAGGTAATAAAGTTGGATGAGGCCAAGATGATGTCTGGAATACAGGCTATAGCCTACATTCCCTGCCTGTGATTGACACTGGAATACAGGCAAACAGAAAGGTATATTGGAATCGTAAATGAAAGACCTGCTATGGTAGGGGTTTTAGTTGAATCTAGAACAGTGGCTGCTATTAAAAAAGTGATGATTAACAATGCATATAAAACATTGCATGGTAACTACAAGATTAAATTAATGGATGTTAGAAAAGATTGGGAAGAGAAACTGGAAAAGCAATTTAAAAGAGAACAATGGGAGGATATGTTTATGACTCCCAAGTAGGAACATGTCCAGAAGGTTAAGGTTCTTTGCTTAGAAGTATTTGTGTAGATATTTTTATACCCAAGCAGACTTCATAGATTTTTTCCTCGGGTAGATATCAAATGTTGGGGGTATGACTGGGAAGAAAAACAGTAACTGGGAACATGGGGTTTTGGGAGTTTAATGAGTTGGCAGACTTTAAAAATTCCCTATAAAGTACTCTGTCAAAAATATTGTCTAAGCAAATGGCTGTAACTAAGGGTATGATTTTTTTTTTTGTTTTTCTTTTGAGCTGGCCTCAAGTTTAATTCTGCTGGCTGCCAAAAAAAGCAATTGCTAGAAAATAGAAATCGAAATCTAAACATTCGGCATTTAAAGTACTGAATATTATAAAAGAGATAAAAGCACTGGAAGAGTTTATCTTTAATACATGGAAGGAGTAAATTACATATAAATAAATTGTGGTAACAATACATTCAGAATAATGTTCAGGAGGAAAAATAATGTTTAAGGGAAGGCAGGAATTCAGCAGTTTATGTAATGTTGGACTAATAACAAGAAAAAAAGATGCGACATACAATGTGTATGTGAATGGAAAATGTCAGTATGGTTTGTTTTAATTTAATAACCATTCATTAACAGAAAATATCATTCAAGACATAGGGAATGTGTTTTTAAAAATTAAATGTCATTTTTGTGCCTTGACATGTAAAAATAATGAAAAGATGACTTGTACAGAAACCCATACCCTTCAGAGTAATAAAATCAGCCCAATATTATGTACTTAAGTTTTTGATGACTTATTTCGTTTTAAAAGGAACTAAAATATATATACTTATTTTCAAACTATCAACTTTCAAAGGCTATTCTGTCCTGAATTCCACCACAACTTCAGGTGACAACACTACTCTAACATTTCTATGTAGTCTTCTGAAAATTTCAGGAAAAGACTACTTGATCACCTAAATTTCATTTTGATTTATTCAGCCCAATAATTTTTAAGGAAAGCAGACATCACAATCACAAGTATGTGCATGCCTGTTAGACCATTAAACGTATGCTTATGTTGCAACATTTTAAAAAGACAAATATTGCAACATTTTAAAAAGACAACAGACTCTTCCCAAGAGCATTACTTTTGGTTCTTGTATTCCATTTAAACGGAACAATGGTATGATTCAGACACAAATGAGCTTGTCAGTTTAAAAAATACAAAATATGCATTTTTGTGAAATACTATGGCAAAAGCAACAAATCCAACAGATATAAAAGTACAGTTGTGTACACTTACCATAAATGTAGATGTTTGAGTGTCTTCACTGTTGCAGTCATCACTGTAGAGTTCTCCCCCACCGGCAGGCAGTCCTCGGTCGTCCAGAATCCCAAAGTCTGGGTCCAACGTTGGCTGTTCAGTCATGCTCCCTGACGTCAGAGCGCCAGGAGTACAAGCTGCCAGCCGACGCCATGTTCTCCAGTTTTTCTTGCCCCAGATGTCAGGTGCCCAAAAATGAAGGGTAATAGTAAGACTAAAAAGGCAGTATACATCAAACCCCATACCCTGAAGCAAATACACCTCAGAAGGGTGAAGTAGGAAACCACAGTAATGAAAGGATAAGTGGGGACAGGAGGGAGGGTAACCCAGACTGCAACAGTGAAGACACTCGAACATCTACATTTATGGTAAGCACACAACTGTACTATGTTCATCGTGTTTCACTGTTGCAGTCATCACTGTAGGGTTGAATCCCAAAGCTGAGCTAAAGGGTGGTGATCATAGAGGAGGAGGGGCGGCTAGAAGCCCCTGCAAGACTGCAGAAGCAAAGCCTGCCCTAGACTTAGAGTAAAAAGGTAAATTATAGTGCTCAGAAAAAGTATGCACCGAACCCCAAGTTGCAGCTTCCAAAATGTCTTTGGTAGGTTCTCCCCTGAGGAAGGCAGCTGAAGTAGCAGCAGCTCGGGTAGAATGAGTCCTAATATTTCCTGGGATTTGCTTTCCAAGGTGAGAGTAACAGAATCTGATTCCATGAGCAATCCATTTAGAAATGGTCTGTTTTGAAATAGCTTTGCCTTGGGAATTTGTTGCATAAGAAACAAACAGTTGCTCTGTTTTCCTGATGTTCTTGGTTTTGTCCAGGTAGAAACGAAGTTGTCTGTGTACATCCAAGGAATGTAAGATCCTTTCCCCCTTATTTTGAGGATTGGCGAAAAAGGTTGGTAGGTGGATGGTTTGCTTTAAAGCCACTTTGGAAACCACTTTAGGCATGAAAGTAGGATTAGTCCTTAAAGGCACCCTATCTTGGTAAAAAATAATATAAGGTTCCACAGCCATGAGTGCTTGCAACTCCGAGACTCTCCTGGGCTGAAGTCAAAGCCAGCAGGATAGCTGTCTTCCATAAGCACTTGATATCAGATATGGCAGCATGCTCAAAAGGAGGCAGAGTGAGTTTTTCCAGAACATAGTTGAGGTCCCAGGCAGGGGTGGGTGGTGTCCTAGGAGGCCTTAAATTCTTTGCTCCTCTGAGAAATTGTTTCAGAAGTGGATGGGAGAAAATTGGAGGATCTGTATTGTAATGTGCAGAGATAGCTGAAGCGTGTATTTTTATGGAAGAGAAGGATAAACCCTTATGTATCCTGTCTGTCAGGTAAAGTAAAATCAGAGGGATATTAGGAATGAGGGGATCCGAATCCTGAGCAAGCATCCAGGTGCAAAATCTCTTCCATTTGCCTGCATAGGATTTTCTAGTGCTAGGCCGCCTGGCTTCTAAAATAACATCCAAGACCAGTTTGGGAGGGAAAGAATTAACCATAGACCCTGAATTTGCCAGGCTGAGAGTTTTGACATGAGAGTGCAGAACCTGGCCCTGGTGTTGGGACAAAAGATTTGGAATCTGAGGTAAAATCCAAGGTGGCTCCTGGGATAGATTCATTAGTGTTGGGTACCAAAATTGTCAAGGCCAATTTGGGGCCAGTAAAATCATCATCTTGGGCTTGTCCTGCCTGATCTTTAATAATACCCGTGGAAGAAGAGGTAGTGGCAGAAAGGCATATCCCGAGAGGTTTCGCCATGTGCAGAAATTCTGTAAATGGTGGTGGAGGGGGGATGCAAATAGATCTATGTCCGGGCAGCCCCAGGCTTCTGTTATCATCTTGAATATTTGGGTGTCTAACATCCATTCGTGTGGGTCTGACAGGTTCCTGCTTAGGCTGTCTGCCAGAATATTTTGTTTGCCTGGCAGGAACTGAGCTTGTAGGTCCACGTTGCAGGCTACAGCTGTGTTCCATAGTCATGACTAGTCTCCAAAGGGGGTAAGAGTGGGAACCCCCTTGCTTATGTACCACATAACTGTGGTGTTGTCTGTCAGTATCAGAAGTTGTCCTGGATGTAGAAGATCCCTGAAAGCCAAGAGGGCATTCTGAACAGCTAGCATCTCTTAAATTGATATGTAGGTGCTTCTGATCCTCTGTCCAAAAACCTTGCAGGCCTTTTCCCTGAAAGTGGGCTCCCCATGCGTAATTAGTGGCATCCGTGGTTAAAACTTGGCTGGCTGGAGGCAGACTGAAGGCTTTCCCTTTGCTGTGAAGTTATGCTTTGGTCCACCAAAGGAATTCCTTTTGTAGACAGGACAGGGCGGAAATCTGTGTGTGTAGACTGTGGCAATGCTGGGACCATACACTTTTTAGGTACCATTGTATTTTCCTCATATGTAGCCTTGCATATGGAATGAGAAGGATGCAGGAGGCCATGTAACCCAATGCCTGCAGGAATTTCCTTGCAGTCAGCTGAGTTAGAGATGCCAAAGTTTTGAAGGTTGAAGCCAGCTGTAGTTGTTTTTCGGATGTCAGGAATGCCATCTGGGTTGTTGTGTTTAGGAGGGCACCCAGAAAGGTTATCTGTTGTGTGGGTGTCAAATTTGACTTTTTTATGTTCATGGTGAATCCCACACACTTGAGTAGATTTTGAACAAATTCTAGATGCTGGAGTAAAACATCCTTGCTGTCTGCTTGAATAAGGCAGTAGTCCAGGTAAGGGTAAGTTTGAATTCCCTTGAGTCTGCAATAGGCTACTACTGGTGCCAGGCACTTGAAGACCCTGGGCGCAGTAGACAAGCCTAAGGGCAGCGCCGAAAATTGGTAATGTTTCGAGCCAGCCTTGAACCGGTGGTATTTTCTGCACTCCCGTCTGATAGGGATGTGTAAGTAAGCCTCCTTTAAATCCAATGTTACCATCCATGCATCTTTGTTCAACATTGGCAGGAGCTGCTGCAGAGTAAGCATCTTGAACTTTGGTATCTCCAGGAAAGTGTTTAAGACTGACAGATCCAGGATGGGTCTCCATGAGTTTTGTTTTCTGGGAACTAGAAAGAGTCTTGAGTAAAATCCTTGCCCAGTCTCTGATTGTGGGACTAGTTCTATGGCCCTCATAGCCATGAGGGATCCCACCTGGTTTAAGGCCTCTGACCTTTGGTGTTTTGGTAGGTCTGGCCATCCGTTTGGTCTTGGTAAAGTATGAAAGTGGAATTTGTAACCTCTTGAAACTACATCCAGAACCCACTTGTCTTGGGTTATGTAGGTCCAATTTTGCTGAAATAGGGAGAGTTTTCCTCCAAGAGAGGCTTCCAGGTGAGAAATTCCTGTAGCCCTGCCGGGGGAGTCATTGAGCCTGTTTTCTATAAGATTGAGGTCTGTCCTCTCCACCCCTGGGGGTGGAAGCAGTCCACTGTCTTGGTCTGTAAGAGGTCTGAGTTTGAGGCCTCCCTCTGGAACGCCTATATCTACCCCTCTGAGGCCTGTCCAAGGTAGGAAAGGACCAATTTTTAGTTGTCCAATTTCTACTAAATCTTGGGGGCTGAACTTTTAAGAAACCCTTAACTGTTTGCATGGATTTTGCTTTATCCTCCATTTTCTTTATCACCTCTTCAGCCTTAGATCCAAACAAAACATTATGCTGAACAGGAACATCCAGTAACTTTGTTTTCACTTGATCAGGTAGGTTTTGCTCCTTTAACCAAGCATGCCTTCTAATGACTGTGCCAGAGGCAGCCGCCCTGCAAGAAGCCTCCAAGGCATCAAAACCACAGTGTAAACCATGCTTCCCCACTTGTTCAGTGGCATGTATCAGATCTTGTAATTCCTTATTATCTGCACATTCAGAAATGGTAGCTAGCTTTTGTTTCATAACAGACAGTAGAAATTGCTGATATTTTAGCATACGAAATTGGTAATTTAAAGCCCTAATAGATAAAGTAGCAGAAGTGTACACTTTTTTGCCCCATCTCTCCAAAGCTCTAGAATCCGTATCTGAGGGAATAGGGTTTTTAGCAGAAGCGGCCTTAACCCCCTTAGGACCCTGAGAAATGGTTTCTGGATCAGCAGTAGGATTTTTGAAAAGGAACTGGTGGGAATCAGGGACCCTATAGTATCTGTCGGGCTTAGCAGGGGCTGGGGGAAAAGAATCCGGAGTTAAATTAGCCTCAGAAAAGGCATCATCCATAATATCCAAAATAGGAGGAATAGCCAGGGGTCTAATGTTGGGGAAGAAGGAAATCCCTAAGTCTTCTCTTAGATTCAGAGTACTCCTGTCCTTCCCAGTGAAAATGTTCCCTCATTTCATGTAAAGTTTCCCCAAAAGAAAAATCCTCGGGGGGGGGGGGGGAGCTGAAGGAATGGAGTCCCCAGCATCAGAATCCTCATAAGGAGGGAAAGAGTAATCCTGGTCAGAGGAAGACACTGAAGAAATAGATGCCTGATCAGAAGAATCATAATCCAAATCTTGCCTTGGCCTTTTTTCTGGAGGGGGATGAGAACCCCTAATCATGGCTAATAAATCCTCCGCCATTTTGAGTAACTGCTTTTGAGATTTGGGCCCCGGATCAGAAGAGGCCTGGGCTGATGTCTGCCTTTATCAGAAGCTGTGTAGGCCTGAAAACCCCCTCGGAAGCCGGTACCTGCACAGCGGCTCCGGACCCATCCGAGGGAGCATTGTCCAACAGTCCTGCAACTGAAATGCTCAAAGGCCTAGTTGGATCCTCGTGGGAGTCCGTTTTGGCAGTAGGTTCAGAAATGGCCGACCGGGGCTGCGAAAGCACCTCACTGATGACTGCCGAACCAGAAGCTGGCTCCGCTTGTAAAACGTCATCTGATTTGGACCTTGGAGGATTGTCCTTATCCTTGCGTCGTTTGTGAATTCTGGTAGTCGGAAGCGAGTCTGACGACATTTTATAATTAAATCGCCTACCAAAGTAGTATAAAGCAAAATCGAACCTTCGCTTAATCGTACGTTGGTTAAATCTAGCACAAAAACGACAACTAGCTACGTCTAGCTATTATGACGTAATGTCAACTTGGTAAAGAATTAGTTTAGGCCATAACTGTACTACATATATTGAGCACATGTATTGAGCAGAAGTTAATCAATACCCACAATGAAAAACTACAATGCAAAATATCAAACTGGGGCAATAAAGTCATATTAACTAAAGCCACTGGACCAGGTATTTAAAGTTTATACCACTGCCCCCTACCCTTAGAAACTTTCAAGTAACAAAGAATTCAGATACAAAACACACAACTGTAATTCTAATCTCTCAGCTTCCAATCTACTGTACCACTACTATAAACTTGACCTCACAGCTTTAACCACCTGAAAAGCATGGCACTGTAGCTACAACTTGTAACAAGTGTAAAAAAAAGTAATACAAGAGGGTTTTTTTTTCCTGATCTAAGAATTCAGGAGAAAAGTATTCCAGTCCACTACTATATTTACCACCTGTCCCTCTTTGCGCAGGACAATCCCTATATGGGCAGTTGCGTCTTGCAAAAAAATCTGACAAATGGCATATGTCCTGAGATTTTAGGACAAAAAGTATTTTCCAAGTTGTCTTTAATAGTCGCATGAAAATTCATTTGTATCTGAAACACCTAAATGTTATATGAAACCACATAATCAGCTCACATGCTACAAGAATAAGATTTTATTTTAGAAAAAAAAACTAAGTTCATTCTTTTGCACTGGCTTTGGGTATGGCTTGTCCTAGAAAAATCTTTCTGCAAAAAATGTCCCACTTTGGGCATTTAAAAAGGTGGCAACCCTACACAAAATAGAAAGACTGCAGCACTCTCAGTCCCTCTTTACGACATCTTTGTGGAACTTTTAGAGAGCAATAGGATCCACTTTTGAGTCCTCTTCTACCCTAAGGAGGTTCGAAGTGCAGCACTATGTGGAAACTGAACTCACAGATTTAGTTGCTTAAGCATTCAGCACGTTACCAATGGCATGGTGCAAATGAAAAATACGAGGATATTTACTTCTGATAAAATGGCAGCTCAATATGAGAGTAGGTAATTAGTGCACTCTGCATACAAATCAAACGTGCATTAAAACGTCCACAATTAAGACAGACTAACACATATGTTAGACTATGGCAGTAATGCATAAAAACTAAAGCTACTGGGAATGGTGTTTGAAGGGCTGCATCTATGCTATCCTTCGAGATTTTTTGGCAAAAGAAACAAGATGTTCTGCTACAAAACTGCAATTCTAATCAAACAGCTTCCATTGTAGCATACTTGCGAATTTGACCTGAACAGCATTAGCTACTTAAAATCAGGATACGTTTCAACTAAACGAATACATACCTTTTTCTTTTGGTGAATACGTATGATTTTACCTTAGATCTAATAACCACTCAGTACACAAGTATTCTAGGCCATTTCCATGCTCTACCCACTATGTAAAAGTTCAAAACAGCATTCCCAATAGAAACGAAGTATAACATAAAATGTTAGAAATGTGGCAATAAAGGCATATGTGTCAAAGCCACTGGTGTCTACTTGTAAAATGCTAAATCTCAGTCTTACAAGTTGTATGCAATAGGTAATATGCAAGTTGCCCCGAGGTAGTTCACATTAAATATTTATGGAAATTCTATAAGATACTTGGATGTAAAACATTCTATCATGGATTCACTGTAGTTCTATACTGTCTCTGTAAATACACAGAAAAGTATTCAATCTACATGCAGTAAAAATGTCATCTTGGCTAGTGAAATATTTTTGCTTTTGGGCCAATGAGGACTTAGGGCACGTCTATTCTGGACATAAATTTTAATTTGCATAGCAAGAAATTGTCATACAGCCCCCAAGGTGGAAACTGGGGGTAGCGCCAGACTGACGACAAAAGCCTCTAGAGGGTACAACACCTTTGACTGTGAAGGCATCATGTAAATAGGAGTATAATGGTCAAGTTTTACTCTGACAAAAAAACAAAAAAAAATCAATGACATATGCCATCTCCCCAAAAAGCAAGTTCAGTAATCATTCAGAAGTGATTCTGCAACTGCTCAAGTGCTTTCACCATCACCTGCACCCCCATGACATGCTCTGCATACTTCTGAAAGAAATTAAAAAAAAAATTCCACTGCACGCAACATATTTCGGCTTGCTGCTGAAGACTTGCACTGCTCCCAACAAGAAACACACTAAACAGTGATCATGTTACCATCCTTGTGCTTTCATCTACAGTGCGTCATTTCACCTCTAACCCAAAACAGATATCCACTGATTGTGTATACTTATAAGTCTGATTATGAAAAAAGTTGGGGAAATAACTATAAAAATGTATTTAAACATGTTGCTTCTGAAAAAAAGACATCACCCTCCCCAAAAACTTGCCACAACAATGATTGTTCTGCAAGAATCAAGTAATTGCCCTGTATTTTATATACACAGTCCCCTAACAAGAAAGCAAATTTCTGTTCACATTGCTGATGTGAGACTGTAAAGAAAGGGAAAAGCATTGTGATCTCAATAAACTTCTTTTTCTTCAAATGCACACAGACAGATCACAGAACTACCTTTTGTTTTCACACGTACCCTGCAGCTCTACCTTTAAAAAGTCAAGCACCTTCTGAGAGCCCCTCAGATGTTAGGTTGTAAGCAAATTGAAAGAAAATGTTCAAAGTACAGTATTTCAGTGTTCAGCTCTGATCACCCTATTCCATGCTTTGATCCACAGGTGCCCCTCACAAACACACAAAAGAAACTTCTGGAAATCACATGTGATGTGTGATCACCAACACACATCAAATACTTAATCTGATAACACAACCCCATCCTCCATGTTGACTACCATAACATTAAAAACGGAATACACTGCCCCAGGATCTGTCTGGTTTCTTACAAACAATTTATTAAAGTATTTCATCTTCTAGTTTTCATGCATTTTACTGGCTTCACTCCACCATCAAGACACAGCAATGATTGGCTTATTGTGACCAGCCTATTGTTTGCATTTTCCCACGTATATATGTACAAATATTTGAAGCAAAGGCATTAATGCCTTTCTAGCCTGCTATTATACCAAAACAGCTGTCCCCATAATAACTGTTCTTAAAAATATCGTAACTAGTACTTGCTTTAATGTAATTTGGTAGTATACTCCATGCATCAGCTGCGCTCTCAAAGAAACAATTAGCACACTTCTCATTCCTACAGAATCTTCTACTTAGGTTGTCTGACTACTACTTTTTGTTAACCCCAAACATTCACAGAAGTAGTTCTCTAAATGCTCTATATACCAGAGTAAGGTCTCATCTTAAATATCTACATGAGACTCTGTACAAGTTCAGGCATTTTAGTCTTTTATAAAAACAAATTTTCACATCCATGGATGCTCTTGGTATATTTCTGATGTACACTTTCCATTTTACTCATGCTTGTATAAGGGTTCCATATTTTATTCCACTCAACTTTGGGTCTAATGTTGTAACTAACAATGCCGTCATCATTTCTGATTTCCTAGACTTTATAAATGTTTTATACAACCTACAGTTCTATAACTATCATTAACCAATTGATTGATATTAGAAAAACTCAAAGCTAGATCAACTCACATACCCAGGTCCTTAAATGAAACTACAGTTTCTATCACTGTGTGCTGTATTAAATAGCTTTCAGTTTATGTCTCGCAAATCTCATATGCTTAGTTTTTGATGGATTTATCAGTATATTACTCTACTGTGCACAAATGGTCAATTTAGTCAAGTTCTTTTTGCAGACGTGCCTTACCTGTAACGCATGTAATCAGTTCACGCAATTTCAAGTCAGCTGCATACAGACAGTAGAACACCTCAGACAAAAGATTTGAAAGATACAATCTAAACAAGTATGGGCCCAGAACAGAGCCATGTGGAACACCCTGAATGTAGCCAAGAATTTCATCTGTCCAATTGTTGTATGATACTAGTCGTATCCTATTTGTAAGTCATGCAGCTATCCATCTTATAAAGAGTACATCAGTATCTAGTTATTCTAATTTATTGATCAGTTTTTTGTAAGACTGTCAAATGCTGAAGTTAAATCTATATAAACTACATCACAGCACAATTTTTCATTCATAACCGTTATATTGTTATAGATCATGTTACAAATGGTAATAGATCTATTTTCAACATATGCATGCTGATATGGTTTCAAATCACAACCCTCCCATTTCTGACAATAACTTACCCAGCATTGCCTACTCTATTATTTTTCCAAAACATGAAAGTAAACTTAATTGTTTGTATGACACTGGATTTGTCCTATTCCCCCTCCCCTTAAAGACAGGTTTAATAAGTGCATGTCTCCAATCTTGAGGAAATCTCCCCTTATTTATATGGACTAGTAAACAGATATAATGGTATTTTCCCTTTTTAAATTTATCCAAATCTTTTGGGTTTCTAATACCATGATAGGAATGGACCCCATTCCTAGGGCAAAGTATGATTAAAGTTCATGAAATTAGTATTGTTTCAATCTTTGATGTCAGCCAAGTGCTCTATGAAGCACCCACAATGTGCCCAGTAATGACTCCTCCTGCAATTCGCATGGAGTTGCATGTATTGGTAATGTATCTAAATATGATTGTGGATTCTTTTTTATAAGACCCGTTACTCCTACTACTACTGGAGCAATCTGGGTATCTTTCTTCCACATTGCCCTTGTTTCTGCCTGCAAATCCTGGTGACTCTCTCTCTCTGTATGCAAGATGCTGTAGGAGAGGGTCACAGTAAGCTGCCTATCGGCGCTAGAATCCGCCACATAACACACACTCACCTCCACACACAGCACAAGTAAATATATGACACAGTCCATCCTGGTGTGAGGTGTGAGCGACCTGAGACGTCCCTCTGGACTGCCAAAGGGATCCCAGTTCTGTCTGCCTGGGATGACATGCTTGACAAGCCACGCTGCTCATGCAACGACGGACCACCCTGAACCTGTGGACTTTGATATTAGCTAAACAATTTCACCTTTGCCCTTTTTTGCCTAGGCTTGGCAAGCAACCTACCAAACCCTAGAACCAAAAAAAAAAAAAATTGAAGTAAAATGCTGCTCAATGCCAGTCTAAGTCTAAAAAAATGCTCGCACCACACTCGCTTCTCTTCAGTATGGAGAACATCGATGTCTGTGCTGTAACTGAAACCTGGTTCAAGGCTCCTGAGAGCACTCCTAGACTGGTTTACTCTTACAATATCATGCCCCCCAACCCCCGAACCGGACCACTCCAAAAAGGAGGGGTGGATATACATCAAGGGAAGGACTACCCTCCAGGTTGGTGGCAACGCCAGAGCTTCTCGGAAACCATCAAGGTGCAATTACAACAGGGCAAACTGCTTGCTCACAAAATTGTGTGCCAAACCTCACACCCCTCAAACTCAGGAACCCCACACAGCCTTCTTCAGAAGACACTGGAGGAGTATAAATGTATCTCAAAACACCATCATATTAGGTGACTTCACTACGAATATAGACTGGGGGGGAACTACTGGGAAGCTTTCCATTTCTAGTTCATCTAGAGTTCATAAATTCAATGCTAGTGGACAGCTAGTCACTGTTCCCACGAGAGGAGAAAAAATACTCACAAATCTCAGGGTCAAAAACATGGGAAAAAAATCCACACCACAATCATCCTATTCATTGGTGAGATCCAGATCTCAATCTAAATCCCAATCCCACTCCACGCCCCAAACCCCATAGTGAAAACAAATAGAAAGCTTACTGACAAGCTTCTCTAAACTAAACTTCACTCTGTGGTATCCTTCACAGCCCTATCCTTCAAAAACCCCCACAACCCTTGCTGGGAATGCCTCTCTGAAGCCCTTTCAAATGCTGATGAGGACTGCAAGGACAAAAGGCAATCCCAAATAACCAAAAGACTTCACCACTCAAACCACAAAGGTCCAGTCTCCAGGACCTTCAGCTATTAACAAATCCTAATGAAGAGGGAGAGATTAGAAAATAAAGACATGGTCATAAAAAAAAAAAGTTAGAAGTCAAATTAGTAAAAATTATTAAAAATACAAAAAAAAAATCAAGGCCAAAACTTGCCATCAAATTGCCATGGTCAAAAGGATTTAAGATCAGCCTTTTTTCTTATATTGGGAACTTAAGATGAAACTCACAGATAAGGCCCAAAATTAGAACAAATTGAACAAATAATGACTGAACCCAACAACATGGACAGACAGTGGGCAGCAAACTTCAGGCCCTCTCCACCCCTCTCCCCCCAGAGAAAGAGAGGAGAAACGCATAAGTGTAGCCTCGCCGACCTACTCAAATCCCAGCAGGTGTGAAAGCTGCTAAACAGAGCTGCAAACACTGCACGGAAAGGACCCCATGTGCGGACGGTTGTGTGCTAATTGTGCAAAAAGCTAAAATTAAACTCCGCAGGAAAGGAGTGCCAGAGGTACTCAGCCTTACCACAGAATCACGTGTGGCTGTGTGAGTCTCAGCGAAAGCGGTCGCCCCACAAGGGAAGCGATCAGCCCACGACCCTGTAATTACCGAAGTCTATTAAGCTATGCTTCTAGATATCAAAGGCTATATGGAGGGAATATAGGACTGATAAACAAAATGAAGACACCCGGACTAGCTTTGGCACCCACCCAGTTTGTTTTTTGTTTTTGTCGAATCATTCTTCAAATGGTCACGCTTGCTTCAAATTGTCACCATAGCCACAGTGACCCTGAAAGGCAGTCCATACAGCCCACACCATACTTGCAAAGTAAATCTTTACAAGATACCCCTTAAAGCCAGTAAACTATGATGCAGGAACCAGCTTGCATATGTCACAAGATGAGTCCACAAACTGCTGCAAGGACAGAACCACAGTCAGACTCCAGCTGGCGTCACAAGTGGTGTCCCACAGGTCAAGTCCAAGGCCCCACATTCGGTTGTCCACTGCCCTCAGAAGACTGGGCCAACATGGTCTGGCATCCAGGCAAACAGATGCAGATGACTGCAACCAAGCTGACACTGAAGTGCAAACTAAAGTACATCGAAAACTGATATCGGACAGAATCCTCAAGAAAACACCTAGTAAAACCAGAGCTGGTGTTGCGCCCAAAGCCTGGAAGATAATAGCCAAAAAATAAAAACAGGTGTTGGGACTCTACAACATAACTGGGGATCAGGTAGAGGTTGGCCAGGTTGACAGTACAGAGGTTGATAGTCAGGACCTGGGGACCAGTTTGACACTGCCACCTTTTTTTGAAGAGTTTGCTTCAGTGTGACACTCACATCGAACATTTACCACCAGATCATCATGAGGTCATTGTTCATCAGCGGAGTCATCAGTACAATGACCGAGTCATCTGTATCTCCACCGGACGTCAAAGATCGTCCATCTGCGATATTATCTCCACATCACATCTTATGCAAAGACCAAAACAAACTCTCACCAAAAGGATAAAGGGACTCAAAATCTGTCATAATCATATGCCTAGACTGAAATCCAGAGCTCCACCGCCTCGACATACCGCTCCATGTCAAGAAGACACATATGTGATGTCACGCAAGAAAGAATTAATGCTTAAACCTGAAATCCCAACCAAAAAATCCACCCAAAAAATTATTAAAACCTTTTTACGGAGGATAACGATAGAAACGGGAAATGCTTACGGGCTGGATTGGAGATTAGATTGTTGCCAAAATCTCCTGGATGTGGAATAAAAAGAGCACTCATGTGAGGTAGAGCACCTCGTGAGAAATGTTCAGGAGGCGATGGGAGGAACTACTGGAGATCGTATCTCGATAGGTGGGCGGGACATCGTCACAAACAGAAAAGAAACAACAAACTAAGTTACTGGGAGTGGCAATTTCAAATTATCAATGCTACTTTTATCTTTTTTTCTTGGACCACTATTTCCAGTTTTCTAGCATCTATCTTTTGAACTGTTGGTAATGGATGATCCCATGTGATGTAGACAATAGTTTTCCACGATGCTTTGTGGCTCATTTTTTCAGTGTTTCAGCCACTTCAATACCATAATGTTTGCACAATTTCCAGTGCAACAGTCTTGCCACATTATGCCTTTCAGTATACAGTCCTTCTGTCATTAGTATGTCGCAACGAGGTGTGCAACCATTTACAATTCTGTTTAACAAAACCTACATTTGTCTGTTTCTCCCACGTTTTCAATGGACATTGTAAAGTAACATGTACATAGCCCACTATCTTGAGCCACCAATATTAACCTTTCATCTCTTGGTTTAAATTCACCTCTCCTTAACCATTCCTGTGTTCCTTCCTGATCAAAATGACGCTCTTCCAGAAGTTTTCTATAACTGCAGCTATATGCATTTTTCACATTTCTTGCCTTCTCATCTGGTCCTTCACCTTGTATTCTTTTGTTTTTTGGCACATTCAGTTGCTGCTTGATTTTTATATACTTGTGGTTCGATTCCCATTCCTGCTTGACACTGATATGCTTCTTACTAGCCTAAGCAGGGAAGTTATCTTAAGACTTATTTTCCTCGTATTTCAAAACTTGCACTACATTTGGGTCTTGTGAGGTCAGCAGATGTGGAGAGTCCCATGATTGCAGATCTATACACGAGGAAACCCATCCTTCCTTCAGAGCGGGGAATATATAATCTTGGTATGCACAGATTTTTATAGATCGGTTGGTGAGCATGAAGCATCCTTGTTTTCCTATCTAATCTATCCAACATGTTTTGAGGACAGTCACTCCAAAGCTGTAGGTTAGGACAGGAAGAACAAACTGGTTTATAGCTTGGATTTTGTTCCTAGATGTCAACAATGTTTTCAGGATTAACTCAAAAGTCTTCAAGTACTCCTTACTTTTATTCACATTTGCTCATGTTTTACTGCTGATCTTTCATCACTTCCCATATATTTATACACTCCCACTTGCTCAAGTTCTTTTATATCATACTATTGTCCCAAACTGATGTTTTCTTGGTGCTGCAGTTTTCCTCCTTTATCGGTTGCTTTTGCACATTTAATCAAGACCAAATGGCATAATCTGAAAAAGTTTTGTCAACTTGTAGATGTGCTTTCAAGTTCCTCATCTGATGAGCTATACAGTTTCAAATCATTGACAAAGAGAAGCCGAGAACTCTTTACACTGTTTTCTAGGAGCCAAATTATAGCCATGGCCTAAGCTGCTAAGAAAACAGCTTAATGGGTTAAGAGCAAGGTAGAATAGCAGCGGTGACAGAGTCATCCTGAAATTTCCCCCTTTGAATTTGTATCCCTGGAATAATAACTTGTCCTTTATCATGGCTTAATTGCAAAGCGGTCTGCCACTGTTTCATGGTTACTGTAATGTAGTCAAATCGGTGTAGGGTGCATCTTGTACATTTTTAAGCACTCTTTTAGCCATGTGTGTGTGTGGGATACTATCGAATGCTTTTTTTTGTAGTCGATCCATGCCACACCTAAATTCTTCCCCTTTTTACAGTTCTCCACTGACTTTATTTAAGAAATGATCCTTTGTTCCATAGGACTTTCTTTTATAGCCCTTTTGTTCTGCCATAACTGAGTTTTCTTCTAAATGACTATAAACTCTATCAGCATCAATTCCAGTGTATAGTTTATACTTCGTCAGAAGGCATGATACTGGTCTATAATTTTTAGGGTGGCTTGCAGGTTCCCTCTTAAGTAGGAGCATTGTTTTTCCCGTTAGTCAGGTTTGTGTCTATTCGGGGTGCACATATAAAGAATTCTTACTCATGGAGAAATCTTCGTGCAAAGATGTTAATACTTTTAACCAGAAGTTAAATACTGCATCTGGGCCTGGGGTTTTCCAATTAGAGGCTTTTCTTAACTTTGTTTCAATCTTACTAGCTGTTACTTCGTCCCATTTCATGTCCGGTACCCTTAAAACTTCTTATTCTTTCTTTTACTTCTATCCATTTAGCATCTTTGTTATGTTCCACAGAAGCTTCATAAACACCTCTCAAACATCTATTTCTTCTTTTTTGGTGGCCTTTCAATTCCTTTTACCTTGTTTCCCAATTCTCTATAAAACATTTTTGGGTTGTCAAATTGCTTATTTTGTACTTCTTTATATTTGTGTGTTTTTTTCCACTTGTGCTGAGATTTTTAGTTTATTTGCGATAGTGCATGATAGATCTCGAGCTGGATCTCGAGCTGTTCTAATAATGTGCATTGCTTTCATCACGTCTGAATATTTTTGTTGATCTGTTCCCTGTTCTATACTCTAACAGTGAGAGTTTTGTCTTGGTTGCTTTACAGTTTACTCTATTCAATACTTCCATATTAGATTTCTCCCCTCTCTCCCTCACTACCCTGTGTTCTTGTGGCAAAACTATCGGTTATTAATTTAGCTGCACAGTAATATATACTGTTTACTTCTGTTATACTGCATGATTCTCTATGGACAGTCCTAATTACTGTTTTCATTTGTTTCATCAAACTTCTGACTTTTTGGGTTTTATTGACCTTCTGAAGTCTCTTTCTTTCATTTATCTTAATATGTCTATCTCGATTAAGTCATTCTCTTACCTCGTTTTCTTCTAAACTGAGGGCACTTTTCTTTTGTTTTCCATTTCCTGTGGGCATTCTATAGAAAGTTCCATTGCCTCTCCCTGTGGCACATTCTCTTCGATTTATTTCATCCTGTGCCATGGTCATCATACAAGAACTCACTGGCCTATCACTCCCCAACATTAGCTGTGTCAGCGTTTCCACATTTTTCTGTTCCTTCCCTTATCGTCCAGCTTCAAGTGAATGTTTATACTGGTTTCCTGTGGAAGACTCCAAAATATCTTCATATGTCACCTGACCAATCGATTCCCATTCCACTAGTTTCCCCTTAAATTTGGAGTTCCATTGCTCTGCCTGTTGTGGCGCTTTCTGAATTATATTTTCTAGACTGAATCCTTCACTTTGGATGTACTCCATAACCTCAGTTTCTATTTCTTTAACTTCTCCATTACTGATCTCCTTTTCTACTTTTCCACTTTGTCTTCTTATTTTTTTGTACTGCAAAATTTTCCATGTCTGGATTCATTTGCCTGTATTTCTCTTCAAATATCTTTGGTGCTGCTCTTTTTGTATGGATTAGTTTTGCTTTCTCATTTGCTTAGCTCCATATTAAAT